>NW_023494804.1:2644083-3006583 GCF_904425465.1 Colossoma macropomum
CAGAAAAGCATATTGTGACATACTTTATCACGATAATGATATATATTGTCATATTGCCCAGCGCTACTTAAAACTATTTTTGCCCCGACTGCATTACACGTTGCATTAGCAACTGTTTGAATTTTTCTATATACTATTTAAGGTTATTAATTTCTTGCCTAAGGTTATTGATTTGGTATTGATAATGAGGTACCAGTATCAGCACTGAAGGCCTAAAGAGTCTGAGCTCTATAGTCATTCTGTATTTATTCATGATCTATATTATATATGGATTAGTGAGACCATAAAAAGGCCTAATTAGTGTTGCTACATCATAACTGATTAATTAACAGAAAGACAGCCTCAGCGTTTAACACAGTAGCAGGTGCAGCAGCAGTTATGCAGTGAGAGACAGTACGGGAGTCTATTCTGATCCTCTGAGCTATTTCTGCAGCGAGGCTTTGAGAAGTGTTAAAACTGGTGTGTTTATGAGGAAGATGACTGTGTGTGTGTGTCCTCTGAGCACCATTAACCCGTCTGGGACTTTGAACCCCATCTGCATCCTGTCTGAATCTCCTCACTGTACTGTGGTGGTCCACCATACACCAGGGCTGTGCTCAAAATATCAATACGGCACTGGATCGTAAACAAAACGTGTGAATGTGTGATGTGTGAATAAACAATATGGCATATATTCATATTTCTGAATCTGGATTCCAATCCGAGTGCAGTATTCATTACATACAAGCACACACTCGCACAGTTCACTCAAAAACGCTGTGACAGCCTGGAATGTTACAGGGCTATTCCACTGATTTTTTTACATTTTCTTCATAACTAATTAGTTAAGATGTTGGACGTCCACCTCTAAGAGCTCCCTCGCAGAACATCTTTACATTAAATGGTTGTAAATTCACTGCCTGGTGACTGAGACACTGTTTTATGATAGTTTTAAGCCTTAGAATCCATTTGTGGTGGAGGGATACCTAATATGGAGGGTGCTGAGAGGCAAAATGGTCCCCAAAGAAAACTTATTATTTGAGATTTTCCCCTGTTTTCCCATCATCAACATTCCAAATAAACTCAGAAGATAACAAATTCTCCATCTCTCTCTCTCACACACACACAAACACATGCACACACAGAGCACTTGCACTTTAACCTACAGAATCTCTTCACCGATCCAGCTGCGCAGTCACTTCCGCACCAAATCACTTTCACGTTATGCTTTAGAGCATAACTGAGGCCAGCAGCGTCACTAAATACACTATTAATGATTAGGATTATATTAAAGAAAGGTGGCTCATTGCTTCTATCTATCTATCTATGTGTATATATATATATATATATATATATATATATATATATATATTAGTCTTAGAACTAATTTAAAGCCCTGAAGTCTATAGAGATCAAAATGTTTTAAAGATCTATGAAAAGTTCTATCACTTTGGACGAGGATTCATATATTCATATATATATGTATTTTTAAATATACACATACTTGTACATGTATGTGATTACACAGCAACAGCAGTACTGTAAACACTGATGTATACAGTATGTGTCATAGTGTGGTATATAACCATGGTGGTGGTGGTGGTGGTTGTGGTGGGGGGGATTGGGGGGGTGGGGGGCTAACACAGCTGCTGCACTACAACCAGTCAAGCATGCTGCCACGGTAACGGCTAGCAGGTCAGAGTAAACAAACAACGACCCCTCAGACCAGGTGCACTGTGGGTTACAGCTCACATGCTCTATACAATATCAGGATGTGGGGTTACATATATAAGAATCTATATACAATAATAATAATTATTAATAAATTATTATAACTATTATATGTCCCATAGACATATATATGAGAACTGCATATGGATATTTAGGTATATGTAATGTCTTATTGTATTATATGTATTACATGTATTATATGTTTTTGCTGTGAGAACAAAAGTAAATTTACAGGTGCAGGAAAAACTTTCCTGCAAAAATATATAGGAGATGTGAGTCTTTGTTCCGACAGTGATGATATGTAAGTTTCTATATGTAATAATAATAATAATAATAATAATAAATCCCACATGATGAAGGGACCAACATAAATGCTCTAAAATTCATTTAAAGGATAAGAAAAATTTGCCATCTCCTATAAAGTTACCATTCTGGAGATTTGTTTGGACAGTGCTGATACATGTATATGAATATGTATATGTATATATGAGTATGTATATGTCTATGTATATGTAAGACCCTACACAAAGTCAGGAGCATTTAATTGGTTGTGTAGGTTAGTCTTGCGTTCTGCGGTTTTACTACGAATGTCAGAACATTTTTGTCCTCAAATTGTATAAACACACTCACACACAACCGCCTCAGTGTGACGTCAGCCCGTCTCTCCTCATTGTGCTCGTGTCTGTCTACAGATCGTTTCAGCGCTGCAGTGTTTGAATTGCAGACATGCGCTCGGGCAGACGGTGACGCCGTCTGGAGCTCACTTTATTTTTAAACTGGCAGCGCAAAACTGGCAGCAGGAGCTCTGCTCTCTGGAGGACAAATAGGACCTCCACCATGGACGTGATAGCTAGGGTTCCAGCGATACCCTGTATGTTAAAGCGTGTCTCTGGATGTAATCACTTAGGTACACTTAGAAAATCAACAACTCACTTAGAAAATCAACAACTCGCCCTCGAGTACGCGCCCCAGAGCGTCTGTAGTTTTTCAGAAGCTCCTCCCACCTTCAAGATACATCATCAGGAGGGATTTTGGTCATCTTTAAACTGGATCATCTTGCTCTAGAGCAGGGGGTCAAACTCAACCACTTAAAGGGCCATACTGAAATATCTCAACTAATTCACACTGTGCCATGACCCCAACTGGCCATTGTTTATTCAAACAGCAAAACAGGCACTGAATACTTGAACGATTCAAAAATAATTTTAAATATAAAAAATAGTTGTTTTATATCACACAATAAGCTACATTAGCTACAGAGAACCGTTAAACCTCTTTAAATGACCCCAGGAGGCATTTTTCTAAAACTGCCTATTCTCTTGAACTAGACACCCGGCATCTTTTCTTTGTGTGTAACTGCTGGCCCAGAGATTGTTGTTGGAGTTTTATACATAAAGTTACATCAGTGTTAACAGTAAAACGCAGGATATGGGCCCTTTAAGTAAAACCATTCGTTTTTTCACCATAGTAAAGAGATCTGCCAACACTATCATTTCATCTGAATTATTAGCTCCTTAAAATCAGCATCAGTATCAGCGGTGAAACGCTGGTATTGGTCGAGCTGCAGTGATAACAGATCTCAGTGTGTGAAAGAAAAGAGAGAGAGGGAGAGAGAGAGACTGAGAGAGAGAGAGAGAGAGAGAGAGAGAGAGAGAGAGAGAGACTGAGAGAGAGAGAGAGAGAGAGAGAGAGAGACTGAGAGAGAGCAATAGGTCTGCAGAGATAAGTTCACAACGCCAAACTTCAATGAACTAAACCACTTCCTTCTGCGCACATCCTCTCTCTCTCTCTCTCTCTCTCTTTTTTTTCTCTCTCTCTTTCTATCACTCTCTCTCTCTCTGATTAAGGGTCAAAGGTAGGCTCGTTGTAAGGTTGAGTGAAAGCTGTGTTTCTGTTTCATATATATATATATATATATATATAGAGAGAGAGAGAGAGAGAGAGAGTAAGAGAGAGAGAGATGGAAAGGAGAGAGAGAAACAGAGGGGAATGAGAAGGAAAGAAAGAAAGAAAGAAAGAAAGAAAGAAAGAAAGAAAGGCAGAGTGGGTGAGAAGAAATAATGAGAGTGAGAAAGGAGTAGGAGGAGAAAGAAGGAACGAAAGACAGTAAGAATGGCGCAGCGTGTGAGTGAAAAGAAACAAGAGGCCGAGAGAGGGAGAAAAGAAAGAAAGAAAGAAAGAAGGGAGGGTTACACACTGAGAGGTTTGGGTCAGAAGGACGACACCATCGACTCTGAGTGGCCGCTATATCAGAAACGCCTGCCCTACAGCTGCAGTTTACACAGTTACAGTTACTGTAGTTTTGCTTTAAACACTGTTTACACTTCTGGCCAGTTTATCAGAAACCCCTCTCGTGCTGCTCCACCTGGCTGTTGAACAGTTAGAGACTGGAGCTCAGTTTATGCTGGGGGGCTTTAAACCCCTCTAGCCCACGTTTGGCACTGGGCATGGTGACCTTGGGCTCACGTGCAGCTAGCGCTCTATTGGTCAGTGCCTTTCTGTGGAGATCATACAGGCTGTGCAGGCCGGCCTTACACAGCACTGTGTGTTTTCGCTGTGGACTCGCTGCCCTTCTGTCTCTGTTTGCCCCACATTAGGGTCAGAGAGACCCTCCCTGCTGGAGTCAGACACTACAGCCCAAACCCCCCCACACAACCCTTCAGGCTGGTCAGACGTGGAGGGCAGACTGAGCTCCATATCAGTCCGGGACAGCACTTCCTGAACACACTTGCACGCGCACACACACACACACACACACACACACCACCCGTTTCTCTAACAAACACTGTGGGACACCAACTTTTTTTCCCAACTCCCTCTTTTCCCTCTATCACTCGCTTTCTCTCTCTGTCTCTCTCTCACTGATCAGAAACACCTACCTTGTACTTCCACTCACCGGCCACTTTATTAGAAACACCTACGTGTTTAACTGTGCAGCAGCAGGGTGGAGCTACAGGGGAGGGGTTTCTGATAAAGTGGCCACGTATGTTTATGTATATCTGAAGTGATTCATTTTGGACAGCGATGGTAGAGATTAGTGGCAATGTTTCCATACAGAAACCCCAGCAGTGTAATGTGTTGAGGAGGTGATCACTGACAAAATCGAAAACACACACACCCACGCTCACACACACTCACACACACCCACGCACACCCACACTCACACACACTCACAAAATCCTGTTTCACATTCCTTCTGAGGACTTCAAAAGGTTTCTATTGATTTTTGTATTACTGTAGGAAGTAACACTACACCAAAACCTAAACTTAACCCTCACCTTAACGGGGTACTCCACTGATTTTTCAAAAATTCTGCATAAATAAATGCTTCAGATGTACAAAAAGTCATTCAGAGTGGTTTGTTGAAATGCTCCATCCTAGAGACACTTACCAGACAAGTAGACACTTGAGTCAGGATTGTTCACAGTGGTGGTGATAGGAACCAGACGTCCACCTCTAAAAGCCCCCTTACAGAAAGCTACTACATGAAATATTTATAAATTCACTGCCTGAGACATTGTTTTGCGATAGTTTTGCGATAACGTTTCGACTTAAAATGTATTTGAATCCATTTATGTCAATCCATTCATGGTGGAGGGATACATGCAGGGTGTTGTGAGGCCAAATAGTCCCCAAAGAAAACAGATTTTCCACTATTTTCCCATCATCAACATTCCATATAAACTCAGAAGACTCGTGTAGGTTCACTGGTGGTTCTGGATAGTAAATAAAATGTCTATATTTGTGTTGTAGTCATGGCGACCCCTGGTTCCTATCACCACCACTGTAAAGACATCTGAACCATTTCACACCAAACCACTCTGAGTCACTCTGTTCACATCTCACACACTGAATTATGCAGAAATTTTGAACAATTTGGGTGGCATTCCCCTTTATACTCAGTGTCCAAAATGCAATGTTTTACCTGAGCATTAATGTCATGTTTGTCCCATCATTGTAAGGATATGTAGTCCTCACAAGTACAGCTAGACGTCTATATATATATACATATATATATATATATATACACACTCACACGCTCAGACCAGAAGGTGGGTTTGACACCCACAGCGGTTCGTTGTGTTTTCTAAGCGTGCTCCACACCCTGAGCCCTGCAGGTTACACCATCTCATTTCATGTGGCTGAAAGAAGGAGCGGCAGGAAAGGAGGAGAGCGCGCTTCACAGGCGCAGGGCGTGACTCGCGCTGCTCAGCTGATACTCAGGCTGGAGAGTCATTATTACTGCTTCTGTTTAAATACCAGAATAATAATACATCATCATCATCATCATCATCATCATCATCTTCACTGAGCAGCTCGAACTCTTACAGAACTCTGTATAGAGGAGGACGCGCTCTTTACGCCTCTCTCTCGCTCTCCTTCCCTCTTACGTCTCCCTTCTCTATTCTCTTTCCTTCTCGCCCTTTCCCTTTTCTCCTTCCTCTCTCTCTTTCTCCCTTTCTTTCCTTTCACATCTCTCTCTCCTTCCTCTTTCCTTCTCTCCCTTGTCTATCTTCCTCTTTTTTCTTTCCTCTCTTTCTCCCTTCATTTTTCTCTCTCTCTATCTTCCTCATTCCTTCTCCCCCTACCCCTTTCTCTCCTCCCTCTCTCACCCCTCTTTCTTTCCTTCCACACCTCTCTATCTCTCCTTCCCTTTCTCTTCCCCTTTGTTCTTTCTCTCTCTATCTTACTCTTTTAATTATCTCCCTATTTCTTTCCTTCTGCACCTCTCTATCTTTCTCTCCTTCCCTTTCTCTTCTTTCTCACTTTCCTCCCTTCTCTTTTTCTTCTTTCTCTATCTTCCCCTTTTAATCTCCTCTCTCTCTCTTTCCTTCCTTCCACACCTCTTTCTCTTCTCTCTCTTTCTTCCCTTCTCTTTCTCTTGTCTCTCCCTCTATCTTCCTTTTAATCTTTTTTCTCTCTTTATTTCCTCCCATACTTCTCTTTTTCTCATTACCTTTATCTTCTTTCTCTCTATTCTCTTACGTCATTTCTCTCTCTCCCTTCCTACCTTTTTCTCGTTACCTTTCTCTTCTTTCTCTCTCCTTCCCCCTCTCTCTTTCCTTTCTTTCTTGTTCTTCCCTCTCTCGCTCTCTTTCCCGTTCTCTCATCCCCCCCTTTCTTTCCTTGATATTTATTTTTCCTTTCTCTTTTCTTCCTTCCCTTTCTCTTGTCTCTCCTTATCCTCTTTCTTCTCTCTTTCTTTCCTTTTTGCCTTATCCCCCCCCTCTCTCTCTCTCTCTTTCTCACCTGACTTGACCTCCATTCATGCTCTCTGAGTCTTACTCTTTTTTTCCTTCTGGGCGTGCCGCCAGCACACGCCGAGATTCAGCTTTAAACTCATGTATACATAAATACATATGACTCATAACAATATACACTCTAATAACTAATAACTAGATCGCCTGAGTACAAACCAGATCCGTCGCTATTAGTCACTGAGTAATCTACCTATTATTCTGACAATGAATCAGGTAATCAGAGCTGTTTTAAATATCTGACATCAATCTTCTATGGTTTCCCCTGAAGTCCACTTATAATATTTGTGTAGCTTCATATATTAAAAACAGCCATAATTCATTTCTACATGATCATTTTCCGGCCTCTCTTTATCTCTTACAATCAAATAGCGTGTTTTTGTTACTGTGCCTTTAAGACCGATATATGTAAATGAGCTCTGAGTGATACGAATCATGAAAATGTATCGTGACATATTTTTGCCATATCACCAACCCTCAACATTAGGCTCCACTGGAGCAGTAGAGAAATTTCTCCCCAGTCTGAGGGCCTCTTAGTGGTCACTTGGCTGGCAGAACCGAAATGAACTTGTCAGACATTTTTAATAATGTAATCAAATAAAATAGTGGTGGTTGCTAAGGTGTTGTTTGGCCATTGCTATTGTATCCCAGCTGATTGCTAAGGTGTTGCAAGGCCATTGCTATGGTATCCCAGCTGGTTGCTAAGGTGTTGCTAGGCCATTGCTATGGTATCCCAGCTGGTTGCTAAGGTATTGCTAGGCCACTGCTATGGTATCCCAGCTGGTTGCTAGGGTTTTGATAGGCTGCTGCTGTGTTGTCCCAGGTTGTTGCTAAGGTGTTGTTAGGCCACTGCTAGGTGGTTGCTAAGGTGTTGCTAGACCATTGCTATGGTATCCCAGGTGGTTGCTAAGGTATTAGTAGGACATTGCTATGGTATCCCAGCTGGCTGCTAAGATGTTGCGAGGCCATTGCTATAGTATCCCAGGTGGTTGGTAAAGTGTTGCTAGGCCATTGCTATGGTATCCCAGGTGGTTGCTAAGGTGTTGCTAGACCATTGCTAGGTGACATCATTTGCGGTAGTTAGATGTTGAACTGAAAATGTAAATGCGATCGAATCCAAAAGCACAATTTCCGTATAGCCTCTATGATCCTGCAGAGTTTTGTGGCTCTAGCTCAAAAACAAAGACCTGTGAAACGGAACAAAAAAACTAAAATTATAAAACAAAGAACAAAGAATAATTTTTATTATTCAATAAAAACAGTAAAATTGAAGGCTGATCTGAGGGACCTCTAAAACAGGCTGAATTTTCATTCTCTGGGTACTGTGCGTGAATAAAATAAAATATGCATTATAATTGTCAAGTAGTCACTTCTGAGTCATTGAGAAGGTACATTTTAATTAATTTATTTTTAAATTGAGTAATTGAGTAATCAAGTAATCGTGACAGAACTGCTACGAACTGAGATGTAAACAGTGTGTCTTTCTGCTGGAGCCTGACTCACAGCACAAACCGTCACATCTCAAACTCGCCAAGATCGACCACACACACACACACACACACACACACACACACACACACACACACACACACTCACACACACTCACACACACACACACACTCACACACACACACACACACACACTCACACTCACACACACACACACACACACACACACACACTCACACACACTCACACACACACACACTCACACACACACACACACACACACTCACACTCACACTCACACACATGCGGGGGCCCACGGGAGAGCAATTATCCTGAACTAGACTGAACACAATACAGCCTGCATACTTCACATTCCAATCTCACACACACATTCACAGGCCCCGGCGCGCACACACACACACACACACACACACACACACACACACACACACACATACACACACAGTCAGTCAGTCAGCCAGTCAGTCAAAAGTTTAGAGACACCAACTTGAATCTTAAAGATACTGACCAGGCTTAAGCTTAAATGCAAATATAATTTATCTCTACAAATATATTAACACAGATACAGAGACATTTTCCAAAGTGCACTTAGCATTAGCAGCATCTTTGGAGTTTTAATCCATGTATTTAGTGTAGCCAGCATCTTTGTATATGTCGCTGTTGTCAGAACAAAACCTCGTATCTCCAAAATGGTAACTTTACAGGAGAAGGAAAAATCATACTATACTTTTAATGTAAGTCAAGGGAACCAGAATTTTTTCCAAGTCATCATGAAATTTACACACAATGTAAAGAGCAACAGGCATTTTCAAATTATGTCAAAAAACTTAAAAATGACAAAAATGGAGATACGAAGTTTTCTTCCGACAGCAGCGATGTACATACATGCATACATGTATTTGCTCATGTTAAAAATATATGTGCAATGTATGCATAATATATTTGTGCTAAATGTGTTCAGCATAAGCCAACACGTGCACAAATTAGTGAATGTACTGCATTATATGCACACATGTAGGTACAATCTTTTCATATTCCCATATATGCCTAAATAAATGTAAACACGTACTTTGCATAACTAGATATATCTAGTGCAGAATATGAGGCAGAAAGCATCTTCAGAGCTTTAATCTGTCTCATGTTCTCCACTTCACTTATGAATTCTAGAGTGAACCTGTTTTACAGTGTAAATGATCCACTATTGGTTTCACTATCAGCCTTAATAACGTGTTAATTAACAGTTATCAGATCAGAAATTCCACATCATTGCGCGCTAACCCGCAGCTCTGCTCTCTCAGCACTCAGACCGTGCACCGTGGGCATGCAGGCTGTTGTAATTTGAGTGTTTGCAGTCTGCAGGCTGAGGGGAATTACACGCAGTGACGTTATGTGTAAGTGTAGAGGAAGTAAGAGTTCTTCACTGCAGCGGCTGTGGGCTGACGGGCCGAGGTCAGGGGAACAGGTCTTATCTCAGCTCCGACTCCATTCATCACACCTTTCCCACACCGAGCTTTCCCCTCACACCTTACCAAACACGCTAACACTGCCAGTAATCCGCTTTTCCCTTACGCTCATTATTCCTAAAATATAGTTACAGTGGTGCGAATGTCAAAATTTCACATCCTAAATGCACGAGCAGGCAGATTCTGCCTCTTTCTGTAATGTAGCTGGTAGTGTGGCAAATCACACACGTCTAACATACAAAGATAAATCACTAAATCAACCAAACCATCAGGTGCAGACCAGATCTTTTGCTAGCTGTGCGCAAACGTTGGGGCTAAATCTTACATTTTTCTTGCATTTTCTTTTTTTACCTGAAGTCTGTTTACTTTCTGTGAGGTTTTAGGTACCATAAGCATTCATAATGCACTTTAAAATGACCTCACTTTATCTCTTAATTATTGTTAATTATTGCACCGTGCCTTTATGTAAATGAGCTCTGCTCTGATTGGGCTGCCCTGCCGCCTCATTCAAAACAAGCAGGGCTAAAACACTGCTTATAACTTCAGCTAGAATCATGTAGGCCTCACCCACCGTGACACGGCAAGGCGACCAGAGGTCATTCATTTTCAATGAGAGCTGCGATTTCCAGCGACGGGGGGCCGTGCGAACACTGGCCATGCAAAGTGGGCGGAGTCAGCGCCATGACAAAGTCGAACGGAGTTTAACTTTATGCAAATAAGGAGCGAAGTGAGGTGGCAATTACTAATAGGAACTGAGCACTAAGCAGCATAGTGGGCGCTTTATCTCCGCCACTTTGAAACAGTACGCTCTGTTTTTGGTTTGGTTCCTAGATAACTGTTCCTACTAGAGGTGGAATAATGAATAAAGCCTCTCTGGGATGCTTTTTTATACCCAATCATGTTACTGACCTGTTGCCAATCAACCTCCAGGTGTTTTTTTTAAGCATTACACAACTTTACCAGCCGTTTGTTTCACCCATCCCAACTCTTTTTGAAAGTGCTGCTGGCATCAAATTCAAAATGGTCAAATATTTTTCAAAAGACTTCCCTAGCGCTCCCTCAAAATCACCCCTTGATGATATTCTGGAAATAGATGCTGATGCCAGAAGCATTATTTCTAAATTATATAACCTCATATTCTCTTTAGCCCCTACCCCTGGTACTGTTATTAAACAGCAGCGGGAAAAAGAGCTACAGTTCACTTTTGAGGAAAATGATTGGGACAAGATAATTCGCCGTATCCATAGCTCTTCAGTCTGTGCTAAACATAGTCTTATTCAGTTGAAGTTGGTTCATCGAACTTACTGGACAAAGGTTAAACTCGCTAAACTTAACCCAGATTTGGATGATCTTTGTGATCGATGTTCCCAAGCTCCAGCTACCTTGTCTCATATGTTTTGGTTTTGCCCTGCTCTAAAATCCTTTTGGCAGTCTGTGTTTCGTTGCTTCTCCTTCATTCTCGATTCAAAAATTGAACCTTGCCCACTAGTCGCTCTGTTTGGTTTATCGCCCAAAGATTCTACTATGTCAGCTGCATATTCTGATGTCCTTGCTTTCTGCACCCTTTTAGCTAGACGTCTAATTTTGATTCAGTGGAAAAGTCCCACTCCACCTTCATTTGAACGCTGGCTTAAGGATGTTGCCTCATTTCTTTACTTGGAAAAAATTAGACACACTTAAAGGTGACACACATTTTCTTCGCGTATGGGGTCACTTTTTCTCCTTCTTCTCTGAGTTCAAGCAGTTTAACGTTCCCAGTGTATCACAGTAATTAATTTAATTGTTAATCTTATTTATTTATTTATTTATTTTTTTAATTAATTTATTTATTTTTATTATTATTATTATTATTTTTAACTATTATTATTTATTTATTATATATATATTTTTTCCTGTTAATATATAATTGTGCATATGTTTCTGTATATATATTATGTAGGTATACATGTGGGTATGTATACGTGTATGTGTATTTTCCATTTATTTACTCATTTGACACTCAATGTTGTCTGGTGAGGTGACGGGGTGGAAGTGGGTGGACGTGGGTGGATTTGGGTGGGGGGGTGGCTGGTATGGGTTTAGTTGGTTTAGGGGATTTGGGATGGCTTATTTGGTTAATTCTTGGGAATAACCAACAAAATCTGTGCATGTATCTTGTCTCAGCTTTGATAGCCTTTTCTTTCTTTCATACTCAATAAACAGAATGGTCAAAAATATATATATATATATATATATTTCAAAAAACAATCAAATTTGTCAGTTTCAACATTTGATATATTGTCTTTGTACTATTTTCTGTAAAATATAGGGTTTAAATGATTTGCACATCATTGCATTTTGTTTCTATTTACATTTTGCTTAGCGTCCCAACTTTTTTGGAAATGGGGTTGTAGACAGAAATCGCAAAGACCAAATACTGTTTTCCTCACATACTGACTGCACAGACACAGGGGTTAAATAAAAATAAGCACACACGTGATTTCTCACCAGGATTTATACTTTTAGCAGGAACTGATCTGATTTGTGCTTGGCGTCAGTGAAACCACGGCAACCAACGGTCAGTTGGAGCTCAGAAACAGCCACAGGCGATGAGCGATCAGCGTTTTGGATGACAAGAGGCGAAAAGTCGCTGCCGGTGTGAACGCAGGCTAAGAGGTGGACATAAGTGGGTAAGTATTCATGGTTGTGACATCACAACCATGCTGGATTTTTTTTCTTACACGGTTTAGTTTCTAGGGATGCACCGATGTAGGAGCTGCAGACCAATGATGAGTTTCGGTATTTTTCATGTACATATCTGCTGATGCTGATGTTGACCCATAAACTGGAGCTACATATACCACTTATATCTATAGAGTTATAAATACAGTAAAACGAATAAAATGCAGATATTTTAGCAAATTTTAACCCAGCGTCGCCTAAACGATTTTGCTTTTCTGAGTACAATAAGTGCGTCATCAAATATCGGCTTGAAATCTTGGCCAAATCTTAACATCCATTCGATACTGGTCATTTTTTAAGCCATTAACTGCCCATACTGATACAATTTAGATATTATTATGCATCCTTAGCATGGACTGGGATGTGAACACTATGTTTTGAAACTTGAACAATGTTTTCATACTACATCAAACTCATATTATGTTAAAAAAAGTGAATAAAATCCAATTTTCCATGATATGGGCCTTTTAAAATGATTAACTGAACAATAAGCCTGCAGTGTAGCCCTTTAAGAACCACGCAAAAAAGTCTCTATTCCTGTTTCATTTATTTGTTTCATGTTGCATTTATTTGTTATGTACAGACTGTGATCTAACAAGGTTTTGTTTTTAATCAGATTGTGTCGCAAATGACATTTTTGAACAAGAAACGCATAAATAGGAACATAAATCATGCATTTCTGATACTGATCTGAATCAGAGCATCTTTTACACAGTGATGGGAAACACGGTAGCTCACAGAAAGCTCTGGTCCTGCACGCTTTTCACTGGCCAACATGGACATGCACACACCATAACTCCTCTGGCAGCAGTGTTTAAGGGCTTATCGTCAATTTCTTAGAAATTATCACCAGTGAGACGTTCGGTTCCATAGCATTAATGGTACTGTCAGCACAGTCACTTACAGCACTAGGGTCGCCGGAATGAAACGTTTATGAATGTTTACAACCTGCACGTGTGCTAACGGCTCAGTTCACAGACGCTGGCTTCCAGTAATGCACACCGGAGCAGCACGGCAGTGCGCCGTACCCCTCAGGGGGGTATAAAGCCGGGGTCCCACCGTCCGTGGGGAGCAAACGGCTGCAACACCCAGCTGGCACTGAGCCAGGGGTACAGCACTCACAGCGTGAGTGTGTGTGTGTGTGTCCACACGTGCGGTACAGGAAGCTCAGCTATGACTAAACCCCCGAGACCTGCACACTGTTATTGTGATAGTGAGTAAAGAAAACACTCCTTATTGTCCCCTCCCCTGTTATTCTCCCTCTCTCTCTCACTGTTATTGTTTTCAGTAGGTTCTCTAACTGTGCGCTTTTTCCATTTTCGTCTTTATAACTTAACTAAATGACTCAAACACAGCGTAGCTGAAGACATCAGCCAGTGCAAATCTATTATCTACAGCATAGCATGTAATTCCATCATTAATATGGGTTATTGGCTGTTTCTGCAGTCAAGTTATGCTGTGTTTTGTTTACATATCAGACACATGTACTCTAGTAACTCTAACTCTTTTAATCATTATTAATGGACAATACTAGTTCTAATGAGCAGTGGGAGCTCTAATGGGCAGGACTAGTCCTAATGGGTAGTAAAAGACCTTATGAGCAATACCTGTCCTCTAGTTCTAACTGGCAGAACTGTTCCAGTACTGAGCCTAATGGGCAGTACTATTCCTCTAGTCCTAATGGGCAGTATTAGCTATGATGGCAGTACTGGAACTAAAAAGCAACACCAGTCCTCTAGCTCTAATTAGTGGAACTATTCCTAATATGCAGTACTGGTCCTAATGAGCAGTACTAGTCTTCTAATTCCAAAGAGCAGTATTGATCCTAATAGGCAATACTTGTCCTAAGGAGAAGTCCTAGTACTTTGGTTCTAATGTGCAATATTAGCTTTAATGAACTGGACTATTCCTAATGGGCAGTAGAGTCCTAATGAGCAATATTAGTCCTCTAATCCTAATGGTCAGTACTGGTCCTAATGGGCAGCAGAACCCTAATGAGCAATAGTAGTCCTTTAATTTCAATAGACAGTACTGGTTCTAAAGGTAAGCACATGTCTTAATGAACAGTATTAGCCCTCTAAATCCCATGGGCAGTACTGGTCCTAATGGGCAGTAGAGCCCTAATGAGCAATACTAGTCCTCTAATCCTAATGGGCAGTACTGGTCCTAATGGGCAGCAGAGTCATAATAAGCAATACTAGTCCTATAATCCTAATGGGCAGTAGAATCCTATTAAGCAATACTAGTCCTATAATTTTAATGTCCTAATGAGCAATACTAGTCTTTTAATCCTAATGGGCAGCATTAGCTCTAATGGGCAGGACCAGTCCTCTAATTCAACTGGCCTGTACTAGTTCTAAAGGGAGGTACCAGTCCATCCACAAAGACAACCAGTAGTAGGGGGCAGTTTAAATTTACACCGACTACCTTCAGGACGCTTCCTGAGGACGCAGGGACGATGCTGTGACAGGTGAGACGAAGCTGAGCGTCAAAGCTTCTGAAGGTGGTTTCTGTGTTTATGTTTTGAAATGTTTACGTTCACTGCAGGGACTCGTACTATAAAACCTCAAACAGACGGACTCTTCCTCTTTTCTGTTTCTGCCTGTGTCCACAGCGGTCCTGCTGTTAAACTCTCTGGCCCTCCTCTCTGTCCAGCGAGTGTGTTTTTCAGGGAGGAGACGTTAACACACAGCGTATATTTTCCAGCCACTCAGCAGGAAACGCATCATCGCTCATTGTGGGAGACGTGTGCGCTGTTTTTACAGGAAAGTGCAAAAATAACCCCGAGCCAAAGGTTCCACCGGAGCCGCGCTGGACACAACATAAAAAAACGCGTAGAAGCAGGAAAAGGGACTTCTTAAAAGAGAGAGAGAGAGCGAGAGAGAGAGAGAGAGAGAGAGAGAGAGAGAGAGAGAGAGAGAGAGAGAAACAGAGAAACAGAGAGAGAGAGAAAAAGAGAGAAACAGAGAGACAGAGAAGAAAGACAGAGGGAGAGAGAAAAGAGATAGAGAAAAAGAAAGACAGAGAAAAGAGAACGAGAGAGAGACAGAGAGAGAGAGAGACATAGAGAGTGAGAAAAAGATAGAGAGAGACAAACCGAGAAAAAAGAGAGATAGATAGACAAAGGGAGGGAGACAGAGAAAGAAAGAAATAGAGAGAGAGAGAAAAGAGATAGAAAGATAGAGGGAGCGAGAGACAGACATAAAGAGAAAGAGAGAGAGAAAAAAAGAGAGAAGAGAGAGAGAGAGGAGAGAGACAGAGAGACAGAGAAAGAAAGAAAGAGAGAGAAAAGAGATAGAAAGATAGAGGGAGCGAGAGACAGACATAAAGAGAAAGAGAGAGAGAAAAAAAGAGAGAAGAGAGAGAGAGAGGAGAGAGACAGAGAGACAGAGAAAGAAAGAAAGAGAGAGAAAAGAGAGAAAGATAGAGGGAGCGAGAGACAGACATAAAGAGAAAGAGAGAGAGAAATAGAGACAGAGACATCGAGAAAAGAGAGAGAGAGATACAGAGAGACACAGAGGCATAGATAGAAAAGAGAGAGAGAAAGAGAGAGACAGAGACATAAAGAGAAAGAGAGAAACAGAGAAAAAGAAAAAACAAAGAGAGAGAGAGAAAGAGAAAGAGAGACGGACAGAGAAAGAGGGCTTACAGTCACAGAGGGCCAACAGAAACTGCTAATGCAGTTTATGTCAGTGTAAGTTTTTTCCTCTGATTTTACTACAAAAGTCAGAGCAAACACACACACACACACACACACTCACACACACACACACACACACACAAGCGAAAGGCTCAGACAAAGATCAGCCTTTCATGAGAGTGCTTTTGAAGACGATACTCCGCAAAGCTGACTAAAAAACCCCAAAGAAGGTTTTTTTCCATCAGTGGAAAAAAGCTGAAGTGGCGTATTTTTCATTCTTTCACTCTCAGTTAATCACTTCTCTCAGTTACACGATGAGATGAGACACAGTCACTTCACACTGGGGTGGGGCTGATTAGCGGTGATAAGGTATCGAGGAGGCGCTGGGCAATATGACAATATATATCATTATACTGATAAATTTTGTCACTGTACGAAACAATACGCTTTCCTGAACATATCATGTGTATCGTCAGCACTCGTAGACAGTGACCAACTGCATGTTTCATTATAAAGAGAGCAGAATTAGACCCGTTTGACTGGATTTAGTGCCAAATACTGAATAAAAATCACTGTGTTCACAGTTTTTGATTTATTTTTTTTTTAATGTAGCAATACTTGATCTTTTTATCTGTTACAACTGATCAGAAGACTGAAAAAATAAATATCGTGAGATATTACATTGTGAAAATTTCTTGCATCATGATATTAAATCTTTGCCATATCTCCCACCTCTACACCAAGGAATTTAAAAATGATGAAGGTTTTTAAAAAGGATGACGTATCAAATTTCTATCACGATTAAACAAACCCATTCAGTCCGATTATATTTTAGACTAGGTTAGAGCTCACCAATAGGTGGTGCTCATAAAAAGAAGGGAAAACTGAGCTTGTTAGCAGCTAAGCGCTAAACTCACAACATAACACTCAGCTTTCACTCCAACACCAGTCACTCCAGTCTGCGCTCTCAGATATCCTCTAAACAGGCATCGTTTTAGCTTCAGTTAGCTAGAACCGAGACTGTGCTGTGCTGTGTGGCACATCTGGCTGGCTAACTAAGCTCTCATTAGCTTAGCCAAAATGCTACAATCCCAAACACAGCAGAACAGCTTTGATTTCAGTTTTCTGTCATTCACTCCACTTTTACTCTCTCAGACTTTAGTTTTTATCATCTACACTTGTCTCAGCAGAGCAACAGTCAGTCAGAATCAGACCTGTACTGTGGTGTGCAGCTCTGTTTGGGTCTTTAGCTGCTCGCTAAGCTAACGTTAAGATCCAAACACCACAGAACAGGTTTCATTTCTCCTTTCTGTCCCTTCAGCTGCTCAACTTCACACTCAGACTTGAATCTATATCATCTAAACGTGTGTCGGTGTTTAGTTAGCCACAATCAAGCGTGTTCTGTGGTGAGCAGAACATTTTGAAATAAAAGTCACACTGATGACATCACTTGACGTCCTTTTACCTGTTTTCTGAGGATCTATGAAGAAAATCACATGGTGAGTCCACTGTGTCTTTCAGTTATCAGAGATTTTCTCATTTAGCTCATGATTTCATATGAAGCTTTTAGCTGAAGTCACTGGTGTGACCCACTTTATTCTGAGGTAACTGTGAAAAAATAGAATACAAATGGATTAAATTCCATATTTTAGTGGATTTTCCATGACTGACCACATGTGGTTTGATGCTCTGTAGCAGTTATTATAAAATGCATTGTTCATTAAAATGTCTCTGGTGTTTCCTTTATTATGTGTAACACCAATGAGGATCGGTAACACCAGTGACGCCTATGCACAGATAGAACAGTGGACGTTTCTGTTGAATGACCCATTTATTTCGAACTTTAACTTGTGCAGAAATATGAACTGTATCTCTAAGATTTCTGAACTCTGTCCACTATTGATTGGACAGTTTTCTGCTTTGAGCCGTTAAATTTAGACCTGATTTTCAGCCTTGCTGAAAGTGGAAGACACGGCCTTATAGCGCACAATAACAAGAGGTGACTCGAGCAAGCTAGAGAAAGAGAGAGGGAAAAAGAGAGGGAGAGAGAGAGGAGGAAGCATGTTCGAGGAGGAAAGACGTCAAACATCCTCCATTCCTGAGGCGTGCGCTCATTTCCCAGCGCGTGTCTCGCAGAGCAGCGGACTCGCCTCAGAACCAAAAACAGTTTAACTATTAACTCTTTATCTCACTAAATGAATAGTGCGGTAATATTTTGTGCCTTTGTGCACTAAAAACATGAAACAGATGAACAGCGCTAATCCCTCGCCACGCTGAACACACCCTCTAAATGAATCACTCAAACCCATTCACAAACTTTGCAGCATCTACGCCACATCTGCACCACTCCGGCTGTGGCTGCTCTTCCCTCAAATAAGCTAAACCACTGACTTTAAACATAAACCTATGAACTATTCAGCTTTAGAAGCTGTGCGATTGACAGAACTGGAAGTGAGCTAACAACCACCTGGAAGAGCTGGTAGACCCCAAAACTGCCCCATCAGATAAACAGCACTTAAAGCTTTCATCTGTGAGAGAGAGGAGAAAATCAAGCTGCTTCAGATCTGAAAACATCCACAGGTGTTTCTGTCCATCCTTCCACTGTGAGAAGACGACTCAGCGCTGTGGGTCTGAAAGGATGTGTAGCTGTCAAGAAGAACCTCACTGAGAAAAGGAGACGGACACATCAAACAAAGAAGCTGTACGATGGACTGACCACCCCAGAGTCCAGACCTCAACACCACTGAATGTGTTTGATTACTTCAGAAAATGATCAACCAGCTTCTAAGACTGAACTTTGGAGGTGTGTCTGCAGATTCTTTGAGGAGCTGAAAGCGAGTCTCCTGAAAAGAATGGAAGCTGGAATAAAGGGAAAGAGTGACACACTGAATATTAGGGGTGTAACGATTCTGAAACCAAGACCGAAAGCACGATACAAACATCCCCTCCCCAAACCCCAACCTGCTGCTGGTGAGCTCTCATTAGTGTTAACTGTGTTTCATTTCACAGTTAACACTATGACACAAGTAAAATCACTAAATCACTATACTACGTAAAATTATGGCAAACTTTATATTTTGTAAATATTGCACATTACACATATTTTATCATCTTCCAGCTGCATGTGTCATGTGACTATTTTTAACCAGTCATGACTGAGTGACCACGGCTGTGGTAAAAGTTTAGCTAGTTTAATTAGCTCAAGATGAATAATAACCCTGAGATTAGAGACCCACCAGGCACATTCAATCAGCAGTATGGGAACATTTTGGTTGTCCAGTGGAGTGTAAGGAGGGCAACTGTGTCGTAGACATCTGTCTATCTGTCTGTCTATCTGTCTATGTATGTATGTATCAAACTATCTGTCTGTCTATCTATCTGTCTATCTATCTGTCTGTCTCTCTCTCTCTGTCTATCTATCTATCTCTCTCTCTCTATCTATCTATACATATATAGGCCACATTTGCTACAGATAACTGTTAACCATCTATGAACTCATCCGCATGTCAAATTAGATGTTCCTCTCTCTTTGTGATGATCCAGCACAGAAATCCAGTTCAAACACTTCCTGAATCTGTAGAGTCGCCCTTTCCATTCCATCTTATCACGAGATCATACGAGACTCACATCCGGAGTTATGAGCCTGTGAAGAGGGGCTGAGATACACGTCATCTGCCTCTCACCGTGTGGAACTGGTGGATTGGTGTGTCCGTCTACATTCTGTGTGAAACTGACCAACGGACACTCAGGAAATCACTAAGGACTGACCATCACGCCGGAAACCCTTCATTCTTCATTCAGTCCACATCGGCGACTCATGTGAAACGGCGTGCAGAGAGTTTACAGCTGCTGAAGCTGCTGCAGCAGTTTTGGAAAGTAGTGATGAAGATAACGGAGCATTTTGATATGAAACATATGAGGATCATGATATATGAAGAGCCTTTAGAGGAGGATTTAAGAATACATGCAAAAATCGAGAGAATCCAGAGGGTTAAGCTCTTTTGGGTGAGGGAGAGGAGTGCATGCTGGGGATTGTAGTGCAGCACATTGTGAAACGGGCTAATATTAATAGAAAATTAAAATCATTTCACGGGCCTGAATTATGCAGGCTATGCAGGACGGGCCTTGTGTTCGTCACATGAGCTCTAAATACTGACAAATCTGAAACGACATTTAGTTGTGGCTTTTTTTCTTGATGCAGAAAAATGAACCTGTTCTTGTTTTAACTGGAAATGAAATAAATGAAGGGTGGGCTCTGACTTTTGCACAGTGCCATATGTTAAGGTTACTCCCCTAGTAAACAGTGCAGGCCACAATACAGTAGCACTGGCTTTTGTATGTTCAAGTTCATAAAGTCAAAGTAATTAATTTTGCTATTGAAAGTCATGCAGAGCACAAAGAGCGTAGTATTTCAGTCATTACTCATCCGCAGACGAGCGTCCACACCTGGCCGTGTTCTTTGGCTTGTTTTTTCACTCCATATCTGTCATTACGGATCAGTTCGTCTGGCCGTCTGTCTGTCAGCTAATCCCTCTCTCTCTCACCTCCGTGCTGTTTCGGAGCTGACGGCCTGCCAGCAGTGCTGACTGTACGTTCATCTCTCTCTCTCTCACGCTGTCTCGTCCGTGTGCCGCGGCTGACTAATGCTGTTGCTATCCCGCTGGGCGATGCCACGTCTGTCAGCGCGGCTAACCGCTCCAAACTCACCTCTTTAGCAGCCACTGCTGCTGAGAACAAACTGTTTCAATGCTGCGTATGAATTATTTCTGACTCGTAGCTCATTGTGGAGAAGTGTGAACCACAAGCGGAGAATCTGTGTAGAGTGTAAACTTTCAATCCACAGCACATCAGTGTTTGTAAGTTAGAGAAGAGACATTTCATTTTTGTGTGTACAAATACTGAATAGTAAATAGTAGATACTGAATAATTCATAGTAGTTCCTTAATAATTCATTGTAGACACTGAATAATTCATAGTAGTTCCTTAAAAATTCATAGTAGACACTGAATAATTCATAGTAGTTCCTTAAAAATTCATAGTAGACACTGAATAATTCATAGTAGTTCCTTAAAAATTCATAGTAGACACTGAATAATTCATAGTAGTTCCTTAATAATTTATAGCAGACACTGAATAATTCATAGTAGTTCCTTAATAATTTATAGCAGACACTGAATAATTCATAGTAGTTCCTTAATAATTTATAGTAGACACTGAATAATTCATAGTAGTTCCTTAATAATTTATAGCAGACACTGAATAATTCATAGTAGTTCCTTAATAATTTATAGTAGACACTGAATAATATATAGTAGTTCCTTAATAATTTATAGTAGACACTGAAAAATTCATGGTAGTTCCTTAATAATTCATAGTAGACACTGAATAATTCATAGTATATACTGAACAACTCAAAGTAGATACTGAAGTTCATTCATAGTAGATACTGTAAAATTCATAGTAGATGGTGAATAATTCATAGCAGATACTGAATAATTTATAGCAGATACTGAATAATTCATCGTGGATACTGAATAATTCATAGTAGTTCCTTAATATTTCATAGTAGATACTGAATAATTAAAAGTAGATATTGCAAATTTGATAAAAAGATACTGAATAATTCACAGTAGATACTGAATAATTAATAGTAGCTATGGAATAATTCACAGTAGACACTTAATAATTCATAGTAAATGTGGAATAATTCATAGTAGATACTGAATCTAATGTCTAATTTGTAATAAAGTCTTCATCAGTGAATAACAGGCCAAAAGTTTCAGAGATCACCTTAAAAAAAACACCTTTTTGTAAATATATGTTACAACAGCAAAAATACAGCTATGTATATTTTTGTGTATTTGCAATGCAGGCTATCAGATTCTTCGTGGTTTGGTGTTTGGTCTCTTCAGCCCCTCGGGCAGCGAGTTTTGGCTCGTATCAGTGAGATTCCTGTAAGTGTGTGTTTGTGCAATCACACATGACCAGATCTAACCGCGGGCACACACATACACACACACACTAACCTCTCTGTGGCCACCTTCGGTCTGACTGATAAAAATAACCACAAATCTGTTATTGTTAATGCTCCTTATTGCGAAACACTCGAAAATAGCTGGCATTTCCCACTTTCGAAGAACAGCGAAGGAACCAAAATACGGACCACTATTTATAACCGATGTAAACAGGCTTTAAGGGAATGCCTTTGGCCGAGTGCAAGGTGAATTCCCACCGATCCGAAAGTTCTTCTTTTTACTTATGGTGGAACAAAGCGCTTGGCACGCTTCCAGCGCGGCTAACATGTTAGCATTGTTCTACCTTGACTCCTTCATCTCAGGCCAGCTCGCGGCGACTGATCTCAGCTCTGATGAGGCCTGTGCCAGCCTGTGTTATTGTAGTGAGTGAAAGTTTCCTGTATTTACAGAAATTATTATTAACCAGCAGGGAACAGCCGTCATTGTAAACAACAAATCACACATCCATTATTTTACTCCATCCAGCATTTTATAAACATATACATATATACAGTACTGTGGAGAAGTCAAGTGAATAGTGTTCATTTATTTCATCACCTGTCAAAACAAGCGCAACTTATTCATTTTCAGGAGATGTTTGTGAGAAGATTAGATATAAAATACTCCACCTAAGGAAGGAAAATTAGTGAAGTTTCCAGAACTTCAAACAGAGGTCAAAAAAGTGATTAAGCACTACAGAGAAAATGGGACTCCTAACAACCACCCGCATCGCCTGGTGGACACCAAAACCACACAGAAATGCTGTAAAAATGCAGATTTTTTCGCTCAAAATGCAGAATGGCCTCAGGTGACGCAGATATCATTTGGGGTCAAACGGTGACGTTAAGTGGGCTACTTTCCGTTTTAGATAAGTGAAAGAAGTCTGGAGTCTCACCGCCTCATTCAGGAACTGAAACTTTACTAGCAATTTCGCGAATAACATGGACCTGCAAAAACTGAACAGAGGGTGAATAAAGAGTGTTGCACCTGAAAAATCACATTCAGTGTGGAAGAAGTTATCAGTTATACACGAGTTTGAATTAATTTACCGACACCCAAATAAATGGCACCAATAATTCACTCTTGGTGTGCAAAGGCCTTCAGAGTAGAGCTGGGCGATATGGCAGAAAGGTAATATCATGATAGTTTAAGATGTTTTCACAACACACAATATGCCTTGATATATCTGTTAGCTGACAACTGATACGTTGGAACAGACACAGTAAATCCAGTGAAAACAAGCATTAAGTGCAAGATATTCATTTTCAGGAGATGTTTGTGAGGAGATTAGATATAAAATAATCCACCTGAGGAAGCAGAAAGACAAAGGAAAATAAGTTTCCAAAACTGCAGTTCAAAAACTGAATAAAAGCTACAGAGAAAATAGGACTCCTAACAACCACCGGGAAGACCGGGTAGACACCAAAACTGCCAAAAATGCTGTAAAAATGCAAATATGATTTTTTCCGATCGAAGGGCAGAATGTCCTCAGGTGACGCTGATATCATCTGGGGTCAAACGGTGACGTTAAGTGGGCTACTTTCCATTATAGATAAGTGAAAGAAGCTTGGAGTCTCACCGCCTCATTCAGGAGCCGAAACTTTACTAGCAATTTTGCGGATAACGTGGACCTGCAAAAACTGAACAGAGGGTGAATAAAGAGTGTTGCACCTGAAAAATCGCGTTCAGTGTGGAAAATGTTATCAGTTATACACGAGTTTAAATTCATTTACAGACACCCAAATAAATGGCATCAATAATTCACTCTTGGTGTGCAAAGGCCTTCAGAGTAGAGCTGGGCGATATGGCAGAAATGTTATATCACGATACTTTAAGGCATTTTATGATACTTGATATGTCACGATATATATTATATATATCTGACAACTGATAAGTTTGAACAGACTAAGTAGTGCCACGTTTAAAAAATACCACCAACAATAATGAATAAAATCATTTTTATTCAACATTTCACACACTTGCTGCACTAACTCCAACTAAACAGGTCTACTTTTGCTCTCTTTCATCAAACATGCAGGTGGGAAGTGTTTTTAAGTACTGATATGCTCAGAAAAGCATGTGACACAGTTTATACTGTCATCTCGCCCAGCCGTACTTTAGAGTAAAGCGACTACTAACGTGGGGGGTGGAATGGTACGCTCTTCAAAATGATGGTTCTTCAAGAGTTCTTCTCTATACAGAACCATGAACACCCAAAGAACCCTTTGCATGATTAAATTGTTCATTGCATTGCTAAAAGGTTCTTTAGATTGATGGAGAATGTGCTGTAGTTGGTTCCATACAGAACCTTTTTGAAAAGCGTTCAATATGGCACTAAAAAAGGGTTCTTCTATAGTTATGATGTCAAGCCTATAACAATAGAAATACCCTTTTGGTGCTAAGTAGTACCCTTTTTAAAAAGGTTCTATATAGAACCACATAAAGACATTCTCCATCAATCTAAAGAACCTTTCACGATGCAAAGCACCCTTTAATCATGTGTTCTTTGAGTGTTCATGTAAATATAAAACCATTTTCTTTACCGAAGAGCCCTTGAAGAACCATCTTTTCAAGTGTGTACGAACGTGGTGAAAACAAATGTGAGTAGAACACAATCGGATTGTGTGGGCGGAGCTAAATGCTGCATCATGTGCGCGGTTATCTATAGATTCAGAAATATGTTTTAATACTGACGTAACTAAAGACGTAACTAGGCCAAATAGAACGTCCGCTGCTCTGAACGACTGATTATACTTTAAGCACTTCTGGAAAAATTTCTAAAAGTTCGGAAGTTGCCTTTTCGCTAATGACGTCACGTTTAAACCCGATCTACAGATTAAAACCGGTGAATTAAATTTAACCCTAAAAACCCGACACGAGGCTCCTTTACCTGCTAAATGACGTATGCAGAGAACCGCACTACGGCTGCAGTAAATGTCAGCTAACCCGTTGCTCGCTGCACCGCGTGCGAAAGCGCGACAATAGAGGAGAAAAGACTGCAGAGTGCTGACTGCTGTAATATGTAACTTCCTTTTGACATTTTTCTTTGGGGATTTTTCTGATATCTAATGAATTCTCAGAAGACTTTCAGGTTTCACGTGATTTTTTTTTTTTTCTCATCTTTCGTGTCGCAGCCCGTACAGCTGAGCAGGGCGCTTTCATCTCATTTCACCCCCCTCCCCCCGTCTCTGTGCACCTTGCACGATGCTAATTGCACTGCATACCTGCAGGCACGTATCATCAAGAGGAACCACAAACGCCAGCTTCAAACTCTCTGTGCTGATTTTTATCTTTGTGAAAGATTCTCAGAAGCTGGCCGAAAACCACCTTAACGTAAAGGCTTTAATCGTTCTTTATGTTAACATATAGATTAAACAACCAGCCTCTTTGATCAATACATAAAGCAGCCATTTCTAACTTTTAACCCCTTAAAATCTCAGGCTTATTACACACTAAGGCTTATTGTTCAGTAACTACAGGGACTTCAGTGCAAACTAGCTGAGCTATTCTTAAGTTATAGCAGTGAGTAGTAAAACTTGGCCATGTAAGCAGTTAATCTACTCTTCTCCATTATTAATGTTGTTGTTGCAGTTACTTTAATAGGCAAATTAAATAGGGACACACTTGACACTTCAGTGTCTGTGTTTACATGCAAAGATTTTCGCCAATCCGATTGGATACATTCTGATTATAGATGAAGACTGAGGTGTTTATTCTCACTCTGCTCAACAATCTGATGGAAAATCTCAGTTTACATGCTCACTACAAGTAATCAGATCCAAAATTCCACGCATGTGTAGAGAACCGCTTAGTGTAGACTTACCATGACAACCAGCATCACGTGAGTCCGGTCAGAGTGAGATGAGCAGCAGTGAGCAGCGCTTGTGTTTTTAATTGCTTTAAAATGATGTCAGACTCAGGAAAACGTCCTTCACATGTCCTTATTAAAGAAGGCCGAGAGGAAGACGTCGTGCTCTGAGACACATAAGATGGACGTCCGTCCCACCGCCGTCTTTTAAAGATCAGAGCATAAACTTCGTCTCCTCTGCAGATGTTGAACGGTATAAACTTTCACTATGACGCGATGAACATGATCAGAACGACTTAAACTTTCCGATAGGGAATGTAATCAGATACAGGCGTTTACAAGGATATTATTCTTCTATTTAACGGATTATTTACTGGATTACCCACCTCGATCAGTTGGATAGAAACTGCATTCCGAATGGCCTGAACCAGACTAAACTATTTCGATTGAGGTGTTTACATGGACGTATTCTATTCCGATTGAGCTATTAGTCGGATTATTAACGGATTATTAGGCTGCATGTAAACATGGCTAGTGGTCTATTATTGTTTCTCTGATTAAAAACAGATCAGTAATAAATGCTCAGAAACTCCTGCAGTGCATCCAACAATAAAGTTAGCAGAGCTACTTTTATGCAGGGATAGGAAACACAGTAAAAGCTCCGCTTCCACATGCTGATCCATTTTACTGACCAACGTGGACACGCAGATCACAAACTACTCTGGAGGACTGATTTTAAGTGAGTGGATCACCCACCACACTTTAGGTAGGAAACAGATAAGCAGAACAACAGATGCAAAATATTTATCAGAGGTCACTTTTAAGTCCATCAGTTTAAAGTTTAAAAGGTATGCATTCAATCTCGTGTCCTCCACAGAAGTGTGAGATGTAATCAGAGAGATTCAGAGCGGTTTGGTGTGAAATGGTTCAGACGTCTTTACAGTGGTGGTGATAGGAACCAGGGGTCGCCATGACTACAACACAAATATAGACATTTTATTTACTATCCAGAACCACCAGTGAACCTACACGAGTCTTCTGAGTTTATATGGAATGTTGATGATGGAAAATAGTGGAAAATCTGAAAAGTTTTCTTTGGGGACTATTTTGCCTCACAGCGCCCTGCATATTATGTATCCCTCCATCATGAATGGATTTTAAGGCCAAAATCTTCTCAAAACTATCATAAAACAGAGTCTCAGTCATCAGGCAGTGAATTCATAACCATTTCATGTAGTAACTTTCTGTGAGGGAGCTTTTAGAGGTGGACGTCTGGTTCCTATCACCACCACTGTGAACGATTCTGACGTAGTAAGTTACTCTAGAACGGAGCGTTTCACACCAAACCGCTCTGAATCACTCTGTTTACATCTTAACCATTTTATTTTACAGAACTTTCTCTTTAAAAATCAGTCGAATACTCTTTTAATAAAGATGAAAGCTCTGCACTAATGCTTGGTGCATATTTATCTTCAACACTCAGCTTCGTGTTAATCAAAGTGTCTTCCTTGGTACGAAGAGCAGGTTTGGCCTAAATAATGGCTAATTGCTTTTTCTAAAAAGATTTCAATCCAACAAATAAAACATTCCTCATTTTGAAAAGCTAGGTGTTCCCAAACTTTTGAGGTAGTGTAGCTAGAACGTAGAAAAACAGTGGTCTTCAGAGAAGGATGTTAGTTTGAATGTATTCCTGAATTCCTGCGTTCAAAACAGCCCCAACACGGCAGTCAAGGTCAGTCGCAGTGATTTGGTATTTGAGTATCAATGACCCGTCCATCCTCACAAACTGACTCACTCTGTTTACTTTCCAGCAGCAGCGTTACACATTACAGCCCCGCTCATGTGACCACATCTCACACGGCTACCTCTGCTGCTACTGTATAGTTTATCATTATTGGGATAAATTACATCAAAATATGCAAATTCAGGTATCGACACTATTACTACACTCTTAACCCTCTACTGCACGTTATGAGAGCAATTTTAAAAGAAATATTCAATTCACTTTTCTTGCATAAAATGGACCTGATTATTAAATATCAAAACCTTTTTTTAAAATAATGTGTGCAGGGGTCATTTTGGGGTTTGTTGCCCTGAGGCAACATTGTACAACAATGGGAAGAAATGATACAGAGCCGTGTTCCCTGAGCTGGTGAGACCCGGCTTGTGACTGGTCAAATCCATTGCACGATTTGCACAATGTTGCTTCTAGGCAACACGCATATTTCTACAAATTGTCATAACAAAAAAAAATTATACTGAATGTTAAAAAAGAGGTTTAAAAGTTCCCACTAAGAGACACTATGACCAGGAACCTGCTTTTTGTTGACATTGGAAACTGTTTCCTTTATTGTTAAGCATGTCATTGTCTTTAAATATGGATATTGTTATTGTAAAGTGAGGAAAATGGGTTTGTTGCCCTGAGGCAACATTGTGCAACAGAGGGTTAAAAAGATGCTTCTTCAGGTGTTCTTTAGTAAAGACAATGGTTCTACATAGAACCAATGCTAAAAGTGTTCTTTGCATGGTGAAATGGTTCTTCAGATTGATGGAGAATGTGTTGAATATGTTCCTATATAGCATCAAAAATGTTTCTGCTATTGTTACAAACTTCACATCGTAACTATAGCACAGCCGTTTTCAAAGAGATTCTCTATAGAACCACATACAACACATTCTCCATCAATCTGAAGAAGCTTTGAGCATTCATGGTTCTATTTAGAACCACTGTCTTTACTAAAGAACCATTGAAGAACCATCTTTTTTAAGTTGCTTGTAGAGGTGGGAGATATGGCGAAAATATTATATCGGGATACTTCAAGAAATTTTTATGATACACTGTACGTCATGATCTTTATTTGGAACAGAGAAAAAAAAAACAGTAGTGCTACATTTAAAAAAATACTATCAATAACTGTGAACACAATGATTTTTATTCATTATGCACTAAATCAGTTAAACAGGACTAATTTTGCTCTCTTTATAATGAAATATGCAGTTGGTCAGTTTCAACAAGCACCGACGATATGATAAGAAAAGCATATTGCATTATATTGCGATATAATTTATCACAATAACGATGTATATTATCATATTGCCCAGCCCTAGCTGCTTGCTCAAAACAAATGATATTTACGCTGTGTTTGACTAGAACTCGGAATCTCCTCACCTGGAAATTCCTACTTGGAGAGTCTCAGAACTCTGAAAATCTCAGAATTTGTAGCTTTGCTAAATCACTTTGTTTACATGTCAAATTAAAAGTGACAACAGAATTCAGAAATCACTTTATTAGTTGAAAAAAAATGTTTAGTTTGAGTCATAAATGTCATTTTTGGACAAGAATACAGGAATTAGGGGCACTGATATGAGAATTGTGTGCTGATGCCAATATTTGATATTTTTCATATACATATCTGCTGATGCCGATACATAAACACAGTATGTAACCTAACCAAACACTAACCCCAACTCACAGCATTCAGAAATCACTTTATAAGGGTAAACGAGTAAATAAACAACAGAAAGAGCCACTTTTTTCTGCAGCCTTAAAGGGTTAAAATAGGAAATCCCACTCGAGTCTACTGCGGCTCTGAGCGCGACTGTTAGCTATAAGCCGCCTTACTCGCTGTTGGCAATAACAGTGTTGGTGTCATATATTTTATTCATATGAAAACGATAATGATGTCTGAGTGCCGCTGTTCTGTCAGTGCAGTGAAGCTCTATACAGATCAGCCCTGCAGTTCACTCTCGTTCACACAGAGTGAGCAGGAGTGAATACGTGTGTCTCTGGGTCAGAGGGGCCGCCGAAAACTTCAAAAGCACGAGCGGATAACAAGGTTCATCTGCTAAAAGCACAGGGTCACAGTTAAACATTCAAACCTACTGACAAACAGAGAGAGGGGGAGAAAAGAGAGAAGAAAGAGAGAGAGAAAAGGGAGAGAGAGGGAGGGAGGGAGAGAGAAGAAAGAAAGAGAGGAGAAAGAGAGACAGAAAAGGGAAAGAGAGAGATAGGGGAAAAAGAGTAGGGGAAGAAAGAAAAAGAGAGAAAAAGAGAGAGGGGAGAGAGAGAGAATAAAGGAGAGAGAGACAAACGAGGGAGGAGGAGAAAAGAAAGACAGAGGGAAATAAGAAAGACAGGAGAAAAAGAAAGAGTAAAGAAGAGAGAGAAAGAAGAAAGACAGCAAGAGAGAAAGAGAACGAGAGAGAGAGAGAGAAATAGAAGGGGAGAGAGAGGGAGAGTAGAAAGAGAGAGAGGGGGGAGAAAAAGTGGGGGAAGAAACAGAGAGAGGAAGGAGAGACATAGAGAGAAAGAGAGAGACAGAAAAGGAGGCAGAGAGAAAGAGAAGGGGAGGGAGAGAGAGAGAGAGAGAGGAAAAAGAGGGAGAGAGTGAGAGAAAGAGAAGGGGAGAGAGAAGGGAGAGAGAGAGAGAGAGAGACACAAACACACACACACACACACACACCACACACACACACACACACACACACACCCCCCTCTCTCTCTCTCTCTCGGGCAGAGACAGTGAGATGATGTCGGTGGTGAGAGAGCGGGCACGCTGCCGATGAGGTCAGTGGGAAGGTTTGGTATTCCACAGAGACAAACTCAGGAATACCCACCACATTCCAGACACACACACAGATCAGCCAAAACACACACACTCCCCACAAACAGGCCACTGTGTGTGTGTGTGTGTGTGTGTGTGACTACAGTGGTTCTGCAAAAAGTATCTGGACACTCTGCACAGTTGTTTTTTTAAATCTGTGAAAAATAAATGTTTACGCAAACAACGTTGTGTATTTCAGTTACCTGACGACATTAAAAGGAGTGTTTCTATTATTTCTTTCTCCATTCTCCTGTGTGGGCGTGGGCATCAGCAGATTGATTGACAGCCTCTAAGCCAAACTTTACCGCCCATTTAGACAGTATGGCGCAAGCTGGAAATAGGATCGCCTTACCTTTATGAACCTGAAGAGGGAGATTCTGAACGAGAACCTGAACCTGAACCTAAAAACCACAGCTGGATTTCTGTCTGTCAGCCTGCTAATCGAAGGTTTTGCATGTCAAATGTACGTCAAACACAAAGCTTCTTACTCGCCAGCTTCTTGTTCGAATTTTCCCGTTCCACCTTAAATGGTGCAGCAGATACTAAGTCTATACTTCAAGGCAGTACATCAATATTTTGAAACACTATGTCAATATTTCAAGATACTGAGTCAATATTTTGAGATACTAAGTCAATATTTTAAGGTAATATGTTAATATTTCAATCACCAATGTCCAAATACTTTTGGGGCCACAGTATATTTTGTATTGATTAGCCTATAACGCAGCATTTAAAAACCAACAGAAACGATATCATCCATCAAAGAGCACCACTGACCTCAGCTGACACTCCGGCAGCCCAGCAAAAAACTAAATTTACACTATTTTCCCCATAAATGGACAAAAGTACGTCACACAAACTCAGTAAAATCAGCAGCAGTGGTCATCCTGAAGCCTGAACTTTGTCCATACTGTATGTTTATAGGTAACAGTGAGTCATACAGTGTCAAAAACCACAAAGTCAAGACTGTTAGAGACACTGAACGAAACTTTTAGGCCCCTGAAATCAGTACCAGCCACAAATATTCATATCAGCTGGAGCTTAATAAAAATAAGAAAGTGGGTTCCGAAGTTTTCTTATGAAATGTTGCGCACGCCGGGCGTTCCTGTACGAGCTCCGGAAAAAACGCAGACCAGAAAACATCCCACGAGCGTCAGGAACGCAGAAACTCTGACGTCAGAGCAGCATCCTGTCGAGGCATGCAGGCCTCAGAGTCTACCTGCACAGGTAATCACAGGTAATCCTGCGGCTATTTTTAGCTGGGCGTGTGGAGGGAGGGAGCTCTGACGTCTAAGGCGTAAAAACTGCGGTTTTCTGATGTCACTCACACACCTTCACATCGACACCAGCGTCCTGAGTGACAGACAAAGAATTCCACACCTAAAAGCTGTCATAACCTTTACAAAACACAATACTGTACAAAAGTCAGAGAGCTCCCTTCTGTTATCATCTCTGGTCGAAACGCTCGTTAAGTACGAGTTATTACTGTATTTAGGAGATTAGATATATAGATAATTCACTTGCATAAATAAGGATAAAGTCAAAAGTAATTAAATGGAAAACCAGGAGATTCCAAAAGTTCAAAAAAAGAAAATGTGCCTCCTAATAACCACCTGGAAGAGCTGGTCGACCCCAAAACTGCCCCCATCAGATGAACAGCACTTAAAGCTTTCATCTCTGAGAGAGAGGAGAAAATCAAGCTGCTTCAGATCTGAAAACATCCACAGGTGTTTCTGTCCATCCTTCCACTGTGAGAAGACGACTCAGCGCTGTGGGTCTGAAAGGATGTGTAGCTGATCAAGAAGAACCTCACTGAGAAAAGGAGACGGACACATCAAACAAAGAAGCTGAACGATGGACTGACCACCCCAGAGTCCAGACCTCAACACCACTGAATGTGTTTGATTACTTCTGTACAGACCCCTGCGGGTGACATACCGTATAAATAAAAATAATGTGTGGCCACGACTTAGTAAGGTGTGGGAATGAGATCCTAATGTGCAGCCATGAGATCCTAATGTTGGGTCATGACTTGCTAGACATGGGAATGAGTTAAGTCGTGGCCATGACTTAGTAAGGTGTGGAAACAAGATAAGTCATGGCCACGATTTAGTAAGGCGTGGGAACGAGATCCTAATGTGTGGCCATGACTTAGAAAGGCCTGAGAATGAGATAATTAAGCGTTGACCACAGCTTAATAAGGCGTGATCTTGTTCCAACGCTAAGTCGTGGCCACGACTTAATTATGTCATTTCCACGCTTTACTAAGTTGTGGCCACGCATTAGGATCTTGTTCCCAGATGAGTGGACAAAATTTTAAGGTGTGTATTATTTGCTGATGTTTATGTGTATTTTTCTGTTAATTATTAACGTTTTCTGAGAGAGAAAAATGAATAACTGGCACTTAATTACCAATCTGACTGGAAATTACATAAGTGGTCTCTGACTTTTGTACAGTACTGTAAATAAATGTGCGCACACTTAAAAAAGATGGTTCTTCAAGGGTTCTTTAGTAAAGGCAATGGTTCTATATACAACCATGAATTCTATATTGAACCATTTCATGCCTAAATGTTTTTTTGCATGTAGAAACGGTTCTTCAGATTGATGGAGAATGTGTTGTATATGGTTCTATATAGCACCAACCATTCTGAAACAGGTTCTATATAGACCCATATACAACACATTTCACCATGCAGAGAACTGCTTAAGCATGAAATGGATCTATATACAAATCATGGTTCTAAATAGAACCATTGCCTTTACTAAAGAACCCTTGAAGAACCATCTTTTTTATGTGTGTAGTTGTATGTACCATATGATCAGCTGAAGTTGCATGTATAGCAAAATGACGATAAGTCTCCAGTATGAAGTGCTGCAGTTGTGCACAGAGACACATGCGGGAGGAAGACAGGTAAACAACTGCAAAGCGGCGCTTCAAAACAAACCGTCCGCAGGCTTAATTTAGCTCATGAGAAATCAGGCTGTAAAACCGCAACGGAACTGCAGGCCTCGATTTGTGATAGCCGGCGTGACTGACCACATCTCAGAGCACCACAGGACTTTCAGTGTTTAAGCACAAGGTCTACACACGACTGAGAAACGGCCCAAAATGACTCTGAAAAAAGTTCTGGTTCCATTGACTTACATTACAAGTAAAGTAGGTTTTTTCCTTCTCCTGTAAAATTACTATTTCGGAGATACGAGGTTTTCTTCTGACAACAGCGATACGTATAATACTTATACATATTATTACATATAGATACATATATGTATATATATGTATATACATACATATATATATATATATATATATATATATATATATATATATATATGTATAATACTTATAGAACACATTATTATTGCATATGGATACTTAAATATAAATATAATATATGTGGGGCATTAAATTATTACATATAGATACATACATATTTATAATGTAAATGGATCACATTATTATTGCATGCAGATACTTACATATATAATATGTACAGAACATGTGAATATTACATATAGGTACTTATATATTATACATAAGGGAAATATATGACTGCCTGTCTGGCACAGTGGAAGCAAACCTGTAGCCCAGCTCACACATATGTACACACATACACACAGCTGACCGGACGCTGAGGATCAGCTGTGTTTGGTAAGGTAGTTAAGAGTTGTTAAGGTGTTGCTTGGCTGCTGCTATGGAATCCCTGTGGTTGTTAAGGTGTTGCTTGGCTATTGCTACGATTTCTTAGGTGGTTGCTAAGGTGTTGCTAGGCTGCTGCAATGCTTTCCTATGTGGTTGCTAAGGTGTTGCTCAGCTGCTGCTGCTATGATATCCAGGGGGTTGCTAAGGTGCTGCATGGCCCTTGCTAATGGATTCCTGTGGTTGCTAAGGCGTTTCTTGGCTGTTGCTATGGAATTCCTGTGGTTGTTAAGGTGTTGCTTGGCTGCTGCTATGGAATTCCTGTGGTTGTTAAGGTGTTGCTTGGCTATTGCTACGATTTCTTAGGTGGTTGCTAAGGTGTTGCTAGGCTGCTGCAATGCCTTCCTATGTGGTTGCTAAGGTGTTGCTCAGCTGCTGCTGCTATGATATCCAGGGGGTTGCTAAGGTGCTGCTAGGCCCCTGCTAATTCCTGTGGTTGTTAAGGTGTTGCTTGGCTGTTGCTATGGAGTCCCTGTGGTTGTTAAGGTGTTGCTTGGCTGTTGCTATGGAGTCCCTGTGGTTGTTAAGGCTATTAAGGCTATCCCTGTGGCTTGCCTATTGTTACGGTTTCTTAGGTGGTTGTTAAGGTGTTGCTAGGCTATTGCTATGGAATCCCTGTGGTTGCTAAGTTGGTGCTTGGCTATTGCTACGGTTTCTAAGGTAGTTGCTAAGGCTGCTGCTATGCTTTCCTATGTGGTTGCAAAGGTGTTGCTTAGCTGCTGCTATGATATCCAGAGGGTTGCTAAGGTGTTGCTAGGCCCTTGCTATGGAATCCCTGTGGTTGCTAATGTGTTGCTTGGCTGTTGCTATGGAATCCCTGTGGTTGTTAAGGTGTTGCTTGGCTGTTGCTATGGTTTCTTAGGTGGCTGCTAAGGTGTTGCTAAGCTGTTGCTATGGAACCCCAGGTGGTTGTTAAGGTGTTGCTTGGCTGCTGCTATGGAATTCCTGTGGTTGTTAAGGTGTTGCTTGGCTATTGCTACAATTTTCTAGGTGGTTGCTAAGGTGTTGCTAGGCTGCTGCAATGCTTTCCTATGTGGTTGCTAAGGTGTTGCTCAGCTGCTGCTGCTATGATATCCAACGGGTTGCTAAGGTGCTGCATGGCCCTTGCTAATGAATTCCTGTGGTTGTTAAGGTGTTGCTTGGCTATTGCTACGATTTCTTAGGTGGTTGCTAAGGTGTTGCTAGGCTGCTGCAATGCCTTCCTATGTGGTTGCTAAGGTGTTGCTCAGCTGCTGCTGCTATGATATCCAAAAGGTTGCTAAGGTGCTGCATGGCCCTTGCTAATGAATTCCTGTGGTTGTTAAGGTGTTGCTTGGCTATTGCTACAATTTCTTAGGTGGTTGCTAAGGTGTTGCTAGGCTGCTGCTGCTATGATATCCAGGGGGTTGCTAAGGTGCTGCTAGGCCCCTGCTAATGAATTCCTGTTGTTGTTAAGGTGTTGCTTGGCTGTTGCTATGGAGTCCCTGTGGTTGTTAAGGCTATTAAGGCTATCCCTGTGGCTTGCCTATTGTTACGGTTTCTTAGGTGGTTGTTAAGGTGGTGCTTGGCTATTGCTACGGCTTCTAAGGTAGTTGCTAAGGCTGCTGCTATGCTTTCCTATGTGGTTGCAAAGGTGTTGCTTAGCTGCTGCTATGATATCCAGAGGGTTGCTAAGGTGTTGCTAGGCCCTTGCTATGGAATCCCTGTGGTTGCTAATGTGTTGCTTGGCTGTTGCTATGGAATCCCTGTGGTTGTTAAGGTGTTGCTTGGCTGTTGCTATGGTTTCTTAGGTGGCTGCTAAGGTGTTGCTAAGCTGTTGCTATGGAACCCCAGGTGGTTGTTAAGGTGTTGCTTGGCTGTTGCAATGGTTTCTTACATGGTTGCCAAGGTGTTGCTAGGCTACTGCTATGATAACTAGAGGTGGTTTAAGGTGTTGTTAGGCTATGGATTCCCTGTGGTTGTTAAAGTGTTGCTAGGCTGCTGCTATGATATCCAGGGGGTTGCTAAGGTGCTGCTAGGCCGTGGCTATGGAATCCCTGTGGTTGTTAAGGTGTTGCTTGGCTGTTGCTATTGTTTCTTAGGTGGTTACTAAGGTGTTTCCAGGCTGTTGCTATGATAATAGGCGTTGCTAAGATGCTGCTAGGCCATTGCTATGCAATCGCTGTGGGGTGTTGCTTGGCCGTGGCTATGATTTTTTATTTGATTGCTAAGGTGTTCTGGGTTGTTGTTATGGTTTCCTATGTGGTTGCTAAGTTGTTGCTAGGCTGCTGCTGTGATATCCAGGAGGTTTCTAAGGTGCTGCTAGGCCGTTGCTATCGAATCCCAGGCGGCTGCTAATATGTGTGTATATTTATGCACTTGTAAGTGACAGATATCTTTTTTTTACATGCAATCAATCCGAAACGCACAGTTTTAGTACAGTACGATCAAAGTTTCATGGTTCTAACTCAAAAACTGCGACTTGTGAAAATGGTACCAAAAAAAGCATAAATAAAGAATAATAAAACAAAGAACATTACGAAGCTTCTGTGTAATTCCTGCTAATATGTTTTTTGCTTTTTCCAGACACTGAAAAATGATTTACTTGTATTTAATCGTTGTTTTGACTGTAAATTTGTGCTCTCTGGTTTTGCATAGTGCTGTATATTAATACTGCATTTATATTTATATTGTTTCATACTGTTTTGAAAATGTAAGGTAAGGGGTCTGATGTAAATACAGTAATTAGAGTGAAAGATTTTGCAGCACATGAACACAAAGTCTACATGCAAAGTCAAACATTTTAAAAGTAGGTTGCTAAAAATGACTCACCTTCTGAAACTCTAATCTTACACACACACACACACACACACACACACACACACACACGCTCACTCTACCTCTGCGTATCTCACCTTCCTCTCCTGGATTACTCATACTGAAACATCTTTGTACCTACTGCGAGCATGGGACATTTTCACGTAACCTCAGCTAACCTCACTCTTCCGTTTGCAGACGTACAGCGAGGAAGTTGTTCGCTGCTAAAACGTGTCTGCAGATAAATCTCCCTTTAAACCTGCTACGACTTCTCTGTCAAACCTAATAACCGCACTGATCGCTGACCACACGCTGTGAAACTGACCGGCGTGCTGCAAAACACTGGGGGGGGAGTCTTGGGTGTGCGTGTGCAGTCCCCCAACTGTCGTCCCAGAAATCCCAAACCAAACCACGCGTCGCTGGGGGACTTCACAAGCACTTCTCAAAATACAGGCCAGCAACCTTTTACCAACAGCTGCACGCATTACTATTATTACACACGTTGCTAAATCACATTATAGATTATAATCTGTCCCTGTCCTCCTCTCTCTACAGTCACACTTCTTATTACACGTCCATTACAGCTCACTGCACACGGATGAATTACATTATAGAGGTTATAATCTCTAATTACTGCATCATAATCCTACCTTATAATCTCTCATTTGTTACTATATGCAGCTAAATTATACTATATCTAATATTCTCTCATTCTGTTGCACCACAGCTACATTTGGTATTATATGCATATTATAGCTCACTGCACACAGCTAAATGCCATTAAGGGTTATAATCTCTCGTACACTGTATCTCATTGCATACAAATTACATTAGAGGTTATAATCTCTCATTGTCATTACATGTAGCTAAATTATGTTTTATAATCTCTCGTTATCTCACTTGTTACTACACATAGCTGAAGTGTATTATATCTTATAATCTCAACATTGTCTTTCAGTTGTTATTACATGTACAGTACAGCTTATAGCATAGAGCTAAATTATATTATAGGTTATAATCCCTCATTGTTATTACATGTAGCTAAATTATGTTTTATAATTTCTCATGATCTCATTTGTTACTACACATAGCTAAAGTGCATTATATCTTACAATCTCACATTGTCTTTCAGTTGTTATTACATGTACATTACAGCTTATAGTATGTAGCTAAATTACCTTACAGGTTATGATCTCTCATTGTTATTACATGTACATGATGTTAGAATCTCATTATCTCACTTATTATGTATATAATAGTTATAATCTCTAATATTCTTTCACAAAGTTATACTTGTTTGACATTATAGCTAATTACACAAAGGTAAATTAAATTAGTGATTATAATCTCTCATTGTTATTACATGTAGCTCAATTACATCTCATAACATTTTCATATCTTACTTATTATTGCACGCAGTGACAGCATATCTTATAATCCTACATTGCGTTACTCTAACAGTTACGCTCATTATTACATGTATGTTACAGCTCATAACACGCAGCTAACATAACATTGCAGGTTATAATCTCTCACGGTTATTACACAAAGAAAAATGATATTTTATAATCTCATTATCTCACTTGTTATATAGCGAAAGTATATTACATCTTATAATCTCTCTTTGTTATAGGAGTTTCACTCATTGCATGGACATGTTAGACAATATACACAAGGCTGTAATCTCTCATTGTTATTACAGCTCATAATCTCTTAACAGCTACACTTGTAACTTGGCCTATGATATATATCTTATCTCTTTCAATATTAATAACTAAAGCCACTGCTGACCATCAATGTGCAATAAGGGCACAGCCGCTCAGCCAGTGCCCTGTTTTTCAGGTACGGTTGACGGACTTTATCCACTACATTAGTGGTCACCAACCCACGTCCTGGACATCTACTGACCTTCTTGCAGGTTTGGACCCAAATGCAACACACTTGATGCAGCTAATCAATAATGTTTGAACACAGTCATGAGCACAAAGCAAATCACATCACTTAAGCCAAATAGGACGAAAGTTAAGGGACATTTCAAGGGAAATTTTAAGATTCCTATAGGAATTGCATAGAAATTCCTGTCGTATATAATTGATAACACTTGAATTGTTCCCTACAACAAACTACACTAGCTGCTCCAATTTACTCTAAGATTCCTATGGGAATCCTGTATAAAGTCCTGTAGCAATAACCCATATAATCTATAGTACTTTTACTTAACTCCCATAAATTTATTTTTTTTCCCCAAATGGAAACATATAGAAACGTATTATTACATAATGCATGATTCTTGCATTGTGCTCTATAGTAATGTATAGTAATTGTCCCAGTTTACTTTAATATTCCTATAGAAATTGCACATAAATTCTTATAGGAGCCTACATAATTTATATTACATGTGTAAAGTGAACCAAAATGTCCCAACTGATTCCTGAAGGCATCCTACAGAAATCTAATTGTGATTTTTCTGACTAATTTTCTGCAACTGCAATTTGAACTGTGATTATTTTCTATAAATTAATGTTCAGGCCTATTTTTTTGACCAGAATGTCCATATACACCGTATTTTCCGGCTTGAAGCTTGACCCCTGAATATAGTGTGTGAGAGTGTGAAGTTGTGGTTATGATGTCACAACACATGGGGGTTTGGTTAGATCTAATTGGTCTAACGTTTCTACAGGCAGTTCACAGGCTCCGAGTTATTTGGTTAAATCTCCCCTCTTAAAACAGCATTTTTAGTAATGTAGGCTGTAATAAACTCAATAAAATAAGCTCTTTAACTTAATAAAATAAGCTCTTGTGGTTTGAAAACTGCACCCTGTTAAATTGCAATTTCAGTTTAAAAATTATTCATCTTTCCACCCTCGTATATCATGTAAATGACTTGTGTAATATACAGAGTGCACTGTAGCTTTATTAATCTGCATAATCTGCTTTACTGGTGTTCTCCCCTATAGTAAACAATGCGTAAACCAAAGTACGGTAAACTAAAGTGAAAGTAAAGTGAGTGCCCCTCATTAACTCTGGCGGGAATCATACAGAAATCCCTCTAGTACTGCAATATTATCTATAAATACTATATATAAAGTATAATATATATACTTGTGTAGTACCGTGTTGTAGAGTAACAGTCCCAATTGACTTTTAGATACCTATAGGAATGCTATAGGAAGTTCTGTACTATTACAAACCCATATAATCTATATTACTTGTGTTTTTCCCTACTGTAAACTAACAAATAATTAAAGTGATTCCAGTATCCTTCTGGTATTACAAAATAATCTATAATGCTTTATAACACTGTCCAACACTAAACTATATTACCATTATTATTACATACTAACACTATATTATTACTATAAATCCTTTTTATAAAACCAGGATTGGTAAGCACTGTTTTGGAGTGAGCTTTTAAATATAAATCCCACCAATTGTTCAAAATTCCTCCATACTTTAGTGTGTGAGGTGTAAACAGAGTGATTCGGAGTGGTTTGGTGTGAAATGGTTCAGATTTCTTTACAGTGGTGGTGATAGGAACCAGGGGTCGCCATGACTACGACACAAATACAAACATTTTGTTGACTATCCAAAACCACCGGTGAACCTACACGAGTCTTCTGAGCGTTTATATGGAATGTTGATGATGGGTAAAATAGACAACAAGTTTTCTTTGGGGATTATTTTGCCTCACAACGCCCTGCATATTACGTATCCCTCCACCATGAACAGATTTTAAGGCCAAAATCTTCTCGTAAAACAGCGTCTCAGACATCAGGCAGTGAATTCATATCCATTTCATGTAGTAACTTTCTGTGAGGGAGCTTTTAGAGGTGGACGTCTGGTTCCTATCACCACCACTGTGCACAGTTCTGACTCTGCAGGTTTCTCTAAAATGGAGCATTTCACACCAAACCACTCTGACTGAACTTTGTTTACCTCTTAACCGTTTAATTATGGGGAACTTTTGGAAAACTGGTGGAGTTCCTCTTTAATGTGTACCTTCCATCCCGCGGAGCTGTTGCTGTCCCCCTTGTCCCTGAAGTAAGGCACACTCTTCACCATCCACTCGTAGATCTGACTCAGAGTGAGGCGCTTCTCAGGGGAGCTTTCGATGGCCCTGGTGATCAAATCCGCGTAGCTCATGTTGCCCCAGGCGTTTCTACGGGAAGAGCTGCTCTTCCTCTGCCCGGAAAGAGGCACCTGTTGCTGCTGCTGCTGCTGTTGCTGCTGCTGAACCAGCCTGGGGCTCTGCTGCTGCTGCTGCTGCTGCTGGGGCTGCTGGTGGACGCAGCCTTCCGGACACGGGAAGCCACTGCACGGCACAAACCCCTTCCCATCCTCCGGGTAGTCCTCCGTCTCTTCCAGCAGGCTCAGGCTGCTGATAAAGTCCACATTGCCCGGCTCCTGCTTCACCGAAGGCGCCGGGGAGGATGTGCTCGAACCGCCCGGCTCGCTGAGGTCCGGCCTCGGCAGCGGCCAAGTGCAAGAGCGCGGACGGGAAAGAGGCTCGAAGTCCGGGTCGAAATCGACCAGCTGCCGCTGCTCGGCCATGGCGAAAACTGAAGCTAGAGCGAGTGAATTTCCGCAGCCTTTTCACCCAAACTAAGAGCAGCTATGCATGGCTGGGTTCCCTCAAACCTTCTCTGGAAAAAAAAAGTTGGTGTTTATGTTTTGGAGCCGCTCAGTGATGCAGAGCTCTCACCATGCTTCAGCTTTCAGAGTGAGTTTAGTTGTAGAAGCGGCGTAAACTGACACCAACCACAGCGCCGACCGCGCCCACTCCTGCGCAGAGCGTCCAATCACGCGTGTCTTATTTGCATATCCCCGCCTCTCCGCTGCATACTCAACCACCTGTTGATTTCCTTTCTGTTTAGCTATATTTCAACGATTCTAACAATCAAATCTTAAAAAGATTACACATTTCAAGGGAAACTCCACCCATTTTTCAAAAAATTCTACATAATTAAAAGATTGTGATGTTAAGAAAGTCGTTCAGCAGGGTTTGGAGTGATTTTACAGTGGTGGTGATAGGAACCACACGCCCCCCTCTAAAAGCTCCCTCACAGAAAGTCATTATATGAAATGATGACTAACACACTGTTTTAGTGATAACGTTTTGGCTTAGATGTATTTTAATCAATTTATTTTAATCCATTCGTGGCAGAGGGGTACATGCAGGGTGTTGTGAAGCAAAACCGTCCCACCCAAAATATTTTGCAATATTTTTTTCCACATTTATGACTATTTTACCATCATCAACATTCCATATAAACTCAGAAGACTCGTGTAGGTTCACTGGTGGTTTTGGACAGTAAATAAAATGTCTATATTTGTGTTGTAGTCATGGTGACCCCTGGTTCCTATCACCATCACTGTAAAGAAACCTGAACCATTTCACACCAAACCACTCTGAATGACATCTCAAGGACTGAATTTTTGGAAAATGGGTGGAATTCCCCTTTAAGCATTAGTAAACAGTCCCATTAAGCTGTGCTTGCAAATTTCTCCAAAGTTTAGACGTTAGGAAGTATTTAGAAATCAACGTGAAAGCAAGTACAAAGCAAACAAACCCCTAAAACACGAATCTGCTGAGAGGATAACAAGCCAAACAACATTTTTGTTAAGATTACTGGCTGTCATGTTTTTAAAGGAGGCCACAGATTGCAGACGGACTGTTTGTTAAGTTTTGGGTCACTAGGGAGCGCCATAAACCACCAGCTCTGTTCCTGCATTACTAGAAGAGCAGACTACACCTGGTGGACATTGAAAGATCTACAGTCCCAAATGGAAGTGAAAAAGGAACACCATCCTGCTCTCAAAACAACTGTAAATTAGGCCCAGTTCACCACGTGAAAGACTGCAGATCCACAATTTCTTGTAGGCAGTTTTCAAGCCGTGTGGACCTTAGAAGATGCTGACATGCAAACCTAAAGGGGAATTCCAACCATGTACACAAAGTTCAGTAGCGATAGGAACCAGACGTCCAGCTCTAAAATCCCCCTTACAGAAAGTTACTACATGAAATGGTTATGAATTCACTGCCTGATGACTGAGACACTGTTTTAGATAGTTTTGAGAAGATTTTGGCCTTAAAATCCATTCATGGCGGAGGGATACATGCAGGGCGTTGTGAGGCAAAATTGTCCCCCAAAGAAAACTTACTTATATTTGTGTTGAGTCGCTAAGTTGTTGTACAGTGAACCATATAGTGTCATGCTGTGAACAATTGGATTATGCATGAATTTTGAAAAACTGATAAAATTGTCCATTTTAGCTATTTTAATTCTTAGGTCTTATTTGTGCTACCCAGCACAAAGCCTTGGACAAAGTCAGTGAAAAAAAAAAAAATATTACTGTTCATCGTCCAATAAACCAGTTTAATTTAAAGTCTTTATACATATACTCTCTGAAACACAAAAAAAACAAACACTGTTACAACACATACTGTCCCAGTCGTTCTTCGCCTTCGAGCAGTGAGAAGCATCAGTTTGTCCGATGGGGTTCCTGCTAAGTCCAGTGTGTGGTCATAAGCTAGGATGTGTGGGTCAGATGCGGATGGTGTAGGAGTCGGAGTGTGTGACGTAGCGGACCCAGCGCTGCGACATCCCCGGCTGGGTCGGTGAGAGCCGGAGGAAGCGGATCTGGAGTCCCGTACAGGTCTGTTTGGGCAGCTCAAAGCTCATACTGACCGGCCCCACCTCCAGGAGAGAGGCGGAGCTAAGACCTGGAACCTCCACCTATAGAAACAAACAGCATTCAGGGTCAACATTATGGATGTCCGAGTGCATTTCAGCGTTCAATACCAATTAAACAGTTTTCAAGAATATGCACACTTTTTTCAGCCTAATCTCTGCCTGTAGATACAGTCATTTAGAATGGACAGTACTAATATGTGTTTCCCTGCAATCAGAAAAGAACAGAAAACCCACAGACTCAATATATTCCTATAAAAAGAGTCAATGGCTTTAATTTTAAGGTCAGTCCATTTTAGACCTCGAATCTAAATTATAAACATGCCTTTTTGGATACTAATTCTATATTAACTCTACTCATCCAACCCCCTAAACCCTAAAGGGTCTGTATGAGGCTCCATATTTCAGTTCCTCGTTCTCACAACTACAGAACTTACACAATAGTTTCTTACCTGTTACTGAATAACTCAAAGTACGCAATGATTCATTTATATTAGTTAATGAATTAATTACAATAGATACAGAACACTTCATAGCAGATACTAAAAAATTCATAGCAGATACTAAATCATAGCAGATACTGAATAATTCAAAGTAGATACTGAATAATTCATAGTAGATACTAAATAATTCATAGTAGTTACTGAATAATTCATACTAGATACTGAATAATTTATAGTAGATACTGAATAATTCATAGCAGGTACTAAATAATTCATAATAGATACTGAATAATTCATAATAGATACTGAATAATTTATAGTAAATGTTGAAATTTTCATAGTTTATAAAACACATCAAAGTAGTTACTAAATTCATAGTATATAATATATAAATATAATTCATAGTAAATTGAAGTAGTTACTGAATAATACCATTATTATCATACACTACCAGGTGTCACCTACGTTTCATATGAATTAAAGGTGGGTTATGTAAGTATTATCATATACATTTATGAGGTATTTTTACAGATTACCAGTTAAGTTGCCCAGAGCAAACCCTACATTGACTGTATTCAGTGTTACCTTAAACAGAGCAGACAGCTGAGCGCCCCCAGGGAATCGTGGGATTGACCACAGAATGGCCTTATTTTTAAGCTGCAGCTCCGCCGTCTGGTCAGGACTGCTCAGCTCCTGAGACAGACTGAACAGAGAAAGCATATGAAGATACAATGATGTTATAATAGAGATGTTTCTCTTTTTATGGTGGTACAGAAATGCTTTAATAGGGAGTTTTCTGTTTTCATAAAAGTACTGATGACGAATATGGGGACAAGATATAAAAAAAAAAGGCTAAATTTATGTCATTCGAATAATTTCCACATGAATATAACACATATCAATTCAATTACAGCCAAAATCAAGTAAACCAAAAGACAAAATTGCACTTAAGTAACATATTTCATCTATGCAGAAATGATGTACATTTGAATCAAGCAAATTCAGTGTGGTAAGTGTGTCATCTTTTTAGCAAAGTGATGGATATGGTGATATGGAAGTGTTATAATTGTGAGTTTTCGTTTTCTTCGTACCTTAAAGATCCCTTTGGGACAGGCACAGTAACAGAAACATTTAGGGCGGTGCTGCAAAAACAGAAAATTTAATTAGATGAACTGAATTAAATGAAAGAACTCTTTCAGTAAGAAAAAAATTAATTAAACATACAAAGCCCATCATGGCAACTCTCATGCCCACATACTTTAAGCCGTATGGCTTATCTCAAGCTGAATTTGCATAATAAATACATACAGTGCAGTGTATTATACCTTTTAGGGGGCAAGTCACAGCGCAGTTTGAGGAAGATTAATAACCTACAGGAATAGACAGTGAACGTTATGCTATTTTTCTCAGAAGCTTCTCCATCAGTGATGATTTCTGAGTGTGCAGCAGATCACAGTCAGCGTACCTGCTCCCATAATCTTTCTCCACCGTGGGGAAGAGGCGGAACGGCGGCGCGCAGGGCAGCTCGTCACTCAGCTGATACTGCATCAGAATTTGCTGAAGGAACAAACAAATAAGATTGTTCACTCTGTAATTGTAACAAGAGATTTTGTTTGTGGTTCTGGTTTTTGTACAATTTCAGTACAAAAATGTAGTAAAACTGACTGACTTCATAAAGTGCTCTTTACAAAAAACAAAAACTGAAAGAGAAAAACATTTATTTTTGTCTCCTGAGGTTAAGATTCGGAACAGGATTAGGCTCAGAAAATTCTTACATATAGATATTTTAATTTAGGACACAACATCAGAATATAATTATACATGGGACCTTGTACTAACACACACACACACACACACACACACACACACACACACACACACATATATATATACATATATATATGAAAACCCCTGTTGCTCTTCTGGTTTCATTAACATTAATTACATTAAAAGTATATATATATATATATATATATATATATATATATATATATATATATATATATATATATATATATATATATCCAAAACGATAACTTTACAGGAGAAGGAAAAAAACAAAAACATATTTTACTTTTAATGTAAGTCAATGGAACCAGACTTTTTTCCTCAAGTTATTTTGGGCCGTTTCCTTAATCCTGAAATTTACAAAGTAAAGAGCAAAACCCATATTCAAATTATGTCAAAAACTGAAAAACGAGATACAACGTTTTGTTCTGAGAACAGCTTTTAGTTAATATTTTATGAATTAACTCATTAAAATGATCCAGAATTACTTGGGGAAAAAAATCATGTTCAGTTAATTTCCACTTAATTTCTTTTTTATTTTGGAGATTTGGAGGTTTGGTCACGACAGCGACAACATATATAATACAAACGGGGCTTATGAACACTACTACGTTGATACTTACCTCTCCTTGGCTGGGGCAAACTTTCAAAATCCTGTAGGTATCAAATTCATCAAGCTTTACGGCCTGGTGGAAACTACACTCATCAACCCTCACAGCTGTTCCATAACCTGACATAGAGAGAAAGAAAATCTGAATGAATGAATGAATGAATGAATGAATGAATGAAAGTCTGATCGAGTTCAGAAACAGTTCAGCGTTTCATGGGCATTCAATCCTACCTCTCAGCTGAGACCTTCCTATACTGAACTCCTCATTCAGCCCGATCCTCATCTCTGCACAGCGACAACAACAGGTGTGAGAAACACAGCAGAATAATATTATAACGTTGGTATTCGATGCTTAAAGTGCTTCATTTTAAAAACATGTTGGTTGCCAAACCTGAACACGTTGGAAGATAACATTTTACCCTGATCTCTCCCTCAACATCTGCTTTCATCAGAACACCCTGGAGAAGAGGATAAGCAGACAGACATGATTAATAATTGCTGAAGGCTCTGTCTGGTTCTCAGAGCCAGTGCTGGGCACGAAATCGCCCTGCTGCACTCACGTTGGAGCCGATAACCACAGACAGCCGCTCCACCACGTCCACAAAGATCTCATTCTTTCCTCCCTGCAAACACACAAATACATACACAAGATCAGCATTACATTGCTTATGTAGTGATGAAATAAGCACAGTGCCATTGCAGGGTAGCTGCTGGGTGTTCTGCAAGAGATTCTGTGTATAATAAATGGGTTGGAAATGATTAAAATTAGTCCTTTGAGAAAAAACAGATCCTTGAAATAGATATTTGGTTTTTAGGAGCTGCTTTAGAAACATGCCTCAGACTTTTATTCGACAGTTTGGCCTCAAACTGGATTCAAATCATAGTGCAGAAAACTAATTTTTTTTATCATTATTTTATCACCATCAACATCACATATAAAGCTCAGAAGACTCGTGTAGATTCACTGGTGGTTTTGGGTAGTAAATAAAATGTCTATATTTGTATTGTAGTGATGGCGACGCCTGGTTCCTATCACCACCACTGTAAAGACATCTTTACACCTCAGTGTCGCTACTGGACTGAGAACAAAAAACATCCAGCCAGTGACCTCCTGTGACCACTGATGAAGGACTAGAGGATGACCAACACAAACTGTGCAGCAGCAGATGAGCTATCGTCTCTGACTTTACATCTACAAGGTGGACTGACAAGGTAGGAGTGTCTAATAGAGTGGACAGTAAGTGGAGAGAGTGTTTAAAAACTCCAGCAGCACTACTGTGTCCAATTCACTCGTACCAGCGCAACACACACTACCACGCTGGACCAGGGCCGTTCAGTGTGTAAGCCCTTCAAAAAAAAAGAATTTTATTCTATTCTATGTTATCTTCTTCATGAACATCATTCTTGTTAATGTGATCTCTTTTAGCAGCTGCTTTTTTTCTGTCAAAAGAAGAAAGCAGGTCTTACCTGTTCACTGCGATGGGACATGATGGGGCGAGTGGCAGCAGTGCTGGGAGCAACTTTACTCTGCTGGGTCTCCGCTCCAAACTAGAGGAGAAAAGAATAGGATGGGTCTTAAAAGGTGCTTTGGGCTTGATTTTTGGGGGTGGGCTTATTTGAAATACTAATTTTTTCACATGACAATACAAGTGCCTGGTTATCTAGATATGTTGCTTCCGTTTGGCTTAATTTCTCTGACTATAAGAGTAAAACACTCGTCTCTGGTGTCCGTTTACTGCTAAATAAAGATAGAATCTCTGTTTTCTTTATGATTTTGTTCAACAGCCGAGGTAAAAGTGACGCTAATGCTAGCTTGGTTGTATTTATTTGCCTATAAATCAGTGGCTAGACTGGCGGACAGGATTGGTTGACACCACAGGGATCACCAAAGGTTCTATGATATATCTGCATATTGCATGCTGGGTATTGTAGTGAGAAAACATTGATGAACTGAAACATTGAAATGATCTAAAATCGTGAATTCTGTGAATTCTGTGAAAAATACATTAGCAAACTCATTTTTTAGGCCCTTTTAAGCACTTTGGCATTAGCTGGGCATCAACTATCATAGTGTAAAATGTGTTTCAAATGTATACATCGTTTCTATATGAATTATATTGGAAACAACTGTTGATTATTCATGCGGAAATGATGTACACACTTTTAGTAAACTGAACATATTTGGAGTCCTGTTTTTTCAGTGCATAGAGGTTTAAAAGAGAACACCAACACATTCTTACCAGCCCAACATTGCTGAGGTCAAACAGACTGAAGGGTTTGGAGGTGACCGCCTCCGTCTGGATGAAGTTTTTCAGTATGTCACTGGAGGTTGTCTGTATGTAGCCATAATCCTAATCGTCCAAAAGAGTTTCCAGTGAGGCAATAATAAACGAAAAAAGAAAAACACAACTGGAAGCAGCCAGTTTTGGCTATAAACATATTTTTTTAGATGAACAGAAAAACATTTGCCTAACACTCACCACCATCTCATCCAGGAGCTCGTAAATCAGAGCAAAGTTCATCCGGACAGATTTCTCGCACAGACTGCCGCAATAGTCCTTAGTAAGAGCTGCAAGCCTGAAAGACATTTAATACCAACATGTTTGGAGTAAAGATAGCAGAATATCACCTTCTCTTCCTTACAAATGTCAGATATGAAACATTTTCAGTACACGCAAACCAAACAGCCGACTAACAATTAACCAAAGCAATAAAGAGCGCATACAGCTTAAAAATGGACACTGTTCAGGAGAACAACAAGCATGCTTAAAGGGAAATTCCACCAAATATTCAAATTGACTGCATAATTCAGTGTGTGAGATGTAAACAGAGTGATTCAGAGTGGTTTGGTGTGAAATGGTTCAGATGTCTTTACAGTGGTGGTGATAGGAACCAGGAGTCGCCATGACTACAACACAAATATAGACATTTTATTTACTATCCAAAACCACCAGTGAACCTACACGAGTCTTCTGAGTTTATATGGAATGTTGATGATGGGAAATAGTGGAAAATCTGAAAATAATAAGTTTCTCTGGGGACTATTTTGCCTCACAGAGCCCTACACACTGCAAAAAATGTTATCTTCTTAAGTAAAATGATCTTAAATACAGTCGAGAAATGTAATTTTCCTCCTGTTGAGATTGTTGTAAGCTTAATTCAAGATTATTTACCTTTTGTTCTAAACATTTTTTATTTGTTTTAAGTTGATTTTATTAAGTAAAATTATCTCACTTTTAGAGGTGGACGTGTGGTTCCCATCACCACCACTGTGAACAGTTCTGCATTTCACACCAAACCACTCTGAATGACTTTGTTTACATCTCAGTCATTGAATTTTGCTGATTTTTTGGATCCCCCCTGCGCTAACCATATCTCACTTGTTCCTTACAATTTAATTAGGCAGAAATTTTGAAAAAAATGATGGAATTCTCCTTTAACTTTAAACCTAAGAGACTGGATTCAAAGTAGATTTTGTACTATTTCTATTGACGATTCATCAAAATGTTCTTGTGAAATGAAAGACAGCTGACACTGCAGTTACAAGTTTTTGCTCCGACAGCAAGTATACAAGTATACAAATCCTGAAAGTGTCTGTTACTCACCTGTTGAGAAACTCGATGATGGTAAAGGGAGAGGCGTTTGTCTTTGTAGATGCAACCCAGTAGAGCCCACCCTGCCTGACGTGAATAAAATTCAGATCTTTATGACTCTGGAAAACAGAGAAGACACAGAAGGCAAAACTGTTCATTATTCACATCACACATCAGTACAGTACGTTACTGTACAAGTCCAGTACAGTCAAATAATTCCAAATGAGCATATTACCATGACTACCGGAGGCTGGTCTCCGCTCAGTGCTGTTACCATCTCGAAGAAGACACTGATAGCATCTTTGTCTGCCTCCCCGCGGACTGAATCAGAGGGTCAAGCAAAACACACACGCAGAAACACTCATAGTAACTAAACATGAAAACCCGGTATTTATTTACCCAGTGGACATGTTCACTCTCATCCAGCTCCCAGCACACCTATGCAGGTGTTCTTGATTGCTTAAAAGTCTAAGCAAGACATTTTATTGGGGAGCAAACAAGTGAGATATGGTTAGCGCAATTACAGGGGAAATCCAAAAAATCTGCAAAATTCAATGAATCAGATGTAAACAGAGTGATTCAGAGTGGTTTGGTGTGAAATGTTTCAGATGTCTTTCTCAGTGGTGGTGATAGGAACCAGGGGTCGCCATGACTACAACACAAATATAGACACTTTATTTACTATCCAGAACCACCAGTGAAACATTAAACGTGAACAATTCTGACTCTGTAAGTTTCTCTAGAACAAAGCATTTCACACCAAACCACTCTGAATGACCCTGTTAAACTCTTAATCCTTTCATTGTGCAGGAATTCTGGAAAATCAGTGTAATTCCCCTTTAATAAGACCAACCTAACACAACAAAAAAGGTCCATTGTGATTTGAGTCATTTCCTCAAGCATTTTTAAGGGCAGAGGAATGAAATGACTCATTACTACCACAAACTGTATGCCACTGTTCTCTCTCCGGAAGAACACAGGAACCTGAACCAGGATCCTGGTAAAAGGAACCCAAGCAAAAAGAACCCTCTAATGGGACTAGGTACTATATAGAACCATATAACCTACAAAACATACTCTCTCTCAATCTAAAGAACCATTTCACCATGCAAAGAATCGTTTAAGCATGCAAATGGTTCTATATAGAGCTCATGACTCAACATAGAACCCTTGAAGAATCCCCATATATTTTAAGAAGGTAAAACTGATTTATTACAGAAAACTATGAGCGTTTCATGAACCTTTAGACGTTAAGTACACAGTAACAGCAACACCACAAACCTCATAATTCGGTATTCAGGGACTCAATATTTTGAGTATTATGACAATTTTTACTATCAAAGCTGAAATTAGCGTCTTATTAGCCGGCTTTTTAGTCGAATTATCCCGTTCCACCTTAAATACCAGTATAACTGTGGCAACATTTAAGGTGGAACGGGCAAGTTAGAACAAGCTGGAGAATATTACCACACAGTAGCCGTGTTTTAGGCAGCTGGCACCTCCAGTGAATCAGCCTGTAAGGATACAGTCTTTGTAAATGAGATGGTCACCTTTAGAGGACAAAACAAACACCTGAGAAATCATTTTTATCACGGAAATCACTGTTTACTGTTGCTAAGCTAAGCTAATGTGGCTAACTCTGCTAACGGTCCGCCCTGAAGCTCCATTTCACAGCGCAGAGGTCAAAACTGAACTACGACTGTAAAACAATAAAACAGAGCGTAAAATAAGCCGAAAATAAAGATTTTGCGCTTTTAATATGTTTTAATATGTTGTCAACTAGCACTGTAAACAACCGGGTGTACTTCTTCTTGAACGCTCAGCTGATCTTGGTGATGTGAATCACTCGCGCCACTTGTTGGCCAGGAGGAAAGCGAAAGGGCAACTCCACCGATTTAAATTTTTTTTCAGAATTCAGTGTGTGAGGTGTAAACAGAGAGATTCAGGGTGGTTTGGTGTGCAATGATTCAAAGTCAAATGTCAAATTTATTTGTATAGCGCTTTTTACAACTGATGTTGTCACAAAGCAGCTTCACAGAAATCCATTAAGGACAAAGTTTTAACATGAACTGTAAATCCTCCAGGTGAGCAAGCCAGGGGCGACAGCGGCAAGGAAAAACTCCCTCAGAGCTGGGGAAGAAACCTTGGGAGGAACCAAGGCTCACAAGGGGGGACCTATCCTCCTCTGGTCAAACTACCTACAAAATTATTATACTACCAATATTAATAGATGTCTTTACAGTGGTGGTGATAGGAACCAGGGGTCGCCATGACTACAACACAAATATAGACATTTTATTTACTATCCAGAACCACCAGTGAACCTACACGAGTCTTCTGAGTTTATATGGAATGTTGATGATGGAAAATAGTGGAAAATCTGAAATTATAAGTTTTCTTTGAGGACTGATTTGCTTCACAACACCCTGCATATTATGTATCCCTCCACCATGAATGGATTAAAATAAATGTATCTGCTAATATAATGAGATGATTTCACTTAATGAAATCACTTAAAACAAGTAAAACAAATGGCAATAAATAAGTTAAATAACACCATAATAAGCTCATTAAAACTCTCAAAACTACTGTAAAACGATGTCTCAGTCATCAGGCAGTGTATTCATAAACAACAAAGGTGGACGTCTGGTTCCTATCACCACCACTGTGAACAGTTCTGACTCGGAAAGTTTCTCTGAAACGGAGCGTTTTACACCAAATCACTCTGACTGACCTTTACTGATGTGTTAACCATTTAATTATATAGACATTTTGAAAAATCTGAGTTCCCTTTGACCGATAGCCTAGAATAGTGTTTCTCAGCCCTGCTCCTGGAGGCCTACTGCCCTGCACCTTTTAGTGTATTACCTGCTCCCAACACACCTGATCCAACAAACCAGCCGATTAACAGCCCGTTATTGTATTAAGGTGAAAGGAAAAGCAGCAATATGTGCAGAGCAGTGGGCCTCCAGGACCAAGACTGAGAAACACTGGCCTAGACAGCTCAGATACATGAGCATTAAGACAAATTTCACCTATTTTCAAAATCTTCACAACTGTGTGGTGTTGTATGTTCACAGTGGTGGTGATAGGAACCAGATGTCCACCTCTAAAAGCTCCATCACAGAAAGTTGTTACCTGAACTGCAATAGTTTTGAGAAGGTTTATTAGTTGATCTATTCCTAATGTAGAAGACACATGTAGGTTCAGACACATTATCAGACACGCTCAGTTATGCAGAAAAATTGAAAAAGTGGTGGAATTCCACTTTTAGCAAAGTGAGCTTTGGTAACTTGAATAAATGTGATTTATCTGGTGTAGTTTACACAAAAAAAACACTATATATATATATATATATATATATATATATATATATATATATATATATATATATATATATGTATTTGGGTTTGTCTTGGCATATTTGCCGCTGCTCATCACAGAAATATGACACACAAGTAAATGACAAATAAATGGAGATGTATTAACTTATCAGTTATTGGTTTAAGGTTAATATTCTATTCTCTGGGTTATAAACATGCTGTGGAAGCTGCAGCGCTGCAGGGTTTCAGTCTGTCGCAGGTTAGGACAGGCGTGTGTGTGTGTGTGTGTGTGCTGGCGTGTTTTCAGTCGGCGCAGCAGTCGAGCCCTGCTGTGCTGACAGGTTTAGTGCTGGCGCGTCACATCTGCTCACATCAAAGACTTACAGTAGCAAGAAGTAGCTGATTAGTCAAATGTTCAGGAGTGTTTACAATAAAATACAGTCACAGCCTGAAGGGCTGACTGTCAGAATCTATTAATGACAGCATCATCACAAGCTATAAAACTGACAGACAGACAGACAGACAGATAGATAGATAGATAGATAGATAGATAGATAGATGATACATCATATACTCACGCATCGTTCCAGCTGAGATAAAGGACGATACACACTAATGTAAGTGCAGACTGTTAATAACCAATTAAAGAGAACTGTACAGTTTAAAACAGAGCGCTAACAAAAGGGATGTCTGTTCCTGTTCTGTCTTCTTCAGCTGAATCGGACAAAGTGACCGGGTCATGCCCTTTCCCCTAAAACTACTGAGTGTGACCTTAATCATTTGAAGCAAACTCGAAATATGAATATATGTGAAATATTAGGACGGCACTTGTGAAAGAGTGCTGATCATTATTATTAGCGAGTATCTGATGACCATCATCAGGCTTTGCTTTTGTGCATAGTTTACATACCTGCTCTGTGCTGTCACACCTGTTTACTGAAACCCCCTCACTACTGAAATCCCCCACTACCGAAACCCCCTCACTGCTGCTGTCTGCCTCCGGCCCCACCATGGACTTTACACTGTGATGTACGGACACAGCGCTGAGTCCCAAATGCTGCTGGACGATGTATTGAAAGTTCAATGCTTTTTTAATACTACACTCCTAAAAAGATGGTTCTTTAAGGTTTGTTTAGCAAACAAAACACTCAGAGAACCCTTTGCATGGTTAAATGGTTCTTTGCATTGTGAAAGTGTTCTTTAGATTGGTGGAGGATGTGTGTGTACATGGTTCTACATAGAAACTTCTCAAAATGGGGTCTAAATAGCACCCAAAAGCGTGCTTCTACACTCTTAAAAAAGATGGTTCTTTAAGGGTTTTTCAGTACAGAAAATGGTTCTTTGTAGAACTGTGCGCATTCAAAGAACTCTTTGCATGATTAAATGGTTCTTTGCATGGTGAAAGACTTCAGATTGATGGAGAATGTGCTGTGGATTGAAAAGGGTTCTATATAGCACCCAAAACTGTTCTTCAACTGTTACAAGCTTGACATTGTCACAGTAGAAGAATGCTTTTGGGTACTATATAGAACCCTTTTTTAAAATTGTTCTATACAGAACCATATACAACACATTCTCCATCAATCTGAAGAACGCTTTCATCATGCAGAGAACCATTTAATCATGCGAAAGGGTCTTTAAGTGCTCATGGTTCTATATTGAACCATTTTCTTTACTAAAGAACCCTTGAAGAACCGTCTTTAGGAGTGTATAATAGTAGGCGTTTGGTGTTCCTGGCTCCCAAAAAGAATCAACATCCGGTTTACTTCACCACTCTGGTCAAAGGCAAAAGTTGGGAAAACTGAACTCTTGACGGAACGTTCCGCTCACCGCTGCGTTCTGCAGAACCATGCCACTGGCAGTGGTTCCATTTGAAACAACAGAACGTCCAGCTTGCCGTCAGCTACCACCAGCATGTAAATGCATCACATGAATGAATTCACCACGAATGCAGCACTGAAACTTTCAACACCATTGGTTTTTTACTTAAACAGTCTAAAATCACACAATAAAGGCACTAAACTGTCACTGGGGCGGTTCCCCTCTTGTCACTGAGGTGGAACCCTCAAGGGTTCATCTCAGTACCTTTAGTCAGGGAACATAACTGAACCATAATCCACTGAAATGATATTCTCTAAGCTGTACTGACTCCACACACCCCGTCTCGTCTCCAGGACTTTTATTTTATTATCTGTTTTAAAACATTCGGTTACGAAAAGATAGATGGGTCATTCTCCATTTGGAGGGGAAACCATGTCACAAAGTTTACAGGGCTTAAAATATCAGGCTCTAAAAGTCAGTATGTACATTTACACAGTTGAAGATTAAATAACACTTTTCCCTTCTGATTCTCTCATTGTTCTCTTTTTATCCTGTTTCATATTCGCTCTGCATCTGTAAAACAGCTCATCACAAAACCAACTTTCAACATTTGAGAAACCATTTTAATATAAAACAATATTTTTAAGAGGTTTAACTTAAGAATTTGTGTAGAACAGATTCATGTTTACTTTTTATATCATTAATATTATGCTACAAATTAAAAATATTTTATTTAAAAATCTATTTGTCACAGAGGTTGTGGTCTCTGGTGTTATCAGGACTCTTATTTTACATTGTAACAGTATTTTCAGCTCTATTAAACTGCTTCTTTGGGTCGAGGCTCATCAGAGAGGAAGCGTCTCAAGGCATGAGAAGGCGAGTCACACTCGCTCACTTTATTCATTAATTTATTAATAATTTTGTTTATTAGGCAGCTTCATAACTTCTATGTGTCACTGGTGTTTTGTGCTTTAATGGCTGGGTAATTAAAAATTTGCCAAAATAATACCAAATTATCATTTTAATTACTGGTTTTAAATAGTCTCACAAGGTCACCTGATCAGACAACGAGTCAGCCAATTTACAGAATCCTCAGTTTTAACCAGAATAAACTGGAGTCACCGTCACTGGTGTTACACCATATTCATACAACACCAGTGACTGTAAATATGTCTGGAATTCAGCTCTCCTTTCTGCTTATATGATAATAGGAGATGTTAATGGGCATATTAAGATTATTTAGTTGATGAAAGAAATTGATTTTTTAAAATTGTATCCACCTGAATTCCCACTCCAAATGGAGAACGACCCACGTATACATACTTTTCACCTGGAAAAGCTTGTTTAAGGTTCACAATCAGACCTTAAAACCACTGTTGTACCTTTGAAGGAACATTTACACTGTTTGTACCTTGATGAATGAGAAATGTACCTGAAGAGAACCTTTATTTCTAACAGTGTGCTGATGTTGTACTCTGTCAGTTGAACTGTGGGTGCTCATGCTTTAATTACACAGGCTTAAATAAACTGTGCACGCCTTTCATACTTAATATATTCCTGATCAGTCTGTTATTAATGCCTTTTCTCTAATTTTAAGCCTTTTTACACAGACAAGGCCTCAGATATCACAAGCTACTTTTGCGGCTGTGTTCCAAACAGCATTTTTTTTTTGCCTAGGTCCAAAGGCAGATGTTTACGCAAGAAAGTACAGCTGTTTCTCCAGACTGAAGGGTTTAATTTTGCGCCTCTACCACTTTATCCTTTAAACACAGGGGTTATTCTGCAACCATTACCTGCTAACACACATCTGAACTATTCGTCAAAGCGGACAGCAGGCAGGGTGAAGCTGTGTCCACCCAATACATGCTTTTATAAGATGATTTACAGCACAAGCTTCGGCAGTAAAAACTAGAATAATGGACTTTTAGTCTACATCCTCAGTGAAGAGGACAGCGTACAGGCCTGTGCAGCACTTTGCAGTCGTGGAACATGATTAAAAATGATAAAAAATCATTCAAAATTCAATCGCAAGCTCATTTTTTTGGGTCTTTTGGGTCTTGAATTAATTCCTTGCTCATCCACGTTGTGTCTGTTCACTGTGGGGGGCTACAAACTTGCTTTTTACAAGCAGTTCAGCTCTGTTTGAAGTCAGACTTTTATTAGTTTGAACCCTCGAAGCTAGACAGCATGCAGTTTTTAATGAGGCCAAAGCTGAGGTCAGACCCAGTTGGGGCTTCTGGCAGTAGGAGGGGCCAACAGGATGGGAGGAGCAGCACAGCCATCACAGCCAATAAGAATAACAGTGTAATTAGCATAATTATCAGTTTTGTGGTGGATATTTAGTCCAGATTCCCGTTCTGACCACTCATACCTGGGTACTGACACAGGAGCGCCAGCACAGGTGGGCCACCTTTTTTAATTTGGGTATTTATTCATATTCAAAATAACTGAGTTTTAATCAATATCAGAAATATCAATACTGTATGTTGGTAGTATAATATACTGCTTAACTATAACAAAAAATGGAAATCTAGCGATACAGCATACTGTATCATACAAATCATACAAAATAATGTCATATTAACTGTACAGCAAATGCAGAACACAGGTTTTTATCTTGGGAACTGATCTGGGTTTATTTAGATAAATTATGAAAACCTGTACTAATTTTACTGGTAGTTTTTTTTTTTTATTCTTATGTTTGAAGGTGTCGGAGATGAGCCCCTCGATGCCCATCATCGGGACCCTGTCCTGGATCTTAATACTGCCGAGTAAGTTACAAATGTTTGTACTTATATTACCTGTACCTTCCAGTTAAACTCCAGCTGTGTGTTTTTAATAATATTTTTCCTGATTCAGCTCTTCTACAGGCCACATCTCTCACAAAGCTCACTAATAAAGGTAATAAGAGTATTTCTTTTACACATTTAAATATAGGTTTTTATAGTACACACACACACACACACACACACACTCAAAGATATGGAGAATGTAAAATGATAAATAGAAGTTAAAATGATCTGTACAGTACACTGTATGTTGTTTATGATATGATTAAATAAATATATCATTGCTGGCCAAAGAAAACCATATGTCTCCAAAATCATAACTTTACAGGAGAGGGCGAAAACTTTCTTAACTTTTAATATAGATTAATATAAAGAGCTTTTATTTGTAATGATTTTGGAGCATTTCTATTAGTCCATTCATCATAAAATGTTCATAAAATATAAAGGAAGCTGCTAAATCAAGTGGAAAAATAAAAATTGGGTTTTTGAGGACAGCAGTGACGCTATATATACATATAGATACATATGTATATATATATATATATATATAGTATATACATATATATATATGTATATATATATATATATATACTCCCTTAAATGTGACATCTGCAGTTGTAGTGCACAATATCTATTTATTTGCTTAGTTTTAGGATCTATTAACCTATTTTTTACTTTGCAAATCAACAAAACCTAAAAACAATGTATTTTGAGCAGGGTGCACAAACTTTTGCACATTACTGTATGCATGAACTTTGAATGTTCTTATAAATCAATGCCACAATTCATGTATAAACACTGAAAAAATTTAAAAAATACATTTGTAGCTTATTGACATAACATTGTACGTCACATATGTAAATCTTGTGTGTCAGCGTCCGGTCAGCCTGTGAATGCAGTGAGCATCGACACCGCCCAAGCCAACAGCTTCCTCGCCCACTCACGGCCCCGACGCGCAGGAGACCCCAAATGGTACCAGAAAGACCCCGACTTCCAGTCCTACTACCGTTACTACAGCAGCATCGGACACATGGAGGGGGTGAGCGGACGAGCTTGCAAAAAGATGGTGTTGAGTTTTTTTGGCGAAGAGATCTATACAGAACCATTTACATGCCTAAATGGTTGTTCATGCTGATGGAGAATGTGTTGAATATTTTTTAGAAAATAGTTCTAATAGCATCAAAACGGGTGTTTCTATTGTTCCGATGTCAAGCATGTAACAACAGAAGAACCTATGAAGAACCATCTTTTTCAAGTGTGCAGTTAAAGCCTTTTACTCCACTTGGACAGGCCTTCAAGACTGCTGTTCTCCTTGACATTCACTTTATCCATTTTTATAGATGACAGTGTGTTAAACAGTGTCAGAAACCACACAATCAAGACTATTAGAGATACTGAGAACTCTAATACACCTGATCCAGCCAATCAGGGACTTGGGAAGAGGCTGATTAGCTGTAGCAGGTGTGGCACATTGTAGTTGGAAGTACACACAGCTATATAGGACCATATACAACACATTCTCTATCAATGTGAAGAACCATTTCACCATGCGACAAACCATTTAATCATGCAAAAGGTTCTTTGAGTATTCCTTGTTCTATATAGAACCATTTTCTTTACTATAGAACCCTTGAAGAACCATCTTTTTTAAGAGTATAGGCTCTGCAGGAAGGTAGCTCTCCAGTGCCAGGATTGGAGACCACTGGTCTACACACAATATAGATAATATAAACAATAGACCAAACTTTTTGGGTGAGATAAAATTTTTTGTAGGAAAAAAAGCCCAAGAATTAAATTTTCACCTACACCTACCTTTCGCTTAAACCCTTGTTTTCCTCCAAACAGCTGTACGAGGTTGACAAGATCAGGATGCTTTACCAGCAAATGCGCCACCTAGAGAACACCTACGGCCCGGACGCCTCCAAATACCAGAACGTTCTTGGCGTTCGGCTTCCCAAAAGCACTTCTCCACCTCCAACCACCAAGCCCCCACCACCCCCCACCACTCCTCCTCCAGCTCCTGCCCTGCCGCCTCAATCTCAGGTTGACGTTACCTACCTGTGCAACCCCAAAGACCCCCTCTGCAAGCCTCAAATAGTGTACCTGCCCACCGGGGCGGTCCCTGTTCTCTGTGATCCACGCTACCACCCAACGTGTAAGCTAACTGCGGCTAAAGAGGCCCCTTCTGCCCCCGTCAAGCCAGACGCCCCCGTCCCCCCGCCGGCTAAAAAACCCGTTGCACCTCCACCCCCACCTCCGATAATCGTCAAAGGAATGGAGTATGACTGTGATCCCTACTGGGATCCGGACTGTCTGATTGACAGCCCGCCCCGACCTGTGAAAGTTAGCAAGCCTGCGTTAGCGCTGCCCACAAAAGGCCCGGTCATTCAGAAGGCAGAGAAAGAGCATGAAGATGACGATGACAATCCAGCACCAGAAGACAAGAGCAGCCTCTACTACGACCCCTTCGATTATCGCAGAGATCTTTACGACCCATACCTTTACACTAATCCAGCCGATGACCCTCAGTAGCACTTTAGCATTGCGTTTAGTCGCTCTATCAACAAGTGCATCTATAGATTTTTAAAAGAACACCTGCTGGATATTAGAAAATATTATTGTTGCTTAAATAAAGTGCTCATGCATCTTTTTTGTAAAATTTCCTTGATGCATCCATCAATGGTGAAAACATTAATTAGCATTATTCGCTTATTTTGAGTAAGAATAACTTATGCACTTGAAGTCCCAGGAAACACAGAGTATAATATTAAAAATATTGGTGTGATACTAAATTTGAGTGTTATTTTAGACATACTGCAAAGAGTGAATTAAAAACAAACGATGTAAATATAACAAAATGCTGCTTCAAAACTGCTAGTCAGGCCTCTCCGAGAACTAGGTGTGGCCTAATATTCTAATGAGCATGCTTGATTGACATCCTTCTGTCCAACGCTCGGACGGGGGACGAAACACTGGCTTGACTGGTTGGACAAAGAGACAAACAAATGGATGGACAGACATATGTGCAAGCTTTATGGCTCAATTATGCCTGCTATAGGTCAGCTTTTCGCTTGGTTGTTAGCGTCCTTTCACTCAAACAGAAAGATACTATGGGAAATGCATGGTTCTGTTAAAGCTGTGTGGGCAGAAATAACCATATCAGCCCCGTGAATGGTGAGAATAATACTCACGTAGGTGCTACACAAGATTAGGACCACCCAGAATACATCGAGAGAATTTAGACTAAATACATTGGTAATTTATTCGTCACCGGGGCATTATTCACAGGACACTCTTTATACATGAATATTGTGGCCCATATGAGAAACATTAATCTAATTTGAAAGAAAACATAGATTTAAGTTCCCTGGGATTTTAGGTCATAAGGTACTGTAAATTAGAATATCACTGCTATCATATCAGAAGCTATAACTACTATTTTTTCTGTTTTTCATTTTACATAATTTGAAAACCCAAGATGCCTTTTATGTTGTGTGAACATTTCACGATGCATGGACCAAAATTAACAGTCCAGAATTGGTATGAAATAAAATCTTGTTACATTAATGTGTATTAAAGTTTTGTTATGACACTGTCAAGTATTTAAATCTGTTTTATGTTTACATATTTTATACAGTTGTGGCTGACTGGTGTCCTTTAATCGCAAAAATATGAAATAGCATTATTAGCTTATTTTAAGAAATAATAACCATACATTTAATCCTCTTAAAGAAACCTGCCCACACACACACACTGCAGGGAATAATTTAATAACAGGTTATTTTTCTTATTTACAATAAACTAACAATGCAGTTAATTGCTTTCACCACAAAAGAACATACATACAGTCCTATGCAAATGTTTGGGTACCCCTGATCAAATTACGTGTTGTTGTTGATTTTCTAGGCATTGATGGAAATAAAAGAGCCAAAGTGTGAAGAATTACAGAGGGAATTCCACCCATTTTTCATTTATTTTCAAAATTCCAAAATAATTCAGTGTTTAAGATTTGAACAAAGTTCATTCAGAGTGGTTTGGTGTGAAACGCTCTTACTGAGTCAGAACTGTTCACAGTGGTGGTGATAGGAATCAGACGTCCACCTCTAAAAGCTCCCTCACAGAAAGTTACTACATGAAATGGTTATGAATTCACTGCCTGATGACTGAGACTCTGTTTTATGATAGTTTTGAGAAGAGTTTGGCCTTAAAATCCATTCATGGTGGAGGGATACACAATACGCAGGGCACTGTGAGGCAAAATAGTCCCCAAAGAAAACTTATTATTTCAGATTTTCCACTATTTTCCATCATCAACATTCCATATAAACTCAGAAGACTCGTGTAGGTTCACTGGTGGTTCTGGATAGTAAATAAAATGTCTATATCTGTGTTGTAGTCATAGCGACCCCTGGTTCCCATCACCACCACTGTAAAGACATCTGAACCATTTCACACCAAACCACTCTGAATCTCTCTGATTACACCTCACACACTGAGTTATGGGGAAAATTTTAAAAATGGGTGGAATTCCCCTTTAAACCCCAGCAATGTTTCAGTCTTAAAACAAGGTGGTTCTTCAAGGGTTCTTTAGTAAAGGGAATGGTTCTATTCAGAACCACAAGTTCTATAAAGAAATGGCCCTTGGCATGGTGAAATGCTCTTCAGACTGATGGAGAATGTGTTATGCATGGTTCTAGATAGCACCAGAAAGAGTTCTGCTATTGTGTCAAGCTTGTATCAGTAGAAGAACTCTTTTTGGTGCTGTATAGAACCATATGCAACACATTCTCCAATCTGAAGAACCACTTCACCAGACAAAGACCCATTTAAGCATGAAATTGTTCCAAATAGCTACAACTCGTGGTTCTGAATAGAACCATTCCCTTTACTAACCTTTGAAGAACCATGTTTTTTGCGAAAATCTTTCCAGAGAAACTCGTGTTTCACGTATTTCTCGTCTCTGCAAACTTCCCTGTTTGTCAAGCTGACTCATCGCTGACTGAGCAACTAATAATCAGTAATAAAAGACATAAGATTTAAATCGACATTAAAGCAGCGTCCGTGTATCTGATTTGTGATTTGACGTCATTGATATTCCCTCCTCGCGCCGCTGAAAGTCAAGGTAGCGTGGCCGAGCGGTCTAAGGCGCTGGATTTAGGCTCCAGTCTCTCTGGAGGCGTGGGTTCGAATCCCACCGCTGCCAACTGCTTTTGACCACCAGGAAAGCTCAGACTTATAATAAAAAGCAGCTCTCTACTCTTATTATGAAGCCATGAAACCGGAAACAAATCAGAGCATCTGAATACAATAAATACACCACCTTGTTTCTACACTCACTGTCCACTTTATCAGCTCCACTGACCGTGTAGTTTCACTCTGTAGTTCTACAGTTACAGACTGTAGTCCATCTGTTTCTCTGCATACTTTGTTACCCTGTTCTTCAGTGGTCAGGACCCCCACAGGACCCCACAGAGCAGGTACTATTTGGATGGCGGATCATTCTCAGCACTGCAGTGACGCTTACGTGGTGGTGGTGTGTTAGTGTGTGTTGTGCTGGTCTGAGTGGATCAGACACAGCAGTGCTGCTGGAGTTCTTAAACACCTCAGTGTCGCTACTGGACTGATAACCAGCCAACAGCGTCCTGTGGGCAGCGGCCTGTGACCACTGATGAAGGACTAGAGGATGACCAACACAAACTGTGCAGCAGCAGATGAGCTATCGTCTCTGACTTTACATCTACAGTTTCTCATCTAATCACTAATATTGCCAACTATGCAGCCTGTAGCCTAAACTGAGCAGCTACTGGAGCGAGACTGAAGCTCGCTGATTTAGCCAGCAACGTTACCAGCAGTTCCAACAAAAAATGAAATGCAAACCAGGTTTGCATTTTACAATCTCAATATGTTAGTTGCGCTCAAAAAATCTTAGCTAGCTATATTTTTACTTGCAATGTTATATGTTAGCCTATAGCATGTGAGCTGCATACCTGAACATCTCAAGAAGTCAAAGTTACTCTGGTACTGAGGGCAGCATCGCGTCTTGTACAGAGATAAACAGAGCGAGCAGTTAAGTCTATGGCCCAGCCACAGATGTTCTGAGGTCAGCTAAGAATCAGTCACAGCTCATTGGGTAGTTTTGGTGCATTTTTCCACACTGAATTTACTAAAACCCTTCAGAAACTTCAGAGGACCTTGGTGTCCCAACGCTAGTTACGAACATTATGAACCGCTGATAACGTACTGAAGTAATTGCGGATCGCAGCGATTGCTAATCAGTTATTGCCATAATACAGTGACAGCGCTCAGAGAAAAATAAATATTATTAATAAATATTGTGTGCCCATTTGGGTAGGTCTGTGACACCGTGGCTGCACCCCTGAGTCCCAGTACTTTGAAAAGCAGTGGGTCAAATGCCTGCTCACCACCGTCGTTCCTGCGGCCCTGACTGCGAGCGAGTGGAGCTGTTCTTTGGGAGAAAGCGGCCTGTTGCTTAGGGAGGTCAGTGGAGAATGGCTAGACTTGTTCAAGTTGACAGGTAGGCTACAGTAACTCGAATAGCCACTCTTTACAACAGCGGTGATCAGGAAAGGATCTCTGGTAGAACGAGTTTGCATCTAGAAATGCATACTACACATACTACACATACTACAAATACTACACATACTACACCTACTACATTGCTGAATGCACTATTACTTGGTGGCAGGAGTATCACTAGTTTGGTTTTGAATGAATGTCCTTTATTAGTTAAATCATCAGCATTGCTCATCATTTATTTTTCATCATAAAATGAATAGTTCAGGTCCTAAAATCTGATTGGCTGAGCCGCATTCGAGCCCAGGCTGAATCCCAAACAACTCTGTACTCCCTAAACAGTGTTTTAGCTATGAAAGTTTAGAATTCTTAGTATTCTAGTCTCTACAGCCAAATGGTGCATCGTTTATCCAGTGTGGATGTGTCTGAGTCCCAAATGACCATTTCTTAGCTATATTATGCGCTGTTGTTGGGCAGGAGCCAGTTTTTAAATTCCTACATAGTGCGTTATGTAGGGAGCAGGGCGGCATTTGAGATTCAGCCCCAGTGTGAGAAGAGGGGCGCCACTGGATAATATGGATGGTAATTGGGTGACTGGAATGTACTTATAAAGTGAAAGTCCGTGCATTAAACAGTGCTGTGTTATCATATGTTCATTGTTATACGACAAAAAAATTAAAAAGTTCATGAAATAATCGCAGTGTACAGCGAAGGGTGACCGAACTGTCTTCTCTTCATTCAGCAGTCCATGGTTGCTTGGCAACGATACGGTACACTTACCATGTACTTGTTTATGTCGATTATTATTAATAATAGCTTAAATACCATGCAGAATACCATGACATTCATAAAATATAGCTAGACTGTAGATCTTTAGTGCACGCTCGGTTCTGCACGAAATTTCAAAATTGCTTTCTTCACTGCTGCCAGAGAAGCCATCAGTTAGCTACTGAGGACGCTGATTAGCTGGAGCAGGTGTGGCAGATTACGGTTGGAACTAGATAGTGCAGAAAGGTAGATCTCCAGGACCAGCGTTGGTGATCACTGCTCTAAGGAATGTCTCCATCACCTTGTGGAATCCATGCCATGAAGAATTCGGGCAGTTCTGAGAGCTACCCATGATTAGCATGGTGTTCCTAATAAAGTGGCAGGTGAGTGTGTTTTCATATGTTAGATCTGTGTTTAAAAATTCATAAAGTGTTCAAACGTTCGGTCCCTTAAATCTCATAAAACAGGTGGCAGCTTAACCCCCCCCCCAACCCCACCCCAACCCTGTACATTTTGCATTTTAAGTTCTAACTTTAAACTCATAATTTTTATTCTTATAGAACTGCTACAACTTTTTCCCACTGGCTTTTAATTTAATGAACTGACCTGCTGTTTCATTTCCCACTGAACTGCACATTAGTGCACCTAATTAATTATAACAATACATGTTGAAGGTTGTGCGTCATGTTGTAGTCAGTAGGCCCAAATAAGAGGTCTAAGCTGTCTTTCTCTATGGGAAAATGATCATGTTTGCCGCTAGCGCCCCCTGCAGTAAACAAAAATGCTTCAAAGTCAGTACATTTTATTCTTAAATTTCCTCACCAAATGTCTGTGGATTATTCTGAATGATTCTCTGAATTACACAGGTTGTTCGGTAGTGGAAATACCAATATTGCTGTATCTATCTGATGCACAATTAAATGATGTTGCATGGAAGCAAGGCTACAACTATAACTGTACACCAGGGATGTCCAAAGTCCGGCCCCAGGGCCAAATACAGCCCTTGGACAGATTTTAATTGCCCCATGGCTTCTGTTTTAGAGCGTGTTATAAAAGGCCCACTAGTCAGCACGCTGCAGTTCTTCCTTTCACCTGATGGTGGCAGCAGTACTGTAAAAACACACTGTAATGCACCGCATTGTGATAATGAAGTTAGCTGAAGTTTAAAGGCCTGTCTTCTCTGACTGACCCACAGCTTCATTTACTGACCCACGTTTAGTCCAGACTGCAGCCATAAGGCTCAAACTCAACTCTGAGAACAAGATTTCAGCAAGATGGAGGTTTGAACTCTTTTCATCAAGAGCCGCAGCAAATGAGCTTCATGTTTCAACAGGCTGTGATGAACTTAATATCAACAGACATGAAACACAGCATGACATGAACATTACAGTAAATACTCAGGAGAGAAGCTAAAGCAGCTGCAGCTCCGCGAGTCTCACAGCACCGACTTCTTATCAGAGCAGCTCAGTAAACATGAGCCTATATAGAACCATGAACATTCAAAAAACCCTTTGTGTGATTAAAAGGTTCTTTGCATCGTCAAAGCGTCCTTCAGATTAATGGAGAATGTGTTTTAGGTGGTTCTGAATAGAACCTTTTTGAAAATGGTTCTACATAGCACCACAAAGTGTTCTGCTATTGTGACTACGTCACGCTTGTATACAGTGGAAAACCCCTTTTTGGTGCTTTAAAGGGCCCTTTTCAAAAAGGTTCTAAATAGAACCATCCACAGCACATTCTCTGTCAGTCTGAAGAACCCTTTCATGATGCAAAGAACCCTTTAATCACGCAAAGGGTTCTTTGAGTGTTCATGGTTCTATATATTTTTCAAATACAGAAAAACAGCCATAGAGGTTCAAATTTGGGCTACAGAATGATGACACGTCCTCACAAAAGATGGTTCTTCAGGGGTATTTTAGCAAAGGCAATGGTTCTATACAGAACCATTTCATGCCTCAACAGGTCTTTGCATGGCGAAATGGTTCTTCAGATTGTTCTGTTGTGGTTCTGTTCAGAACCTTTCTGAAAATTATTGTATATAGCACCAGAAGGGTTCTTCTGTTGTTACAAGCTTGACATCGTTACGGTAGCATCACCCTTTTTGGTGCTGTATAGAACCATATACAACACATTCTCCTTCAATCTGAAGAAATATTTCACCAAGCAAACAACGTTTTAAGCATGAAATGGTTCTATTTAGAACTCCTATGTGATATATATGACCCTATATGGAACCTTTATGAAAATGATTGTATATGGCACCAGACACCTTTTTGGCGCTATACAGAACCATATACATTATAGTCTCCATCAGTCTGAATAACCATTTCACCATGTGAGGAAACATTTAAGCATGAAATGGTTCTATATAGAACTCATGATTCTAAAAAGAACCAGTGTCTTTACTAAAAAACCATCTCTTGAAGTGTGTAGAACAGCTTGCTGAGTCCCACAGTTCGTGAGCATCTGTCCCAACATAATGGTTTAAATGTGTGCTGCAAGCACTGAACCCCAAAGGCAAAAGGCACCGCTGGGATTCGAACCCAGGATCTCCTGTTTACTAGACAGGCGCTTTAACCAACTAAGCCACGGCGCCCTGCGAGCAGCAGAGGAACGGTTGGCTTTTCGAAGCACGTTGTATTTTACCAGCTGCGTATTTTTACAGAAAGATGGAAATATCTGTTCTGATTACATCTCAGATGACGTTATTCCGGGTAACGCTCGAGCTTAAACAAGTCGGTGCCTAAACAATACATGTGATCAATACTGAAAGGCAGAACAGCGTGTATTAAAACAACAGTGTATTTTGTATGTATCGTGCAGCCCAAACAGGAACCTTTCAGCCTCTTTGTCCATTACGCTCCATTTCTCCTTTATTTAAAAGATCGAATCGAGAACAAAATGATCGAAAACGTTCGACGAGGATGGGATTCGAACCCACGCGTGCAGAGCACAATGGATTAGCAGTCCATCGCCTTAACCACTCGGCCACCTCGTCTACATGCCTTACACCGCACACGCCTTTACTGTTAAAACTTCATGTATGCTGTCTTTGATTACTTTGGCTGTTAATAGTATAAACTAATATCTAAAATACGATGTAAATATAAGACGCTCAGTCTGTTCCAGATCAAAACACCAGGGGGCGCACATTCAAATCTAACGCTTGCTGATTTCTCATGTCATTTCTTATGCCATAGTTATCATATTTAATTTGTAAGTTATTTATGAATGTGGTATTTGTTAATTAAATAAACACGATATTCATTTATTAATCTATTTCTAATTTATTCTTCTTTATTATTTATTATTTAATTTATTTAGTATTCATACCAATTACAGCAATCATCGGTTGGGTAAATTCACAGCAGAGAAATAAACTCAAATAAATAAACACACAAAGTGAAACACAAGAAAATAAATAAATGAATTAGAAAGAAAATCGTATCATAATGACATCCAGGTATTGAGGGATTCAGATTGTGTTGTTTGAATATTATCGTATCATTATTGTTCAAATCACGCAAAGAGCTCTTTTAGTGTTCATGGTTCTGTGCAGAACCATTTTCGTTACTGAAGAACGCTTGAAGAAGCTTCTTTACGAATGTAATTGGTTCTATATAGCACCAAAAAGGGTTTGTATACAAGCTTGGTGCTGGGTAGAACCATACATACAACAAACTGTTCTGACTTTTTTGACTGATTGTAAATTATATGTATATTTATATATTTATATATAAGTGTATGTCAAGATAAGGACCTCCAATTTTTAGTTTTCTGCATAAATTTGATGTTGTTTGGACCAATATAGTTTGGACCAATATACATACACACACACACACACACACACACACACACACACACACACACATATATATATATATATATGTGTGTGTGTGTGTGTGTGTGTGTGTGTGTATGTACATATGTATATATATTCTATTTGAAGTGTGTCATTGCCTGTGCCTGGATGTTTTTCCTCACAACTCGCCCTCTTAACTGATCTAATCCTAAGGAAATGTGTTCCTATAGCATTTTGTGGTGAGTTATACTGCACTGCACGCTTTGGCTTTAAAGGCTGCGCAGCTAAAGTTCTAATTCAAGCTTTAGAACGATAGAAATACGCTATTCTGAAATCCACCAATCAGGACGCTTCGCTGCACTTTATGTTAATTTATGCTAATGTAGAGTGCACCGAGAAACGTGTTTAAACCGTGAAATTTGGCGGATAGAAGCTTCGGAGTTGGATTATTTTGGCTTGTTAACAAACTACGTCGGTTGTATTTTTGAGGCACTTTGTTAAAACAGCATGTTTGATCCTCACCGTGACCGTAAATGCCGGAAAGTTTGCCAAAACCATCCGCGGCGGAGTGATACGGCAACACAGTAAGGTTAATCCTTACCTGTTTGCCTTAGAAATAAGGCGGCAGATCATGATGATTGGATTCAATGAGTGCGTGATTATCTTCCGTGTTCATCAGGGATATTGCAACCCCTGTTTGAATCCTGTCTGATATCTGTTTGTATTGGTTAATAGCAGAATTATGAAGCTTTCTACTTCTATATTATCATAAAGACCGTTGAACTGTAATTACATCGGATGAAATAGTATTTGTGTAAAGTGCTAACTATGGGAACAGAATGCTGAAATACTGTTTTAATGTATTGGTATTTTAATTTTATTTGCCAAAACAATTTATTAATATAAACAAATGAACTATCACAATGATGATTATACAGGAATTCGAAATATGTTATAAAGTCGGAGATGTTTTTGAGGGAAAGATTGCTCTTTTTATTATTTATTTTACATTTTTTTAATCGTCTTTATTTATTTTTCTGGAATTGAAATTGACAAAAAATGTTTTTATGAACGTTTTGCAGGGAAAAAATTACTGACAGTATTCAGGATCAGTGTTAGAATTTGTGTAGAAACAAAAGACATCTTTTATAGCAAAACTGTAAATCTTACTTTACAGGAGAAAAGGAAAAAAACTTAAGTGAGACCAGAAAAGATACATTTATATTATATTATATTATATTATATTATATTATTGATATAATAACAATTATTGTATATTATTGATTTAGAACAATAACAACATAACAATAAAAAAATATATGTTGACTAAGTCTATCTATCTATCTATCTATCTATCTATCTATCTATCTATCTATTCGCGTGTCCGGCAGTGATGCGTCGTTTACGTTATTGACCATATAAGGAATGTGTTTCCGGTGATTCCCTGCCGGGGAGCTCAGACTGAGACACTGACTTAGAAACAGCGCTGTTTTATCTAATTACCATTCAAACAAATTACAATATGCTAAAATACACACTTATATTTCAGTATAAATAACAGCCCATAATCTACACCTCACGTGTCAAACACGAGGCTCGTGGGCCGCAAGATCATTCTCATTTTCCATTAACGAGAAGGAAAAAACATACTGTACTTTTAATGTAAGTCAATGGAACCAGAATTTTTTCCAAGTCATTTTGGGTCGTTTCTTTTGGTCCATTCACCCTGAAATTTAAATACAACGTAAAAGACAACAGGCAGTTCCCAATTATGTCAAAAACTGAAAAACAACAAATATATATATATATATTAAGGTCACTTTATGGCGTTCTTTCTTTCTTTTGGGCTTGTTTTCATAGACCTGTTTGCTTGTTTCTCTTGTGAGGTTTGGCAACACTGCACATCGCCAGAGAACTTGAAGTTCTGTCCCAATTCAGGGCTGCATCCTTCGAAGGACTTGGTCTACAAAGCCGTGTCCTTCAAAGGCTGCGTAGACCCACGAAGGCGGAACCGAAGTGAGACGGTCTGCTCTACAGCGGATTTCCTGTTTGCGTCACAGCACCGCTGTTCCCGCCCTCACCTAAGTTCTTTTAAAGTTCTTTAAAGACGGAGACAGAACTTTTGATATTATTTATTATTTTATTTTTTCATATATTAGAGCTGGCATACAGCATAATGGCGTAAGTTCTGCTTCAGACCACGTTGGCTTTTTTTAACATCTGTATCGTTCGCTATTCGACTCAGTTTAATCCCAATACATACATTTAAAGTGTCTCCAAAGTGTATCCACCTGTTAGACCCTTCGTTGCCATGGAAAAGAAGGACACATTTCCTGGCAGCATATGCGACAGCCTAGTCGCACCGCTGTGACGCAGTCGGCCTTCAAATGCAGCCTCCAAAGGATGCAGCCCCTGAATTGGGACACAGCCGTAGAGGAGAATTCCCACTCTGTAACGTCTTCTGTGTTTCTCAAAAGCTAGAGGGCGCTCCCGAGCGAGTCCAAAATGAATGGGTTAAGATGGAGCATTTGAGCAAAATCATAGTTTATAAATTACAAAATTACATTCATTTTCTGAACATAAAACATTTTAACACTGCTGTTATATCTTAAGAGCTTTTAAACTTGAGATATGGGGGTTTAAAACGATGCCTCATGTACGTTCATGACTTCAGTGAGCGCGAAAAGGAAACATACAGGTGAGTTTTCTCTGCTTTTTTAGTGAAAATCATCCTTCTACTTTCTAAAATTAAAGGAGAGTTCTGGGCGAGAGATTAGAAACTATTTTAACTTTTCATTTTTAGCCGTTTAGCCAGAGCCGGTTTATGAGGAGCCTGGCCACTTCCTATTTCCCCCATTATATCAAAAACAGGACTACTAATCAGCAGAGGGTGCCCACGAGCGAGTCCTCAATGAATGGGAGTAAATGGAGCTCAACGGCTAAAAACGAAAAGTTAAAATAGTTTCTAATCACTGAACCAGAACTTTCCTTTAATTTTAGACAGTAGAAGGATGAGTTTCACTAAAAAAGCGAAGAAAACTCACCTGTATGTTTCCTTTTTCTACAGTAAAAGGGTTTTGGGCAGCAGAAGGCGGGCATTAGTGGTAGAGAGTGATAATTGGTTGGTGAGCGGAGCAGCTCATTGGCTGTTCGCACTCACTGACGTCATGAACGTACATGAGGTGCCGTTTTAAACTCCTATAACTTGAGTTGAATGTAGTCTTTTATATTAAAAATGTTTCAGCATTTATTAACTATGATTTTGCTCAAATGCTCCATATCAACCCATTCATTTTGGACTCACTCAGGAGCGCCCTCTAGCGTCTGAGAAACCCAGAAGACATTACAGAGTGGGAATTCTCCTCTACAAGTTCTCTGGAATTTTCACTCTGTAATGTCCGGGTTTCTCTAACGCTAGAGGGCGCTCCCGAATCCTGGAGCATTTGAGCAAAATCATAGTTTATAAATGATTAAACATTTTAATGTAAAGAATTCATTCATTTCCTGAACACAGAACAGCATAAAACATTTTAACACTGCTGTTATATTTTAAGAGCTTTTAAACTCGAGTTATAGGAGTTTAAAACTGCACCTCATGTATATCCATGACGTCATTGAGCTCGAACAGCCAATGAGCTGCTCCGCTCACCAACCAATCATCACTCTCTCGCAGTAATGTTAGCGTCCTGCTGCCCAAAACCCGTTTGCTGTAGAATAAAGGAAACATACAGGTGAGTTTTCTCTGTTTTTTTTAGTGAAATCCATCCTTCTACTGTCTAAAATTAAAGGAAAGTTCTGGTTCAGTGATTAGAAACTATTTTAACTTTTCGTTTTTAGCCGTTGAGCTCCATTTACTCCCGTTCATTGAGGACTCGCTCGCGGGCGCCCTCTGCTGTTTAGTCCTGTGTTTGATATGCCGTAAACGGTAAGAGGCTCTGACTGCACATAACCAAACACGCTGGCTAGCTGTGTTTCAGCTGCAGTTTGACCAGTATAAACACTCAGCTAGCTAAATAAAACACCTAATAATTGAACGCTGGGGATTTCAAGACAGCTGGGAGCTCGAATACTTTTTCACTGTCAATATCTGTCTCGTTGGCAGAGATGGTGCGGCACCATTACGAAACAAAACGGAGCTGGATGGACAGCAGAGGCAACAGAAAAGTGGCAGAAACGAAGAGGGGCGTTCTCTGACCCCCTGATTTGTTAGGTTTTTTTAATATGGCCCTTTTGGCGGTCCAATTTGACGCCTCTGATCGAGGTACACGATCTCCATACACATGTACTTTCAACACCCGGTATCAAGGGTAGCGTGGCCGAGCGGTCTAAGGCGCTGGATTAAGGCTCCAGTCTCTTCGGGGGCGTGGGTTCGAATCCCACCGCTGCCAACACGTTTTGTTCTCCAGAATGACTGAATAACAGTGTGAAACGTTTAACATAATCAAAAGTACTAAAATACGGAGAGCGCTGTAATTTTTTGCTGTTGCCTGTGCTGAATTAAATATTTCCTAAAGGGGGATTCCACCAATTTTTCAAAATCCCTGCATAATTCCGTCTGTGAGATGTAAACAGTCATGCAGAGTGGTTTGGTGTGAAATGGTTCCGATTCCTTTACAGTGGTGGTGATAGGAACCAGGGATCGCCATGACTACAACACAAATGTAGACATTTTATTTACTATCCAGAACCAGCAGTGAACCTACACGAGTCTTCTGAGTTTATATGGAATGTTAGGAATGGTAACATAGTCATAAATCTGGAAAAAAATCTGAGCCCTGACCTCAACCCTATCAAACGCCTTTGGGATGAACTGGAACGGAGATTGTGAGCCAGGCCCTCTCGTCCAACATCAGTGTCTGACCACACAAATGGTCTTCTGGATGAATGGGCAGAAATTCCCACAGAGACTCTCCAACATCTTGTGAAAAGCTCCCTAGAAGAGTGGAAGCTGTTAGAGCTGCAAAGGGGACCAGCTCCATATTAATGCCTATGGATTTAGAATGGGAGTCATAAAAGCTTCTGTAGGTGTGATGTATAGGTGTCCCAATACTTTTGTCCATATAGTGTATATAGAATTCTTTTGAAAAATCGGTGTAGTTTCACTTTAAGTCGTCACTAATAGTCCTGTGAATAAACATATTTGGCATGAATTTGGAAAAAAATCACAAGATAGTAACAACACAGCCATAACTGGACAAGTTTTTGCTTTGTATCTCCTCAATGTACTCATAATAAACCTAATAATTCTGTTCCATCCAAACATTAAAGGGGAACTCCATTGATTTTTCAAAAATTCTTCATAATCAAGTGATAAAGAGAGTGAAAAAGAACAGAGTCATTCAGAGTGGTTTGGTGTGAAACGCTCTGTTCTAGAGAAACTTACTGAGTCAGAATTGTTCACAGTGGTGGTGATAGGAACCAGACGTCCACCTCTAAAAGCTCCCTCACAGAAAGTTCCTACATGAAATGGTTATGAATTCACTGCCTGATGACTGAGACACTGTTTTATGATAGATTTGAGAAGATTTTGGCTTAAATATCCATTCATGGTGGAGGGATACATAATATGTAGGGTGTTGTGAGGCAAAATAGTCCAAAGAAAACTTATTATTTCAGATTTTCCACTATTTCCCATCATCAACATTCCATATAAACTTAGAAGACTCGTGTAGGTTCACTGGTGGTTTTGGATAGTAAATAAAATGTCTATATTTGTGTTGTAGTCATGGTGACCCCTGGTTCCTGTGACCACCATTGTAAAGACATCTGAACCAATTCACACCAAACCACTCTGAATCTCTCTGTTTACATCTCACACACTGAATTATGAAGGAATTTTGAAATATTGGTGGGATTCCCCTTTAATACAACACACGGCCATTTTGTTTGTTTCTGGTACCCCTCGCTGACCGAAACAGAAGATCGCTAATTGAGGACGACAAATCTACGGATATGCTTTTTATTTATCCGTTCTCGTTCGTCCCAGTTTGTCTGAAAGCGCCGAAACGCTTTAAAGCATCGCTGAAACGCGGTTAGCAGGTGCATCTGCTCCTCTCCTCTCCTCTGCCTCCATCTTTTTCTCTCCATCGCCCTTTCCACACAGCGCTGCTGCAGCCGCGTTCTTGTTTTCCCGCCCGTTTTCCGACAGATCCCGCCTCTGATTGGCGGACGGCTCGCCTGTGTGGAAACACGAGCCAATCCCAGCGCAGCACAGCGGGACGCTACGAGCCAATCGTGTCCAGGCTAGTGATGCACGACTCCGAGTTACTCCGACTCAACTCCTGCTGCTGGAATCGACTCCTCGACTCACTTATACTTTAACCAGTACAGCTCCACAGATAAAGGGACGCAGCAGAGATTAAACCACCCTAAACGTAGTTTACCCATTTCAGAACACCTACAGATTATAGTGATATGACGAAAATTCAGCTTAGTTCACAGAATGATGTGCTTTAAAAAAGGAACCACTTTCAGATTCTTTTTTCAATTCTTTGAAAAAGGTTGGATGTTATCCTGCTCCTCTTTTCACAAAGCTGAAGCTCTTCTTGTTTGACTTTTCCGATCCACGGAAACGGCAATTTTGAATAAGAAGCTGGCCTATAAGGAGCAAATCCCAGCTTTATCATCTTTTCCACAAGTTTCTGTTAAAAAATGTGTTTTTGGTTTTGCTTTCGTTGATTATCTATGTATATTCTTCTTCTTATTATTATTATTATTATTTTGCCAGATTTTTGTCCGCTAACACCTAATACAGTTTTAAAGATCCACCTCTGGAATGTTTGGTCTGATCCGGAATGGTGTGCTTGTATACAGCTTTTGATCGGAGGTAAGGTTTTTGTACAATGATAGTCAAATGATGATTTTTTTTCTGCTAGGGATGAATGGGGTGCAAAAGTCCATTAGTAACACCCTATTAACCACATAGAATATCATAGTAACCACCTGGGTTAATAGCAACTGCCTAGCAACCACCTGGGATACCATCTGGCTAAACCAGCACCAGCATAAACCATCTTAGACTAGCATTTCCGTATGGCTAAACCAGCACCAGCATAAACCATCTTAGACCAGCATTTCTGTTGTTTTTTCAGCAGGAAAAGCAACACCCTAGCAACCACTTGGGATACGATAGCAACCACCTAGCAACACCCTAGCAATCATTTGAGATACCATAGCAACCACACAGCAACACCCTAGCAATCATCTGGGTTCCCATAGCAGCACCCCAGCCTCCACCTGGAATACTAAAGCAACAACCTAGCAACACCCTAGCAACCATCTAGGATACCACAGCAACCAAACAGCAACACCCTAGCAATAATCTGGATTACCATAGCAGCACCCTAGCCTCCACCTGGGATACCATAGCAACATCCTAGCAACCATCTAGGATACCACAGCAACCAAACAGCAACACCCTAGCAATAATCTGGGTTACCATAGCAGCACCCTAGCCTCCACCTGGGATACCATAGCAACAACCTAGCAACACCCTAGCAATAATCTGGGATACCATAGCAACCACACAGCAACACCCCTAGCAATAATCTAGGATACCACAGCAACCATACAGCAACACCCTAGCAATAATCTGGGATACCATAGCAACCACACAGCAGCACCCTAGCAATAATCTGGGATACCATGGCAACCACACAGCAACACTCTAGCAATCATCTGGGTTACCATAGCATCACCCTAGCCCCCACCTGGGATACTATAGCAACAACCTAGCAACACCCTAGCAACCACCTAGGATACCAGAGCAACCGCACAGCAACACCTTAGCAATCATCTAGGTTACCATAGCAGCACCCTAGCCTCCACCTGGAATACTAAAGCAACAACCAAGCAACACCCTTACAACCACCTAGGATGCCTTAGCAACCACACAACAACACCCTAGCAATAATCTGTGTTACCATAGCAACACCCTAGCCTCCACCTGGGATACTATAGCAACAATCTAGCAACACCCTAGCAACCACCTAGGATACCACAGCAACCACACAGCAGCACCCTAGCAATAATCTGGGATACCACAGCAACACCCTAGCCTCCACCTGGGACACTATAGCAACAACCTAGCAACCACACAGCAACACCCTAGCAACCTCCTGGGATATCATAACAACCTAGCAACATCTTGGCAAGCATAAGCTGCGCAATCACAGCATTTTCTTCAGGAATTGCACTTGTTTATTGCAGCGCTGAGGTGCGGGATGAATCGAAAATGGTGTTGCGAGCAGAGTTTGTGTTCACAGCGGCTGGTTTGCAGCGCTGGCGTTGTTTAAAGCCGCTAATTAAACAAACTCACACTCTCTCCTGCTTCACACACGCCTCCGTCAAACTGACCCTGGAGCCAGGTTTAAAAAAACCCAGAGTCGAAGAGTCGACTCAGAGCATTCGACTCTTTGAGTCATTATCCAAGAACCGAGCCCGACTCGCAGCCGCGTTGGAGTTGAAGAATCGACTCTTCCGGAGTCGACTCCTCATCGCTAGGCCGAGGGTAGGCGGGGCGAGTCGGAGTACGGGTGTGGAAAAAAAACCCCGTCACCCGTATGACGAGTGACGTCAACGAGCCATCTTTGTTCCCCCTTAATCCAAAGCATCTTATTTTTTGTGTACACAGTGGCAGAGAGGCGAGTCAGCTGAAGCTCCGTGCGGCTCATAGACGGGATATCAGGCGAGAGGAGCGCGCGGACGAGAGGCAAAAGACGAAGAGCGGTTCTGAGAGGATCAACAGCAAACAAACAAACAAATAAATAAATAAACAATCACCTCTGAAATCGAGAAGAAGGGAGAAAAAAAAAACGCCCGAGGCAGCCCACCCAACCTTCCAGAAACCACCTTTCTCCAGGACCTGTATATAGCTGCACACAAACCTCAGTGAGAAATGTGAGTATTGCGTTTTTATCTATTTATTTATATATTTGATGTGGTTATAGAATGGATGGAGGACATTCTAGAACGTGCTCAGCAGCTGATCATGTAAAAAAATAGCTTTCTTTAAAGAAAATCTGCTTTTTTTTAAAAAAGGATTTTAGTACCTGTATCCCTTATCTGCTCATTTTGAAAGCACAGAGCATTTTTTCTTCTAATAATAGCTAATAATGTCCATAAATAGGCTGATAATAGGCAGCTCTGTTTATGCTCAGCACAAATAGTCTTAAATATAACCAGCTATTTACACCAAATGACGTCTAAAATGTAGTATATTTTAGATCCAGGTCTGTCTGCTGCTGTTTGAAAGCATCAGTGACTGGAAACACGCCTATATCCACCGGATTGGACTGGTTTGGGAGGATGAGAATGGTTCAAATACATGAGAAAATTATTATTGTATTATAACCGTCTTTATAAACCGTGTGTACATGTGAATAAGCATCCATTTAAAGACACAAGGTGATTTCAGGAGCCTCAGGCCCCTTTTATTCCCTCACAGACAGGCCCATCGTTGGGATATTGTCCTAAAATGGCATTAAACTGTCCTTATTTTTACAAATAAAGTTATATATTTAGATATAAAAGCGGCTGTTGGGTTCATTTTATTCACCCAGGCTGTTTTCCTCAAAGCGTGATCCACATGGTGGGGGTTGGGGAGCATTGCCTGTCGTTTGCGAAGCAAAAGAGGACCGTCACGTCCATTGTTTGTGCCATCCTTTCCCAAATTGGCTCGTTCTGTTCCACATTTGCCCAAATCAGAGGCTCTTGCGTGGTTTATGTGGCTGGGTTGTGACCAAATGGCTGGCGCAATAAGGATCATGCATGCTCCTCTGCAAGAGAAGATGGCCGTGCTGCTCTTTCCATCCCTGTCCACACGCCTTATTTAACCTGGATTAAATAACTGAAGTGGAAATGCAAGACTAAACCACCTATTTGAGCTAATCTGAACGGGCCAGTTTGCTACACAGACCTTGCATATGTGTGCATCAGTGAAAACAATGTGCTTATAGAACAGGTGCGCTGTTTATTTCATTATTTAGGTTATTATATGTGGTCAGAGATGTGGAGTTTGCACGCTGCTGCTTGTAAACCTCGTTCATTTTGACCCTTTTGTCATAGAAAACGGTCTCAGAGTGTGTGTGTTGCGTGTGACGCACATAAATGCAGGCCTATTGAGGGTGGGGGTGTTGGCCCTGTCTTCGTCTCTGACCCTATGCTGGTCACATCCATATATAAAAGTCCCAGCATTGTTAAATCTGTTAAATATGAAGCGATTCTGAATGTTGGTGCTGTTCGGACCTGCTGTCTGTGTTTATACAGGCCTACAGTGTGTGAATGGCGCATTTTTGGAACCGTAATAGGCATCATAGGATTATATGATGGACCCAGAAGCTAGCAAAGCTACTCCAAGCAAGTACTTATTGTGGATTATGAGAAATTATTCACGCCAAGAGCCTCGCCTGTCTCCTCCAGACTGGCCAGCTGACTGTCAGCGTTCAAGTTCAGCAGGCATTTAAACAAAATGGACGTTATTTAACTTTGCCACACATTTCCATTCACTCAAGTGTGGTAGGGTCAGCTTATATGACCCTTAGCATGGTATGCACTTTAATTTTTCATATAAATTAATATATTTTCAACGTGTAAGTTCATTTTTCCGAGTATGAGACATATATTTTGCGACTGGCAGCCTCTTTTTCAACCTTTCTTCTCTCTGTCCAGCACTGTTGAAACAAAAAAGCCCTAATCGTAGGCCACGCTGGCCCATAGCATGGAGTGCATTCTTGATTTTCATATAAATTAATATATTTTCAACTTGTAGGGTTATTTTTTTGACTATGAGACGTGCGTTTTGTGGCTGGCAGCCTCTTTTTCAACGTTTCATCTTTCTATCCAGCACTATAGAAACAAAAAAGCCCTAATCATGGGCCGTACTGGCCCTTAGCATGGAGTGCATTCTCGATTTTCATTTAAATTAATATATTTTCAGCTTGTACGTTCATTTTTTCGAGTATGAGATGTGCATTTAATAGCTGGCAGCCCCTTTTAACCTTTCATCTCTCTGTCCAGCACTGTTGAAACAAAAAAGCCCTAATAGTGGGCCGCGCTGGCCGAGGCCTGTGGAGAGGCTGCTTTGAATTCGTTCTTTGAAACACCGTCCCACCTTTCCAGCGTCACAGAACGAGCCTTTGTGGCCTGATAATTGTGTTGGTGTAATGGTGGCGCTGAGCTGATGTACACAAGCCTTTTCGTTCGAAACAGCACCTCAGCCGCAAGGCTAAAGCTAGTGGACCGATAGCCGCACTGTTGGCGATTCCTCTGCTCAGTGAAGGTGACAGTGGGCAGGATTTGATGTCTAAATATAGGCCCTCGAGAAGGAGAGGCTGAAACAGAAGCCGAGACTCAAGTAAATGTGCTACGCTGACACAAATAAGACCTTAATTAGCTTTTAATGTGCTCATATGTTCTCATATGTCACCTATTCTGTTCATTTGGGCACAATTAGTGTATTAAAGCGATGGTGTTTGTCCAGTTAGAGGGATTAGAAGCAGAGGTGACCTTTATACAGAGTTTTGTCTCCTCCTGGTGGCCAAATAGGGGAATTACAACCACAGTTTATTCACTGGATTTGTCCATATATTGGCTATTAAAGACTAAAATTGTACTTATGCACAATAAGGAATGAATATTCTATACATTTTTTGTATATTATAATTGTGATATGCCTCTCAGTATAACAAAACACTTTGATTTAACAGCGTGAACCATCAAAACATGCACAGAAATTGATCTGGAACATAGGTGCTCATAATGGACAATGGATTGTATTATTAAAACACTTTTCTTTTTGATTTATTAAGGTCTCATTTGCATATTGTGTCAAAAAAAGCTAACATAATATGTTGTGATGCAGTTATACATTATATATGGTGAGATTTTAGACCAATATTGTGGCTGGCTGGTCTATAATGCTTCAAATGTGTGGATATTGATTTAACTCCTTGCTCTCCAGGCTCGTTATTCAGCTGTTAGGCTTTAACACAGTAATTACTACAGCGTGTCCAGTAACTACTATACAGCTGGTATGAAACGTGTGCAGTTCTAAGAGCCTAAAGCCGCCCACGGTTCGTTGGAGTAAAATGGGGTAATGATTTATGCATTAGCACGGGGGGGGGTTCTGGTTCTCTTCTCACGAAGCTGATAACCAGAAACATTTCATACCGATGTTATGAAGGCTTACGAGGCCTCACTGACCCGTATGAGTCCTGACGCTCCTGCCTGGCCAGATCTGCTAATGTGTAATCTACCCTCTTTAGCCAAAATAAAACTCTGTTACAAGTGGATTAGTACAGTTTTAGCATTTTCATGCCATTGATGATGCTGACAGTCATCGGATGGCAGATTTTAAGCTTACAGGTTTCACTTCACTTTAAAAAAACGACAAAACTGTATCGCACAGCTGAAAACAGTAGGAGGGTTATTCTCAAAGTAACATTAAAATGACTAAAACTGACTGTTTACTTTATATATACAAACAATCATGGCTGAAGAATAAACCTGAATGACTGAGTTTAAAATGATTTTCAGTGACATTTTCTTTAACATTTAAGTGACCAAATTATCATCACCGCAACAGAGTACGATTTGAAGTCTGTAAATAATGTTTTTAGGACCTTTGTTTTCTTAATCTGTATACTGGTCTTGGAATAAGTATTTTAAAGCTGATTATTTATATATATCTTTTTGCAATTTTGTCTCATTACCGCAACACGTTGACAGTTGTTGAGTTTTTCTTTTTTTTGTGCCACGAAACATTTTGCTGTGTTTGGTTTGCATCGTTAAAACACTAAAGAGATTCAGCAGTTAAAAGTAGAACAAACTCTTTTTGTTTAATTAAAAAAAGTGAAAAAATGATAAAAATCGGTAATGAGAAACACATGTGGACACGTTACGGTAATGAGGAGTAAAAAAAATGCCCCCAAAAAATTTTTTTTTCTGTACCATACGCCATGATTATATGAACCACATAGCGAGTTTATGTAAGTATAATTATGTTATAAATGATAAATGGTAATAGTTATGGTATAAATGGTATATGGATCATTCTATGGAAACAGTCACTTAACCAAATGTTTCGGTAATGACAATTTTAGCCCATTTGGAGCAGAACCGAAAAACACAGCCAGTTCATGACTAACAAACACAGCTTTGACGTACATAAAATCACAAAATTTTTACTGAAAAACAAAAAATGTGTTTAACTGCAGAAAATCTGTTTCGGTAGTGACGATTCTTAATGTTCCACATTGATTTTCAGACTTTGGGACACATTTACTTTGAAACAATGGGATCTAACTGCTCACCATGTGGCCATGAGGGACAGGGATGCAGCCTCACTTCCTGCTCTAAAATGCAGGGGCGGCGCTGAAATAAGGCTCTGCCCACAGACCAAAATTCTTTGTTGTTTCGTAGTGACATGAAAATGTGGGCAGCGTTTTTAATGTAAAAATTAAACTCATGATGAATCTAAATCTTTCAGCTTCGCTTTGAAAGAAATAAAAAAAGATCTTTAAACACACAAAAAAGCAAAATGTGAGTTTTATTTTCAATTTTAGGGGTTGGAGTTTGGGACAGACTCCGCTCAATAGAAAGAACCCTATATATGATGATTTTGTATATTTTTAACTACTAATATAGTTTAATAACTATATTAATGCAGCATAAAGGCTGCTGTCAGAAGAAAACCTCGTACCTCCAAAATGGTAACTTTACAGGAGAAGGAAAAACATACTTTACTTTTAATGTAAATTAATGGAATGTACACAATGTAAAGGGTAACGGGTATTTTCAAATTATGTCAAAAACTGAAAAACGTCAAAAATGGAGATACGAGGTTTTCTTCTGAAAACAGTGATATATTGATATATATTGATTAATTAATAAATAGATCATACTTCAATGTTTTTTAAAGTGTTTTGTAATTGTGGGAGCTCACTTTGTACTCATACAGTAGAATGGTCCATATAAGGCGTATGAATATAAATTATACACTAATATTTTTATGTGTGCTGCTTATGACACTCAAATATTCATGGACATGTTTTGAGGCGGTTTTGTGAGACGTAGCGTCTTAAAGCCTGAATTGTGTCCATACTTTAGTCCATGTTTATAGACAACAGGGAGTCATACACTAAACTAAAGCAGCGCCGAGCAGCTTAGCTGATCAACTACATTTTGGGTGAGATGAACAGCTATAAATGTGATTTTTTTGACTGAACTGTCGCTTTAATCCTTCAGAAAGACTCTGAACCTCCAGAGCTGCATCAGTGCGTCTCTGCGTTTCTCCATTACAGTCATTAAACAGTTTTTTTTACTGTGGATACGTTTGCAGGGGTAGTTTTTAGGGCACCTTGAGACACTAAAGATGTGAAATGTGTGTTTGATTTTTGATTGACAGGTCTGCCCCAGGCCCCGCCGGCGCACCCGCCCCAGAGGGAGGGAACCAGGCCCCCCCAAACCTGACCAGCAACCGCCGCTTACAGCAGACGCAGGCTCAGGTGGACGAGGTGAGTGACCCCACCCCCCACCTTCCTCCTTACAGACCACTGCTCGAACACGATCCTACACCTTAATATAAAAGATTATTTTTAAATAAACTTATATTTATTACATTTATGTAGCACATTTCAGCTTAAAGGGGCCTGAAACTAGCATTTAAAGGGCCGGTATTATAGAAAAAACAGTTTTGAATCCACTGTTTTTGTGATGTCACATCTCCACACATTCTTCCTACAGCAGTTTAGCTCCGCCCACTCACACTGAGGAGTGGATGGACGGCTTTTTGAGCAAGGCACAATACAGGGCAGCCAATCGGAAGAGAGCTTATTTACATAGATCAGTCTTAAAGGCACAGCAACAAAAACAGCCGGCTTAATTCTGAAGGGATAAAGAGGATACAGGCCCTTTAAAATGTTACTAAAATGCTGTAAAAGCCGTCTGAGTTCATGATTTTATATGATTTTCATTCTCCTTCATCAACGTTTTCTCACGACAGTACCCAGAAATACATCTGAGTATCTCTGTGGTGTCACCCAATCATGACTGCTAGCCCGGCTGACCGCTAGCCTAGCCACCGAGCTGTAGGCTATTTAATACAGCATTAGCATTTCAAACATAAGCCTGTCCATAAAATCCACCCTAAAGCAACTGTAGTTTTCCTTCTACCTTCAAGATATGTCATCAGAAGGTGCTTTTCCTGGTCTTTAAACCTGGAAATCTTGCTCTATAGACGACTGCAGCGTCGCTGAAGGAGGCGATTGGGCACTTAAATGCACTTTAAAGTGTTTTACAAAGAAACAAGCATAAAACTAAAAGAGAAGTAAAAATACTGAGCAAGAAAGACAGTTAGAATGGAGTCAAAATGCAAAAAAAATGACAAGTGAAGCAAGGATTATTAGTACAAATCAATGAATAAATAAACGAACTGCTAACAAAATAATGTCACATGATAATACAAATATAAAAAAAGTAAACATACCAACTGAGGATGCTTGACGTGTCTTGCGAGAGGGAGTTAGGAGATAATAAACAGGCATGTAAGCCCACGTCATAGGTATATAAAGTGTTAAATAAAATAAATATACATTTTAAATATAGATAAAAATACAAATTACCAGCAAATCTAGCATAATTAGCTTAATATTTGTCTACCTTCTGTTTTTGTGGAGGGAGATTTCAGATCAGACAGACCCGTGTCATGACGCTCCAGACGTTTCCAGTGTTTTATAATAGACGCTAATCTCTGTTTGTCCGTCTTCAGGTGGTGGACATCATGCGTGTGAACGTAGATAAGGTCCTGGAGCGAGATCAGAAGCTTTCAGAGCTGGACGACCGGGCCGACGCGCTGCAGGCCGGAGCCTCACAGTTCGAGACCAGCGCCGCCAAGCTGAAGAATAAGTACTGGTGGAAGAACGCCAAGGTACCAACACAGAGCGACTGAAGCAGCGCTGCAGAGAATCACAGCACAGCACAGTTTATCACAGCACATACGGGCTCAGTCCAGCCTCGGGTTACTGTCTGATCCAAACTGAGCGCCAGTTTAACTCCTCTTTAATACCACCAGCTTTAAAGATGCAGTATGACTAGATGATCAGTGAGGAGACTGAATGTGTGAATATAGTTCTTCAGTCATGCTTAATGCTGTGCTGTTCGTGCTATTTGTGAATCTAGGCTGTAAAAATATTATGTGGTAATAGGAATTATTCAGTAATTATTCAGTAATTACTATAAATAATTCAGTATCTACTGCATATTATTCAGTGTCCATTATAAATTATTCAGTATCTTTTATAAATAATTCAGTATCTACTACATATTATTCAGTATGCACTATGAATTATATCTTATCTACAATGAATTATACAGTGTCTAGTATGAATTATTAAGTATCTACTATGAATTTTTCAGTATCTACTATGAATTATTCAGTATCTACTATGAATTATTCAGTATCTACTATGAATTTTTCAGTATCTACTATGAATTATTCAGTATCTACTATGAATTATTCAGTATCTACTATGAATTATTCAGTATCTACTACGTATTATTCAGTAATTACTATGAATTATTCAGTATCTACAATGAATTATTCAGTATCTGCTATGAATTATTCAGTATCTACTATGAATTATTCAGTATCTACTATGAATTATTCAGTATCTACTATGAATTTTTCAGTGTCTACTACGAAGTATTTAGTATCATGAATTATTCAGTATCTACTATGAATTATTCAGTATCTACTATGAATTTTTCAGTATCTACAATGAATTATTCAGTATCTACTATGAATTATTCAGTATCTACTATGAATTTTTCAGTATCTACTATGAATTTTTCAGTAACTACTATGAATTATTCAGTATCTACAATGAATTATTCAGTATCTACTATGAATTATTCAGTACCTACTATGAATTATTCAGTATCTACTACGTATTATTTAGTGTCTACTACGAAGTATTTAGTATCATGAATTATTCACTATCTACTATGAATTATTCAGTACCTAGTATGAATTATTCAGTATCTACTTTAGATTATTCAGTATCTACTATGAATTATTCAGTACCTAGTATGAATTATTCAGTATCTACAATGAATTATTCAGTATCTGCTATGAATTATTCAGTATCTGCTATGAATTATTCAGTATCTAGTATGAATTGTTCAGTATCTAGTATGAATTGAATGTGTTCTGTAATTATGAGAGTGAGGCACTGCAGTGTGGATCTTTGAGTTTGAAAGGTTAATCAAGGCATTTATTTAATCTGAATAAAGTCATTTGATTGTTACCACACACAGTAAATTTCTCGGCTGAGTTAGGAAACGTATCTCACAGTGCGTCTGTCTCTCCTCTCTCTGTAGATGATGATCATCCTGGGGGTGATATGTGTGATTGTGCTCATCGTCATCATCGGTAAGACAGCAGAGCACTTCACTGTGACACATGCCAGCTAGTGAGGGTGTAACGATGCGCATGTTTACAGCCTCGATGCGATTTTTAATTCAGAGGTCAAGATTCAGTTAGATTTTTGATTTTTGTTGCGTATTAATGTGAGTTATTTCTTCAGGGCTCTAATTCCGCTTCACACAGGTTCCTTTGGCTCACACAAGTAAAAGTTTTCCAATAGACTCCAATAGATTTAATTTCCTCTAACAATAAGAACCTCCAAAAATCATAACCTCCAGAATTTAAAAGCTATTCAGATAATAAATGTCCGGTCATTTGAGTGTGGGTGTGTCTTGAGCATAAGCCATGCCCCTCCCCACCCACTTTACTCTGATAGGCTGTACCCAGATGCCTAGTTTTGATCATTGACGGTGATTTCCAGGATAGACAGTAATTGGGAGACGCTCAGAAGAACGTTTCCTGGTTTCCATCCATTTTTTAAATTAAATTCAAGTAAATAACTCCAAAAAAAATGAATTATGTGATAAAAGGCTGCGTTTCTGAGTTGCAGAGAAATCATTGCTGCTTTGTTTACTTTTATGGCTGTATCAGCACAGAAGTTTATGTACTAATTCAAATTAGATTAAGCAATTTTATTCAATACAAGTCTTTTTTATCTGACATCAAAAAATGTGAACAGAAACCTGGCTGCTCATTAAACCCACCTCCTTGTTTCTGCACTCACTGTCCATTTTATCAGCTCCACTGACCATATAGTTTCACTCTATAGTTCTACAGTTACAGACTGTAGTCCATCTGTTTCTCTGATACTTTGTTAGCCTCCTTTTACCCTGTTCTTCAGTGGTCAGGACCCCCATGGACCCTCACAGAGCAGGTACTATTTGGATGGTTGGTCATTCTCAGCACTGCAGTAACACTGACGTGGTGGTGGTGTGTTAGTGTGTGTTGCGCTGGTCTGAGTGGATCAGACACAGCAGTGCTGCTGGAGTTTTAAACACCTCAGTGTCACTGCTGGACTGAGAATAGTCCACCAACCAAAAATATCCAGCCAACAGCATCCTGTGGGCAGCGTCCTGTGACCACTGATGAAGGACTAGAGGATGACCAACACTAACTGTGCAGCAGCAGATGAGCTATCGTCTCTGACTTTACATCTACAAGGTGGACCGACAAGGTAGGAGTGTCTAATAGAGTGGACAGTGAGTGGACACAGTGTTTAACAACTCCAGCAGCACTGCTGTGTCTGATCCACTCAGACCAGCACAACACACACTAACACACCACCACCACATCAGTGTTACTGCAGTGCTGAGAATGATCCACCACCCAAACAGTACCTGCTCTGTGGGGGTGCTATGGGGGTCCTGACCACTGAAGAACAGGGTAACAAAGTATGCAGAGAAACAGATGGACTACAGTCTGTAACTGTAGAACTACAGAGTGAAACTATATGGTCAGTGGAGCTGATAAAGTGGACACTGAAGTGGATGGTCAGTGTATATTTAGACAAACCTATTTCTAAAAGTAAACAGAAAAGCTTCGGTTGTGGTTTAACGTCTGTTTTGTCTTGTTTTCTCTTCCAGTCTACTTCAGCACCTAAAGGCCGGCGCTCCTACCCCAGTCTGCGCTCATGACCACCCGATTTACAACAGCTGAATTATCTACCCCTGCAAAGAGTGTAAATCTGTCCCCTCGATGAACCCTGTAACACCCCCCCCCCAATAAACCCCACCCCCCTCACAGCAGGACCCCAGTCTCTCCGTCCATCCCCACGTCCATCCGTCCGTCCGTCGGTCCGTCCATCCTGTGAGTCTGTGGTCGTGTCTCCTCTGTAAATACGTCCCCGCTTTTTCTGAAACGTCCTTCACAAACTCTAAAATATCGACGAGAGGGCGACCCTGGCGACCCCGGCGACCCCGGCGACTATTGGGTATATTTATGATCTACCGTATATACACGAATCGTCCTTTGTAGACTTTTATTCTGATATTATAACAGTTTTTTGTAGTTTGTGTGCGTGTGAATGTGTGCATTTGTACGTTATTTTGTTTTTTTTATTAATTAATTTACTTATTTTTGTACGACTCCTCTTGCTTCGGCTTCGACAAACTGCCTACAGATCTCTGTGTATATATTGCACGTTCTTCCTCTCATCCATCCTCAATCCTTCTCTTCTTCTTCTTCCTCTGCTTACTGTTGAGTTTTAGTGGGTTTTTGCACAACCGAGATACAAAATCAGAACCTTTTTCCGCGTCACACGACCGTCAGATCCATCCAGCATGTCACTCTCCCTCCTTCTTTTCTTCTCTTTTTCTTTTTCTTACCAACAATAGACTCGTAGCCTTTTTGTAAACTGCCACAAAATGATTTGGACCAATGTCTGTAGATGTCTTTTATTCTTTTTAACGTCTATTTAGTGTCTTATCTCTTAAACATTCCTTTATAGCAGTGTAGGACTATGCTGTCTATAAACTGCATGCAGACATACAGGGCGTGGGTTTGCCAATACAGTGGGAATCTATTGAAAAAGTCGATTGATCAGGCCTAGCAGAGCGAAAGCGCACACTGTGCATTGCAGTTGGGCTTTGTAAACGTACCAGTGGCCACTTAATACCACTAAACACAAATTAGGGCCCGAAAATGGCCCGAAATCAACCAGTTTCGATACCAGAGATGCTCCACAAGCATTATTTGGAGCGGAAATTACCAGAAAGGGGAAACGATCATGCACAAGAACCTCGTTTTTGATGGCGCTTTTAAACTTGAGCGAGGCAGAACCGCAAAAACGTGCAACTTTCTCACTAAACGCGACTCAAATCCACGAAAACGAACTCGTTTAAAAGTACAAGCAGGCCAAAACGTCGCCAGCAGAATTAGTTTTATCCTTCAAAGCACACGTTCCGCCGTGAGTCGGTTGCTAGCGCTGTGTTTCTGTCTTATTATTACTTTTTGTCTTATTAAATAGAGATTATGCCTTTTTTTAGTTTGGTTTTTTAACGTAGAAGTAGATTATATTTGTATTCAGAGTATATTTTGTGTGAGTGAAGCAGGCAGAAAAGGGACCAGATCATTCAGGACTTTATTTGCTGCAGTGTGTGAGTGTGTGTGTTTGTGTGTGTGTGTGTGTGTGTGTGTGTGTGTGCGTGTGCGTGTGCGTGCGCGCCTGTTTGTTGGTTTTAGCTCTGTAGTTTATACACTGCCAGGCACCTGGGGGGACGTTTTCTGTTTCTCTTTTTTTTTTCTTTTCTTTTTTTCTATCTCTTTATTTTCGCAGTGCCCTTACCGGTTTGCTCTTATGCATACAAACCCCCCCTCCCCGCTCCCCCCTCCCCCTCTGCTCCCAGCACACTCAGAATTACCCATCATCCCCCAGTGCTCCAGTCACACAGGACACAATCTGTCAGCATGAAATGAGCCAGTGATGATGTGTGCAGCTACACGTGATCACGCATGTAAGCTGGATGTCTCTCGCTCTCCCTCTCTCTTCCTCTCCTGCTCTCTTTTTCTCCCCCCCCTCTCTCTCACTCGCTCTTTTTCTTTTTCTCCTCTCTCTCTTGCTTTCTTTTCTCTCTCCCTCTCTTTTTCTTCTTCTCTTCTCTCTTTCACTCTTTTTCTTTTTGTCCCATCTCCCTTTTTTCTGCTCTCTCTCTCTCTCTCTTTTTCTCCTCTCTTTCTCTTTCTCTCTATATTTCTTGCTTCTTTTCTCCTCCCTCACCCTCTCTATTTCTCTTCTCTCTCTCTTTCTTATTTTTTCTTCTCTCTCTCTCTTTCTTTTACTCTTTTCTTTCTTTTACTCTCTCTCTCTCTCTCTCTCCCCCTTCTCCTGTACATTAGCCCAGCTTCATCCGACCAGATTAGGCGGCTTAGACTGCTTGCTTACAGCGGCAGCTGATTGGTTTTGACAGTGGGCGGAGCTAGATAGCACTAGCGGGCGGAGCTAGCAGCTCTGTGGGCGTCTTCAGCACCTAAAATGACCTGTTTCTGTGCTCCACTATGGCCATAAATCTGAAACAGGTTAGTTCTCAGGTATTCCACAGCAAAACGAGGAAGGAGTGGAGCCCTGTCATCATTACAGTCACTCTACTTCCACCCAAAACTCGCTTCATTTATTTCTGTCTTATAAAAGTAAATGGCCTTAGATCATTCTTTTTCCCCCATCCAAGCATGACTGACCCCTCTTTATTTCTCACCCACCCAAAGAGAGCAAAACTAATTTAGGAAAATGACCAAAGACCGTATTGTCTTGCTTATGCTGCCAACTGCCATCAAAAACAGGTTTAGGGAAGTTTTCCCCTCTTCTCTGGTTTAAAAACGATGCTCAAAAACCCCGAACGTGCTGGCGTTTTCAGGTCTAGACCTGTTTTTACTTGAATCAGGAAGCAGGCGATTTTTGAAAACTGTAACGTGGGTCTAATTAGAGCCGAAGACTGACGCAGATTTATGGCCGGGCCTAAACTACAACGATAGCACAACTTCTTTATTTATTTCTGTCTTATTTCTGTGATGCTGAGTATGAAACATGGAAATAAACATTTATCTGTAGCTGTTATAATATATATAAATATAATATATAAAAAAAAACAACAAAAAACAAAATCTGTATCGTTCGGTGTTGTACTGTGGGGAATATCTGGGGGACGGGGGTCCAATTTTTTTTCAGGTACGCCCCAAAAAATAGTCCAAAATTGACACATTTTCGAAAGAATTTTAAAATTTGGGTGATTGGTATATCAGATGGTCGTAAATTAAAGGGGTGGAAGTGATCAGAACACACTTATTGGGGTAGGACTCGTAAGACACGATGGACAGAAGGCTTGTCCGAGGAATCGTGCGGCGAGGATCCTTAAAGAGGACTAATAAAACTTGATGTGTGTGTTTTCTGTTTTTTTATTATTATTATTATTTTTCTGTTGTTTTATGTGAGTGTATGAAGCCATTTCTTCGTCTTGGTATTTATTTTTATTTGTTGTTTGGACGGAGGGGGGAACAGGCACGGGTAATTTGTCCGCTCTGTTGAAGTTAGCGCGTCCTCTTCACTGGAGGGACCTAAAGGGGGCGCCGTAACTTCAGCACAGCGGCTGCGAATCCACAACGATTTGTCCATCGCGCACGCCGTCCGTTTACGTTGACCTGTTTACCTTTTGTTGTTTTTTTTTCCAAGCAGAAATTAGTCAGGGCACAGCCTGCTTCTGCGTTCTTTCGTTAAAAAAGGACTTTTATTTTGTAATTTTGCGTCATCTTCTTTTTCGTTTTATGTTTTTAAGGCGAGAATGAGGACCTAGTAGAAAATGTAATAATGGAAACTGAAGCCTGCCTTATTAAAGGTTAGTGTGTCGGAGCGTTTCCAGAATAACGTGTACAGAAAAGAAAGCGAGACAACAACAACCCACGTAGATGCCGTGGCTTCGGAGCGGGAATCGTCTCAAATGGGAAGGCTGGCTTTTGGAATAGTGGGCGGAGCTAAAGCAGATTCAGAACGAAAGCTGGTTTAAGCCCGCAGGGTTCAGTGCTCGGGTCTGTTAGGAACCTATTTGCTGTATTGTATTTAATTTACGTATTTATTTAATTTACACTCTTAGAAAAGATGGTTCTGCAAGGGTTCTTCAGTGAAGGCAGTGGTTCTATTTTGAACCGTGAGTTCCATGTAGAACCATGTCATGCTTGAATGGTTCTCTGCATGGTCAAATGGTTCTTTAGATTGATGGAGAATGTGTTGTATATGGTTCTACATAGCACCAAAAAGGGTTCTTCTGTTGTTAGAGTAGGAGAACCCTTTTTGGTGCTGTGTAGAACCAAAAAGGTTAGATATAGAACCATATACACACATTCTTCATCAATCTGAAGAACTATTTCACCATGCAAAGAACGCTTTAAGCATGCAAATGGTTCACGGTTCTAAATAGAAGCATTGCCTTTACTAAAGAACCCTTGCAGAACCGTCTTGTTTAAGAGTGTCAGCTTGGAGAAAGGGATGTAGGTTAGCATCGCCTCTGCTCGTCTGGCCTCTTTCGGAGGGACCAGGCCGGAAGAACACAGGCGATGCGCTCTTCACACTATTATTTTATTATTTTATTATTTAATTTTATTTTATTATTTTATTTATTTATGTATGTTTCGATGTTTTCATTTCCAATGTTTTGAATATTTACACCGGCTGAGGTACCATGTTACAGGAAACCATTTGAGAACCAGACATACATGGCAAACAATTGTAGAGTAAATCTGTCAATGTCTAATTATACTGATGAACATCTTGGGAAAATATATATATAAATATACATATATATTGGAAAAAAAGACAATTATGATGACCTGTGTTTATTGTTCCGAGTTAGAAATTAAAATGTGTGTGTGTTTGAAAAACAATGACAACATTAAACAAAAGAAATATATGATACAAATACTTGTGCGCTCTTTATTTTCAAAACTAACTGTGTTTTTTTGGATGTTGATAAAGGGGAATTCCACCCATTTTTCAAAGTTTCTGCAAAATTAAGTGGTTATGATGCATGAAATCATCATCAACATTCCATATAAACTCAGAAGACTCGTGTAGGTTCACTGGTGGTTCTGGATGGTAAATAAAATGTCTATATTTGTGTTGTTGTCATGGCGACCCCTGGTTCCTATCACCACCACTGTAAAGACATCTGAACCGTTTCACACCAAACCACTCTGAATCTCTCTGTTTACACCTCATACTCTCAACTGTGCAGGAATTTTGAAAAATTGGTGCTTTGAGTTGTTTAAATGTGTAGTTTGCTCATTTGCATCAAATATTACAGGTGAGTAATTGTACATATTTTTCATTATGATACGTATCATTATTCAGGAGTTGCAGTGTGATGTAATGTGGGTTAAAAAACATGAAATCAAGTCTTACAGAAACATGTTAGTGTTTACATTAAAGCATGATGTTAAATCATGCTGCTTAAAGATGTAAGAAAATGATTAATAAATTAAATATTAATATTCAGCATCAATCTGGCCTATAGTTACTACTATACTACTTTATACTTTTCGATATGTAAATTACTTTTTTCTGTTCATTTACAACCCCGTTTCCAAAAAAATTGGAATGCAGTGGAAAATGTAAATAAAAACAAAATGCAATAATGTGCATTTAAACCCCATATTTAATTTAAAATAGTACAAAGACAACATATCAGATACTGAATCTGAGAAATTTTATTGTGTTTTGAAAAATATTTGCCCATTTAGAATTTGATGCCAACAACACATTTCAAAAAAGTTGGGACAGGGGCAACAAAAGACTGGTAAAGTTGTGTAATGCTAAAAAAACACCTGGTGGAACATCTCACGACTACTTAGGTCAACTGTCAGCAGGTCAGTAACATGATTGGGTATAAAGCATCTCAGAGAGGCGGAGTCTTTCAGAAGTAAAGGTGAGGAGGGGTTCACCACTCTGTGAAAGACTGCACCATCAAATAGTGCAACAATTCAAGAATAACGTTTCTCAACATAAAATAGCAAAGAACTTTCGCTTTTCATCATCTACGGTACAAAATATCATTAAAAGATTCAGAGAATCTGGAGAAATCGCTGTATGCAAGGGGCAAGGCCAAAAACCAGTACTGACTGATCGTGATCTTTGGACTTTCAAGCGGCACGGCATTAAAAACAGACATGATTCTGTAGTGGAAATCACTGCATGGGCTCAGAAACACTTCTGAAAACCACTGCGTATGAAAACAGTTTGTTGCTGCATCCACAAATACAAGTTAAAACTTGAAGAAGGAACCGCATATAAACAGGACCCAGAAACGCCGCCGCCTTCTCTGGGCCAGAGCTCGTTTAAGATGGACTGAGGCAAAGTGGAAAAGTGTCCTGTGGTCTGACAATTCTTGGAAATCATGGATGCCGCTTCCACCAGGCTAAAGAAGAGAAGGACCATCTGACTTGTTATTAGCACACAGTTTAAAAGCCAGCTTCCGTGATGGTATGGGGTGCATTAGGGCGCATCTGTGAAGGCACCATTAATGCTGAACGATATATACATGTTTTGGTGACATATGCTGCATCCAGACAACATCTTTTTCAGGGAAGGCCTTGATTATTTCAGCAAGACAATGTCAAACCACATTCTGCAAGTATTACAACAGCATGGCTCTGTAGGAAAAGAGTCTAAACTGGCATGCCTGCTGTCCAGACCTAATTCTAAAAAAATTAATATCCAGAATTAGGTGCTAATAAAAATAATATCCAGAATATCCTTGATGGTGATCAAATTAAATCATTTAAATTGGCTATAAATAAATAACTTAAATATATTTGTAATTTATTACCTTCTTGTTGTTAAAAAAGTCCTCCCCAACAAAAAAAAAACAGCTAAAAAAACTACAATATTTCACAAAAATAATATTATTTTATCCACTAAGTTAATATTGAAAGAAACAACATTATAGAAGTGCATAACTTCGTTCCTTTAAAGCCACCATGCTGCCCGTTAGGACTTCACTGCCTTACAGTAACAGAAACACTGATGTTTACATGATGCAGATTAATACCTGAATGACACCTCAGCTCACTGTCTCTGAGTCATATCTGTCTCTGAACACAGACGAACCTTTTAAATTAAAGTCTAAACTGTCTATTCTGTTCTGAAAAATAACACCAAATGACCTTCTTATATATTTGATAAATAAATAGAAAGCTAAAATATCTATTTTAAACTGGTGCGCATGGTACAGGTATATATTTTCGGCAGAGCTTGGACACCCTCTAGTGGCGGGTTTATGTATTGCACATCTAACAGACAGAAACGCCTGTAAACACTGAACGTTTGTATTGTTTTGAGCCTTTGTACTTCCACTCACTGGTCAATTTGAGGTCCACTGTAGATCCACCATCCCTTTGTACATTCTGAGAATAGTGCATCACCCAGAAACTGACTGATGATAAATGAAGTAGATAAACTGTGCATTAAAGGGGAATTCCACCCAAATTGTTCAAAATTTCTGCATAATTCAGTGTGTGAGATGTAAACAGAGTGACTCAGAGTGGTTTGGTGTGAAATGGTTCAGATGTCTTTACAGTGGTGGTGATAGGAACCAGGGGTCGCCATGATGACAAATATAGACATTTTATTTACTATCCAAAACTACCAGTGAACCCGCATGTATGTATATATATATATATATATATATATAAATATATATATATATGTATATATATATAGTCATTCAGGTCATCAGCCAGGCCTCACCACACTGATGCAGGGTTGTTGGCTGAAAACCTGTTTTTCAACTTTTCAGTGTAACTTTTTACAGCCACTCTGATCTCCTTTGACAGTGAGTTTCTGGCCTGTTTGTAGGGCCCTGTCTCCACTCCTCCACTGCCTTGGCCTGACAGAGTTGTCTTAGTTTGGCTGCGAACCATGGCTTGTTATTGTTGTACGTGCGGAAGGTCCTGGCTGGCACATATTTCTTCGCAAAAACTGATGTAGGATGTCACAGTGTCAGTCAGTTCATCCAGGTTGTCGGTTGCAGCTTCAAAAACACCCCAGTCGGTACATTGAAAACAGTCTTGCAGTTCTTGCTTTGCCTCTCTGGCCCAATTCTTCACTGTTTGTACTACAGGCTTTGCAGATTTTAGTTTCTGCCTGTAGGTTGGAATAAGATGAACAAAGCTGCTCAGGGGACAGAGCGATATGCATCTTTAAGAATAGTGTAGCAGTGGTCCAGTGTGTTATTATCCCTGTTAGGACAATTAATATGCTGCCTTTTCTTTGGTAGTTCTTGGATTAATTTTGCTCTGTTAGAGTCCCCAGTGATTATGAAGAGTGAGTCTGTATCACCAATATAGCCATTTTATTTACTATCTGAAACCCCCAGTGAACCTACATGTGTCTTCTGAGTTTTTATATGTAAAATTAGATGGTAAAATCTTGAAAAATACGTTTTCTTTGGGGACTGTTTGCATGTATCCCTCCGCTACGACTGGATTAAAATATGTTTTAGGCCAAATATTTATCACAGAATTATCGTAAAACAGTGTCTCAGTCATCAGGCAGTGAATTCACAACCATTTCATGTAGTAACTTTCTGTGAGGGAGCTTTTAGAGGTGGACGTCTGGTTCCTATCACCACCACTGTGAACAGTTCTGACTCGGTAAGTTTATCTAGAACGTAGCGTTTCACACCAAACCACTCTGAACCGCTCTGTTTACATCTTAAATACTGAATTATGCAGAATTTTCTTTAAATGGGTGGACTTCCCCTTTAAAACAGACGGCCCAAAGTCTTCGTATGTTTATAACGTATTATAATTGTTCAGCCCTATAGATGGACCCCATAAGGTGGCCAAAGGTGTCTAATAAAGTTAATATGATTAATGAATATGAAGTATCATGTATAATGCAGCGCGTGTGTACACTGCGGGGAAAGCCCAGTGTTCTCAATATGTAAATTAGGACAGGAGCGCTTCTTCAACGTGACAGCCGAGAAAAAAATAACACGGCACGCAGCGCGTCGTCCAATCAGAGCTTTAGATTCTGGCACAGGGGCGCGGTTTACTCTGATTGGGCGGTGATGTTGTCATCGAGTAGCCAATCAGCTGCGAGAGCCGTTGCCCATGCACGTGTGGAATTTCGTGTTGAGTGTGCTGAGGGCTTCGGAGACGTGCATTCGACTCGTAGCTGTAAATGCGTCGTTGCTTGAGATTTTTGTCTCCGATTTTCTTCCACAATTCTTTCTCTACAGTCGTAATAAGAGGCTCTTCTCGAACCAAGAAGTCGATCTAAGGTAAGAAACCTGCCTCTGCCTCAGAATTGCCCCTTTTTTATCGCTGTTTTGTGGCCGAATTAAGATAAAGAACGGTGGGCGGTGTAGCTAAGCCAACGTTTAAGGGCAACGCCGCCGATTTTTCAGTATAAATTCTGCATAATGAAACGATTAAGATGTAAACAAAGGTCGTTTGGTGTGAAACGATGCGTTTTAGAGAAACTTACCGAGTCAGAATTGTTCACAGTGGCGGTGATAGGAACCAGACGTCCACCTCTAAAAGCTCCCTCACAAAATGTTATTGCATGAAATGGTTATTAAATCACTGCCTGATGACTGAGACACTGTTTTACGATAGTTTTGTGATAATTTTGTGGCTTAGAATATATTTGGATCTATTTATTTTAACCCGTTCATGGCGAAGGGATACGTGCAGGGTGGCGTGAGGCAAAACAGTCCCCACAGAAAGCTTATTATTTCAGATTTCCACTATTTTCCATCATCAACATTGCTTGTAAAACTCAGAAGACTCGTGTAGGTTCACTGGTGGTTCTGGATAGTAAATAAAATGTCTATATTTGTGTTGTAGTCATGGCGACGTTTGGTTCCTATCACCACCACTGTAAAGACATCTGAACCATTTCACACCAAACCACTCTGAATCTCTCTGTTCACATCTCACACACTGAGTTATGGAGGGAATTTGGAAAATCAGTGGAGTTCCCCTTTAAGTTAAAGGGCCTTGTGGAGGATTTGTGCCAAAGTGTTCATTGTTATTTTGGATTATGTTCCAGATTTCAGATGAACAAAGCTGTTGTTATTGCTGTCTAATTCTCTCTGCATATGGTTGATCATTCTTGCTTGTTTGGCAGTGACTCTCAGCTGGAGCTAAACTTGAACTTCAGGTATATTTAACCTGTAGCTGCAACTACCAGACTTTAATCCCTTTACCTGTAGAAGTGTGGTCGTTTCATCCCTTTATTTAGCAGTTTGTCCTCCACGACTCATCTATCTGTCCTTCTAGCTGCCTGGCTTCAAATATAAATAAACTTTTCCCCATGAAAGTAAAGCATCTCTCTCTCTCTCTCTCTCTGTATTTGTTTGTATGTGCAGATAGATGTATAGTTACATACATGGTAGGACAGAATACGTTGATGTTGTTGATGGCTGAATTCTGAATAGACTGTCTTAAATGTATTTAGTAATGTATTCATGTATTATAATGCACTAAAAAATAATGTTTTTAGTAGCACTGAGATTAATAACTGATAATCACATCGATTTATCAGTCTACTCAGGCTTTAGCAGAGCTCAATAACACAGAGATTAGCCTAGCAACCACCTGGGACTGCAAAGCAGCAGACTAGCAACACAGCAACCTCTTGGGATAGCACAGCAAATGCTTAGCAACACCTTAGTAACCACCTGGGATACTATGGCAGTGGCGTAGGAACACCTTAGCAACCACCTGGGATACTATAGCAATGGCATAGGAACACCTTAGCAACCACCTGGGATACTATAGCAATGGCATAGGAGCAGCTTAGCAACCACCTAGGACAGTATAGCAATGGCATAAGAACACCTTAGCAACTACCTGGGATACTATATCAATGGCATAGGAACACCTTAGCAACTACCTAGGGTACCATAGCAACACCTCAGCAACACCTTGGCAACCACCTGGGATACTATAGCAATGGCATAAGAACACCTTAGCAACCACCTGTGATACTGTAGCAATGGCATAAGAACACCTTAGCAACCGCCTGGAATACTATAGCAATGGCATAAGAACACCTTAGCAACTACCTAGGGTACCATAGCAACACCTCAGCAACACCTTGGCAACCACCTGGGATACTATAGCAATGGCATAAGAACACCTTAGCAACCGCCTGGAATACTATAGCAATGGCATAAGAACACCTTAGCAACTACCTAGGGTACCATAGCAACACCTCAGCAACACCTTGGCAACCACCTGGGATACTATAGCAATGGCATAAGAACACCTTAGCAACCACCTGTGATACTGTAGCAATGGCATAAGAACACCTTAGCAACCGCCTGGAATACTATAGCAATGGCATAAGAACACTTTAGCAACTACCTAGGGTACCATAGCAACACCTCAGCAACACCTTGGCAACCACCTGGGATACTATAGCAATGGCATAAGAACACCTTAGCAACCGCCTGGAATACTATAGCAATGGCATAAGAACACCTTAGCAACTATCTAGGGTACCATAGCAACACCTCAGCAACACCTTGGCAACCACCTGGGATACTATAGCAATGGCATAAGAACACCTTAGCAAGCACCTGTGATACTGTAGCAATGGTATAGCAACACCTTGGCAACCACCTAGGGTACCATAGCAACACCCCAGCAACACCTTGGCAACCACCTGGGAAACAATTGCAATGGCATAGAAACCCTTTAGCAAGCACCTGTGATACTATAGCAGTGGCATAGGAACACCTCAGCAACCACCTGGGATACTATAGCAATGGCATAGCAACATCTTAGCAACCACTTTGGATACTATAGCAACGGCATAAGAACACCTTGGCAACCACCTGGGATACAAAAGCAATGGCACAGGAACATCTTAGCAACCACCTAGGGTAGCATAGTAACAGCCTAGCAACACCTTGGTAACCACCTGATATACCATAGCACTGGCATAGAAACACCTTAGCAACCTCCTGGGATACTATAGCAAAGGCCCAGCAACACCTTAGCAACCATCTGGGATACTATAGCAATGGCCTAGCAACACGTTAGCAACCACTTGGGATACTATAGCAGTAGCATAGGAACACCTTAGCTACCACCTGGGATACAAAAGCAATGGCATAGAAACATCTTAGCAATCACCTAGTGTACCATAGCAACAGCCGAGCAGCACCTTGGCCACCACCTGGGATAGTATAGCGGTAGCATAGGAATACCTTAGCAACCACCTGGGATACTATAGCAATAGCATAGGAACAACTTAGCTTCCACCTGGGATACTATAGCTGTGGCATAGGAACACCTTAGCAACCACATGGGATACTGTAGCAATGACATAGGAACACCTTAGCAACCACCTGGGATACCATAGCAATGGCTTAGGAACATCTTAGCATCCACCTGGGATACTATAGCTGTGGCATAGGAACACCTTAGCAACCACATGGGATACTATAGCTATGACATAGGAACACCTTAGCAACCACCTGGGATACTATAGCAGTGGCATAAGAACACCTTAGCAACCACCTGGGATACCATAGCAATGGCTTAGGAACATCTTAGCATCCACCTGGGATACTATGGCAGTGGCATAGGAACACCTTAGCAACCACCTGGGCTGCTTTAGCAATGGCGTAGGAACACCTTAGCAACCACCTGGGATGTTATAGCTATGGCATAGGAACACCTTAGCAACCATCTGGGCTACTATAGCTGTGGCGTAGGAACACCTTAGCAACCACCTGGGATACTATAGCACTGGCATAGGAACACCTTAGCAACCACCTGTGATACTATAGCAGTGGCATAAGAACACCTTAGCAACCACCTGGGTTACTATAGCAATGGCATAGGAACACCTTAGCAACCACCTACGGTACCACAGCAACAGCCTAGCAACTCGTTAGCAACCACCTGGGATTCTATAGCGATGCCATAGGAACACCTTAGCAACCACCTACGGTACCATAGCAACAGCCTAGCAACACCTTGGCAACCACCTGGGACTTTTGTTTTGCTGTACATTAATCTGAAGTGGCTTTTCTTCTCTTTTCTTTGTATTTCCAGGTGTAGAGTGATTCTAGAATCAGCGAAGGACTGAGGACTCGAAGGGAGTCGAGAAGAACCCTGCAGACTGACCAGACCGGACGGACCGTTCCGTCTTCTGCGAGGATTCTGTGTCTGCTGATTCATGCTTTCTCGTAGAACCATTTCAGTACACATGAGCGGAACACACTGTGTGACCTAGTCTCAGTTGTATTATGAGTGATGTTAACTTACAGACCGCTGTCAGCAATGATACCGGTAAAGGGGTTGGAGGGACGGACGAGGATGACGGAAAGAAACATAGAACCGGTTCCACCAGGTTGAGCAGCAGGGGTACGGTCGGTCGTAGTGGCCGCTCCGTGACCGACAGTTCCGGGACGGCGCAACGGTCACACTCTGATGACACAGACGCCCAGTCCAGCGGGAACGATTCTCCCGAGAGAGAGTGCGATGGTCATGCGGGTCAGGAGGCGTCCACCTGCAGCTCTAACAATGGAAAGGACTCTGCTATAGAGGCCACAGAGAGCAAGAGGTACCCATACAGTCAGAAACCGTCCTGCTTCTACCTCTTTAGGTCGTTTCATAAGAGTATATAATGGGGGCTGTACCAGAAAACCTATTTTTTTCTGGTTAAATACAGTTCTCAGTTCTGTGGTCAAGGTCTGATTCAGTGTCCTGTGCTTTGGACATTTCTACAGATCTCACATAGACGTACTTCAGTGTCTGCTGTTCCACCATCTAACAAAATAAACCCTAAAATTAGCGACTTCATAAAAATCTGCCCACTTTACTTTGATTGGCTGCACCCAGATGCCTATGTTTGATAATTGACAGTGGCTTCCATGAAAGATCTGATTAAGAAAGCAGCTGAAAACATGCATTAAAACTACGGCAACTACTAGACAGAAATAAATAAAATAAGATAATGTTATTATAAGCTGGTTGTTGTTTATCTGAGCAATTAGTGTGTTTTTTGCTTGTAAAATCATTATAGATCATAAAAATAGACACAAATAAGCTTAAATGCAAGAAAGTTGTTGAAAATGTTAAAAATATTGTTGATAGGAGGTAGTTTGAAAAAGTTTGGTTCCAGATTTCTCCTGGATGCCTGGAGCCGTAACATGGATTTATTAAATGACATCAGCAGCACCTGATTTAACACAATGAAGTATTGATTGGATGAGTAATACAAATGATACTGGGCTGAAGGCAGGAAATGGTTAAACAAGCACATTAACATACATAAAAATACTGTTTACTACTATATTAATATTGTGTGAATTTATTATATTGTTTGTGTTTTTACTGCCCACATGAAGGTTTAAGTCAGATGCCAAAAAATAGTGTTGTGTGTGTTTGTTTGTTTGTTTATGTATTTATTTATTCATATTTTAAAATATAGATCATTGTACTGATTTATTTCACAGTCTTTTAACTGATTTTGGACTTAAGACTAAAATCCTGTGAACAGCCGTTCACACATAAAATCATCATATTTTTCATCAAAACACTAAAAAGTGTTAAACTGCAGAAAATATGATGATTCTTAATGTTCCACACTGATCTTCAGACTTTGGGACACATTTACTTCAAAACAATGGGATCTAACTGCTCACCATGTGGCCATGAGGGACAGGGATGCAGCCTCACTTCCTGCTCTAAAATGCAGGGGCGTGGCTAAAATAAGGCTCCGCCCACAGACTAAAACTTTCGGTAGTGACGAAAACGCGGCACAGCATTTTTTTTTTTTAAATAAACTTATGATTAAATTAAAATCTTTCATCTTCACTTTAAAAGAAATCAAAAAAATCTTTAAAAAAAATGTTTTTTTGTTAGTAGATGTTTTTGTTTTTTGTTTTTCCAACAGAAAGTACTCTGTATACATGATGAAGTATAAATGATGATGATGATGATGATTATTTTGAGTATAATCATCTTATTACTGTCTCTATTAAAGCCTTAGATTTAAATAGATCAGAACATAATCCATGTAAATATCTAAGGCCTGAATATTTGTTTTTGTACTGTGGGACCACAGTTTGAACAAATTCAGTCGAATCATCCATATATAAAATGGAGCATATAGGCACGCCATTACGGGCAGTAAAATGGGTCATAATCTCTTTTTTGTGGTCTATGCAGTTCTTCAGTGTTCTAGAAGTACTGACCACAATCATCATATACCCAGAAAAGAGTATCCTGGTCAAATTTATCGCTGGAATGAGGACATATTGTCACATCGCCTGCCCATAATTAATAAGTGAACTTATTATTTCTTGCTCTTACCCTCTTCTCCCGTCCTCCAGCTCCAACTCGCACAGCCCGTCTCCTCCCAGCAGCTCGGCCGCCTACAGCCTGCTAAGCGGCAGCTCTGAGCAGGACCAGCCGTCCACCAGCGGATGCAGCAGTGACCAGTCTGCACGCCTGCAGACGCAGAAGGAGCTGCTGAAGGCCCTGCATGAGCTGAAGATCCGCGTTCCAGCGGAGCAGCGAGGGAAAGGCCGGTCCAGCACGCTGGCCTCGCTGCAGTACGCTCTCAACTGCGTTAAACAAGTGCGGGGTGAGTGCTGGACGCAATACTTCAGTCCTTACCTAGTTGCATTTGAGTTGCACGTTGGCTGCTTTGTGACTTAATTTGACCTTTAGAGTGAAGACGTGTGAAATAATGACATTCGTGTGGGTTTATGGCCCCAAAACAGTCTTAAATCCATTTTACATAACAATTTTCAAGCAATCCAGGCTGAAACAGTCTTTATAACTGCTTCAGTGTGATTGGGCGGAGCTAAATGGCCAAAGGTTGCATAGGCAGATGTGTGTAAGTGTGCTGGTTTGTGTGACATCACAAAAACATAGATATCAAAACGGGCTGAGGTCTAAGTCAGACTGCACGAGTTTTACCACGATTTTAGCCCCGATTCTCAGTCTGGCTGAGTCTGTGCTGGTCGGCTCTAGTCTGAAGATTTTGGGTCAGTCTGAGTCGACAGTCAGATTTTTGGCCTCCCAATCGCGTCTCAGACCAGTCAGAGTTTATTAAACATGTTTGATTTTTTTGACCCGACTCTGAGAGTAATCTAGTGTAAACTGGTCAACGACTCAATCTGAACGCATTCCTGCAACAGCCGATGAAAACTGTGAGTGCAAAAGAAGAAAATATGAGTAAACAAGAAAAAATGTGGAGTGAAGGATTTTATGAGCTGCGTTTAAGGCACAGTCGAGTTTATGTACATTTAAAAGTCTAAAAATATCAAAACTGATCACTTTTTTAAATCCATGATCCTCATTTAAACATGTTTACCTGCTGCTTCTTTACTGTTTCAGCGCAAACGGCAGAGAAAACAGCAGCAGCCACTACACGTTTGTTTATTTGCGTCTCCTAGTAATCGGAGAAAGCGAGAGTTCGGTGAGGTCAGTGAGCTCCGTTTGCTTTAGCAGCAGCTTAAAAGTTGAGTAGTGTAGGATCCCTAATTGTTTAGTGAGGATCTCCAATATTTCCAAAAAAATCTGCAAACACCAGTCGGATAGTGAGATGGCCAGTTTTTTAATAATCTGTTCAGACTTTAACTGTCGTGTAGTGAACTCAAGGCTTTCATTTCCAAAAATGAGCTGATGGGTTGGAGAATAACAGTGTTTACACAATATGGGCCCCTTTAAATGAATACGCAACACTAATTTTGCTCTTATAAAATATTTAAAAAAAGACTTATCAGCAATTTTGAAAAATGAATTTGGTCTGAACCATCTTGTGTTGTGATTTCACAGCCAATCAGGAGTACTACCACCAGTGGAGTGTGGAGGAAAATCATGGCTGCTGCCTGGATCTGTCCGCGTTCACCGTGGAAGAGCTGGACAACATCACTTCAGAATACGCACTTCAAAACACTGTAAGGCAAACAGCAAAACACACAACACACAATCTCGTTTATCGGCTGCTGTTTGTTTCCAGCCCGACTTTCCTTTCGTTGTTTTATGTTACGGATGTTCAGAATTTGCTCTGTGTGCCTTTGTTTCTAGGATACGTTCTCCGTGGCCGTGTCCTTCCTCTCAGGGAAAGTGGTCTATATCTCTCCGCAGGCGTCCTCTCTGCTGCGCTGTAAGCCGGAGAGGCTGCAGGGGTCTGTGTTTTCTGAGCTTTTGGCCCCTCAGGACGTCAGCACCTTCTACAGCAGCACAGCCCCCTGCCGCCTGCCTCCGTGGGCCTCCTGCACCGGCACTGGTACGGCTGTTATCTAGAGATTTAGAGACACTCGTGGGTTTATAAAATTTGTTTTTTTTGTGTGTCACTATTATGGAGATGTACGACTGTATGAGGCTAGAATGTGTAAAATCTGGTCTAGCACAGTTTTTCCTTTAACTTTGGCCAATTAATGTCAATAATTCTTTCAAGAAGGGAACAAACTTAAATCTGACATGTTTTCTTGCACATTTTAGAGCACAGTTTTGATTTATTTAAGTCAGTTGAGTGTAACATATTCGGCTAAAAACTGAAATAAAAAATGTGCTGTAACTTTTTTTTCCCCCCAGTTTACTAAATTCAGCAAATAAAGAGTAATTGTGCATTAAAATGTGCAGAAGTGTGTTCTCTGTAGATGACCAGAGGTGCACAAACTTTTGCATATGACTGTATCTTCATAAATATATATAAAATCACAACGTTTTATAAGTGGCCTAGTTAATAATTATGGTTATTAACGTTTAACAGAAATTATATATGAACCACTTAATTAAATAATCATTAAAGAAAAGTAAATAACTGCTTAATCATTCAAAAGACAATTTGTTCATAATTCTTATGGAATGTGTTTATGCGATTAAGTAAACGCATAATGTTTCAAGTTATGGAATTTGGGTTATGAGTATCAAAAATGGAATCATTATTAATAAACTATTATTAATGATTAGGTTTCTGCAATTCAGAATAATTACTGATTGTTCGTCAGTCCAGTAGATGGTTAATAATTGAAATGGTACCATTTGTTAATGTTAGTGTAACTATTACATAACAGTCGTTAACAAACTGAGATAATTATTAAGTTGCTGTATTAATGAAGGGATGACCGTGGGCACTATTTAGCATGACTGCATTTGCATGATGTTAATTGATGGCCATTATGTTCATTAACTGTTACCATCGTTAGCTTTAGCTTTGCTGACCTGTGCTGTGTTGTTTTGCAGCCTCCCCGGTGGACTGCGCTCAGGAGAAGTCCATGTTCTGCCGAATCAGCGGCGAGAGAGAGAGCGGAGGAGAGCTGAAATATTATCCGTTCCGGCTGACGCCGTATCGGCTGATTCTGCGGGACTCGGACACGTCTCAGCCCGAGCCGTGCTGTCTGCTCATCACCGAGAGGGTGCACTCCGGATACGAGGGTGAGGGACTGACTTAAGCAACCTTGCTTTTTTTCAGAGTACAGACACAATTAAGGCTTTAAGATGTAAACAACTAATGTTTTTAAGTATATGTGATGTACATTAGTTCAACCAGGTCAGGAACCACATAATCAGTTCTGTTAGAGATACTGAACACCTCCACATGGTTTGAGGGAAGTGGGTGATTATTTAGGCTGTTAGCACTGTTAGCTAATTAGTAAGGTAGTTGTCCATTACCTGAAGGACTACATTTACATTAAGGGGTGAAGGAAGTGTGGAAATTTGGCCAAACCTTTGCTTTGGAGGGTCAGTATCATGGATAGTCAAATTTTCCTCACTTTTTTGGAAATAAAGGAGATTAATGTGGAACGTAAACAGTGTTAAAGTTTCAAAATATCCTTACAGTGTAAATATGAAAGGATGTGAAGGATAAAGTATATATATAGTGTCTATCTTTAGTTTAGATGTATGTATGTATGTATGTGTGTGTGTGTGTGCGCGTATATATATATATATATATATATATATATATATATATATATATATATATATATATATAATCTGTTCTGATTGGCAATCTCTGATTCAAAAAGCGCTCAGAGCTGAAACACTCCTCCTTATAACTTCAGTGTGAGTGGGTGGGGCTAAAGCACTGTAGGCCAAATAGGTAGATACATATAAACAAGTTGATTCTTGACGTCACAGAAACAATGAATTCAAAACAGGCTGTTTTTTGCAGGTTAGTTTCCACATAAGGCCTGTTCGGAGTGAGGAGTGTATGGTGAAGTTTTAAAAGTGTTCACATATTTCTTCATTACCTTTCAAGGCACAGCATGTTTAATTCTAAGGGATAAAGAGAGGTTGAAAAATGATCATGTAGATACGTTATGACTCTTTTTAGTAAAAGAAGCAGTTCAAACGTCCCATGTGGACCTTAGGCAGAAAAGTATAAGACCTTTTAATGAGTGAAATTGACTTTTGGTGAGATTTGAGAAAGGAAATAGGGGAAAAGAACGAGCTAGTTTTATGATGTTTCCCCATAACTGTAAGAATCATACTTAAATTCTGTTTTTATCTCTTTCAGCACCACGAATCCCTGCAGACAAAAGAATCTTCACCACCAGCCACTCTCCGAGCTGCCTGTTCCAGGAGATTGATGAGAGGTTAGTTGGACCTTAGTTTGTTTGTTTGTTTGTTTGTTTGTTTTTATTTATTTCTACTTACCTACCTACCTACCTTCTTTCTTACTTACTTACCTACTTACTTACTTTATCATTGTTGTCCTTCCCCATAATCTGGTCTTGGTTTAATGCTCCCTTTTTCAAATTAGAAATATTTTTCAATGTCAGACTGAACTCTTTTCCTAAAAGATTCCTCAGTAATAGTTTACATAATGTCCTCTCTTCTCAGAGCCGTCCCGTTGCTGGGTTATCTCCCTCAGGACCTGGTGGGGACGCCGCTGATGTTGTGCCTTCATCCTGAAGACAGACCGCTTATGGTGGACATTCACAAAAAAAGTGAGTGGCATGTAGGCAGTTTTCTCCTATTGTTATTAGGAGTTTACATGTCTGACCTCACAGCGGTCCAATTTGAGTTCAAGATTCATAAGCATCATTAAATCTCTAGTTTCACTGCGATTCACACACACACATTATCTAAGCTGCTTATCCTCCTGGGTTGCAGGGGTTGTTGGAGCCTGTTCTAGCAGCTATTGAGTGAAAGGCGGGAAACACCCTGGCAGGTCACCAGTTCATCGCAGGGCAGACAGACATACACATTCACACCTAGGGGTAATTTAGCATCTCCAGTTGGCTTGACTGCATGTCTTAGGACTGTGGGAGGAAACCCACACAGACACGGGGAGAACATGCAAACCCCACACAGACAGGCCCCTGGTCGCCTGACTGGGGCATCGAACCCAGGCCCTTCTTGCTGTGAGGCGACAGCGCCACTGCAATTCGGTTTGATTCAGTCATTTTGATACGATTCCAGCTTCAACTGAATACACTGTTGTGACTGTAGGATCTGTGAACGCTGTGGTAGAATATAGACAACAAAACTAACACAGTGAGGTGTTGTTTACATTTAAAAAATATGCAAGGATTTTTATTTTGACCACATCCTTAGATGCTATTTTATGCCCTCATGTTAGTCACGTCTTCAGCTGCAGCACCTCAGCCGGCCAAGCTACTCAGAAGTTCAGACATTTCAGAATATTTTGCAGAAATATTCGACTGTAGATGCTCTTTTGTTGTTCCCCATCTTCTTTTCTCTGTGTTCCAGTTGTACAGTATGCCGGTCAGCCTATTGACCACACGCCCCTGCGCATGTGTGCACGGAGTGGGGAATATCTGACCATGGACACCAGCTGGTCGTCCTTCATCAACCCCTGGAGCAGGAAGGTGGCTTTCATCGTGGGACGGCACAAAGTCAGAACGTGAGTCAGCAAAGTCGCTACGATTCAACTTTTTTTGATAGATAGACACAAGAGTTCATAATTCAAGGGTTCTTTAGTAGAGAAAATGCTTCTATATAGAACCATGAACATTCCTGGAACACTGTCCATGATTAAAGGGTTCTTTGCATTGTGAAAGGGTTACTTTTCCATTTATAACTATTTTCTTTACTAAAGAACCCTTGAACCATCATTTTTAACTGTGTAGATACAAATAAAAAGGATTATGCAAGACCTAGATATATAAGTAGTGTTAAAACTATATAAATGTTTTAACAGTTCTTACAGTTAGAGCTGGGCGATATGACAATGTTTATCGTTAACGAGATAAATTATCACAATATACTTTTCTGAGTACCCCCACCTGCATAGCTCATCACAAAGAGAGCACAGTCAGTCCTGTTCAGTTGTATTTAGTGCAGCACATTGTGCAAAATGTTGAATACAGATCATTGTGTTTATTGTTTTTGATAGTAGTTTTTAAATGTGGCACTACTTTGGTTGCTCCAACTTATCAGATGTCAGAAAAAATATATATAGTGACAAATCGTATCGTGCGCCCTCTCCTGGCGACAGCAGAGTAGTGTCGCTTTCCTTGCAGTAGAAAACGCCACCAGGGCTTTCGCTAAAACGTGGAAGTGTGAGAATGGTGCATTATATCGAACATTTATCGAACCTGTCTTATCGCTCTATCGAGGAAAAGTTATATCGCGACACTTATCGTTATCGTTTTATCGCCCAGCCCTACCTCCACCTCATCGTATCACTGCCGATGTGAACGCAGGCTTACAATGTACTAAAACAGCAATGTGGCTTTACAAATGTGGGCTCAAATGCAGGTGAATTCTGCTGGAACAAAGGCTCGTATCTCTGAAACGGAAACTTTACAGGAGAAGGAAAAAACATGCTTAACTTGTAATGGAAGATAATGCAACAAGACTGTTTACAAAGTCGTTTTGGGCCGTTTCTGTTGGTCCATTCATCATGGAATTTTAACACAATATAAAATGGAGTTTTCAAATTAGGCATAAAAAAGGATAAAAATGGCAAAAATGGAGATACAGGTTTTTGCCCAATTGGAGGGATGATGTGGCCAAACGAACATGCAAATATGTCTAATGTTGCTTACAATGAATATAATCCAGCAGGACATGAGGCCAGCATTGCCGTATTTACTGCTGGCTGAGCATCTTAGCGATCTGGAAGAACGAGCTCTGGTCTTGTCGCTGTCTGTGTCTGTAGGAGCCCCCTGAATGAGGACGTGTTCACGGCCCCTGAGGAAGACGAGGTGAGGCCGATGTCTCCGGAGGTTCCTCAGCTCAGTGAGCAGATCCACAAGCTGCTGGTGCAGCCGGTCCACAGCGGCGGCTCGCAGGGCTACAGCAGCCTCGGCAGCAGCGGCTCCCGCGAGCTCCATCCCAGCGCCGCCTCGTCCAGCGACAGCACCGGAGCCGCCGCAGAGGAGCCGCCACACTCCAACAAACTGGTGAGCCTTCAGTCAAATAACCTGCCTGTGAAATCAGGAGGGATGTAAATTACACCAGAGACTGTTTATTATCTATTTATTAATAATAGTGGATAATTCCCCTGGTCCATTTCCGTGTCTTATTGATTGTCAAACACATCCTCTACAGAAAACACACTCCTGCACATTTTAATGCACAGTTACTGTTCATGTGGATATATTTTTTAACATGCTAGAGAGAAAGTCAAACATAAAATGTAGCCTGTGCTAAAGTTACGGCACCATTTTGTTAAAAAATGGAAATTGTGCACTAAAATGTGCACAAAAGTGTCATATTTAAGTGTGATCTCTGTAGAGGATGTCTTAACTCATTTTCATTTAGAAAATCAAGGCATGTCTTTTGACCAGGGTGTTCAAACTTCTGCATACGACTGTATTATTACAGTCAAACGTAACTGTAACGTTCCAAAATCAGCGCACCTTCAGATTCACTCATGCAATTATCGTGAGTGTATCATCTGCATGTCGCTGCTGTCAGAAGGAAACCTTTTATCTCCGAAATGGTAACTTTACAGGAGAAGGAAAAAACATGCTTTACTCTTAATGTAGGTCAGTGGAACCAGACGTCCTTCCAAGTCATTTTGGGTCATTTCTTTTTTAAATTATGTCAAAAACTGAAAAACGACAAAAATGGATATACAAGGTTTTGTTCCGACAGCAGCAATATGTTGATAGTAGACCCTCTAGAAGTTCTCAAAGAGTACCACCATCTTTAGGGTCACATAAGTCACACAAAAAATGGTCCCTGTGCTAGACTCATACCTGAGCTCTTTTCTTCCCCTCTGCTCTGCTCATTGTCTCTTCCAGACCTTCCAGCAGATGTGTAAGGATGCGCACATGTTGAAGACCAGCGGACAGCAGGTTTACACAGAGTCGCGAAACAGACCTGCACCTCGCAAACAGGCCAGCTCAGGTACGTACAGCAGGACCTCAAACACAGAAGCCTTCGACTAACTGACACTCTGTCATAAATCGTGAGCCTTCAGCTGTTGCCATGGTTCTGATATGACCTTCATGTCTCAGTAGATATGGTAAAGGCTGCTGAAGCAGAGAGCACTTCCAGAGAGAGCCAGCAGGTGGCGACTCTTAGTCCTAAAGCACAGGCTTCCACACAGCTACCACGAAAAGAGCTCCCGGCCACCTACTCGTACCAGCAGATCAACTGTCTGGACAGCATCATCCGGTATGTGATTGCATGGATTTGAAGACGACTAGTGGATTAATAGAGCAGAACCTCGTGTCTCCAATATTGTAACTTTTAATGTTGCATAATTTTATGTTTTTCATGTTTGTGTTGATCAGAGCTGACACTCTCAAATTATGGAACAACCCCACTAAAAACAAAGCAAAACAAAAAACAAAGACACTGCAATGCTGTGAGGTTCTGTCACGAGAGAACTCAGATGTTCTAGCTGACAGTGTGTTGTTAAATGACGCATAGTCAGCTGTTTTAACCTGCCTGCTCTTAAAAAAGATGGTTCTTCAGTAAAGAAAAGAGCCATGAACACTCAACGAACCCTTTGATGATCGAAGCGTTCTTTGCATCATGAAAGGGTTCTCCAGATTGATAGAGAATGTGCTATGGATGATTCTGTATAGAACCTTTTTGAGAAGTGTTATATATCTACATCAACAAAAGAAAAACCCTTTTGGGTGCTATATAGAGCCCTTTTCAAACAGGTTCTATATAGAACCATCTACAGCACATTATGAAGAACGCTGTAATCATGCAAAGGGTTCTTTGAGTGTTCATGGCTCTTTGTAGAACCATTTTCTTAACTGAAGAACCCTTAAAGAACCATCTTTCTTAAGAGTGTACAGTTCTATTGAAAGTTTGAACTTATAAACGTTTGATTTTCTACAAAATAAAAAAAAATGCATGAAAATAACGAATCATCTTAAATATGACATTTTTCTGCAAATTTTAGTGCACAATTTCTGTTTATTTGTTGAGTTTAACATGTTGGGGAAAAAGTAAAACAACATTTAAAATGTGCCATAACTTTTGCCAAATTTCATATGTGATTTTTTTTTTTTTCCCTCAATATCTTAAATTCAGCCAATAAGCAATAATTGTGCAATAAAGTGTGCAGAAGTGTGTTCTCTGTAGAGGGTGTGTTCACATATTTTCACTTGGAAAATTAACACAGCATGAAATTTGTCTGAGGGCGTCCAAACTTTTGCATACCACTGTGTCTAGTAAATAACTAGTGCGTATGCAGCACCTGCTTGGTCTGGAAGACTTACTGGAGCACTTATTGAGGAATGACAGCATGTGTTTTATGCACAGTCACCTCTCCAGCCTTGACACAGTGCTTGTTTTGTTCCCGTCACAGTTATTTGGAGAGCTGTAAGGTTCCCAACACGGTGAAGAGGAAATGTGGTTCTTCCTCCTGCACCACGTCCTCCACCTCTGACGACGACAAGCGGAGAGAGGCAGCAGGACCAGCTAAAGGTAAACACTGTCTGTGTTTACATGCAAAGAATTCACCAATCCGATTGAACACATTCTGATTATAGATGAAGACTGAGGTGTTTATTCTCACTCTGCTCAACAATCTGATGAAAATCTCTGTTTACATTCACTCTCCAAGTAATCAGATCCAAAATTATGCGCATGTGTAGAGAACCATTTAGCGTAGATGTTACCGTGACAACCAGCATCACGTGAGCCCAGTCAGAGTGAGATGAGCAGCAGTGAGCAGCGCTTGTGTTTTTAACTGCTTTAAAATGATGTCAGACTCAGGAAAACGTCCTTCACATGTCCTTATTAAAGAAGGCCGAGAGGAAGACGTCGTGTTCTGAGACACATAAGCTGGACGTCCGTCCCACCGCCGTCTTTTAAAGATCAGAGCATAAACTTCGTCTCCTCTGCAGACCAGTTTCTGCTCCGCCATGTTGAACAGTATAAACTTTCACTACGACGCGACGAACATGATCAGAACGGACTTAAACTTTCCGATAGGGAATGTAATCAGATACAGGCGTTTACACAGATATTATTCTTCTATTTAACGGATTATTTACAGGATTACCCACCTCGTTCAGTCGGATGGAAACTGTATTCCGAATGGCCTCAAAATCAGATTGAGGTGTTTACCTGGACGTATTCTATTCCAATTGAGCTATTAGTCTGATTATTAACGGATTATCAGGCTGCATGTGAAAGTGGCTACTGTTGGGTATGTACAGAATCAACGACACGCATTTCCTTCTCTGCCCTCCAGACATAGTGGAGACACTGGAGGTGGCCGAGGGGATCAAAAGTGGTCCCTGCTGAGCCGACTCACCCCCTGACTCCTCTGGCTCTACACTACAAGGCCGAGAGCGTGGTGTCTGTGACTTCCCAGTGCAGTTTCAGCAGCACCATCGTCCACGTCGGAGACAAGAAGCCACCAGAGTCAGGTAGGACTGTTCTGGAATCCTCTCTGTAGCCCATTTCACACACTTAGCACTTGGGACATTACTGGGTTCCTTTGCCACTGATGTTCAGGCTTTACATCATTCACGCTGTTCACAGTGTTTTATTGGGATGCACGTTCACACTGAGCAGTTTTTGCTGCTTCTCTTGAGTGGTTTGCCTTTACAGTCATACAAAATATACTTCTGTAACGTTTTCCACTCATAAACAGAAGGCTTGACTGTAAAAACAACAGAAGCCACTTCATTACTCACGTTCCTGATGGGCATCTAGAGTCCCAAGAAAACACAGTTAAGAAGATTAGATATGTGTTAAATAGCCTAATTTTTTATATTTCTAGCTGAAATTTGCAACAATAGTGATTATTTTTAATAATTTTAATGCAGCGCCCCCTCTGCCGTGATTATAATCTATTATTCCATGTTTGTAAGTGATGACACAACTGCGTGAAGACAGACTGGTATGAATAAAGAGATAGTCTACGGCCCTGTCCCATTTCTTATTTTTACCCCTACCCCTTGTTTTCGAGTGTTGTCCCTTGGAACTGAGTTACAGGGTAGTGGTTGAGATCTTCCCTCAAATAAAAAGAGCATCACTTCATTAACAGCTACCAGCGCTGCTCTGTAGGCGACCCTGCCAGTCTGCAGTGACAGCAGAGGAGGGTAAAGTTCAGCTCCTCACTGCTGGGCTTTAGTTACATTTAGGAAATCATATGATCTTCAAAGAGGGGGGCAATTATTTATTATCACCCACCCCTAATTCTTCAGTGATATGAAGCTGAAGTCAGATATTCACCAGATTGTTCAAGTTTTCCTGTTCCACCTTAAATGGAGCAGCATTTCTAATGCCTGAGGCACCAGAATGTAACTGCTGGACCATTTAAGGTGAAACGAGAAATTTAGCTACTGAGACATCAGCACTGCTAGAGATTTTTATGCTTGTTATGAAGGAAAGGACCAAAATAGATTCGAACAACATTAAACTAAGATAATTCAATGTTTATCATATTTTTTTAAAAGAGAAAATTCTCACATTTTTGGGTTTATTGTCATTTTCACAGTCATCTTGCTGGTTTTTCTTCTTTTCTCATATCTCTCTGTTTGGAGTCTCTGAAAAACCTCCGTTTGGAGGGTCATGTAGCCCAAACACTTCGCCCTACCCCTCTATCTCAACAACAATCGGGACACCCTACCCCTAAATGTGAACGCGCAAAACAGAGGGCTAAGGGCTAAGAGGTGAAATGTGATTAGACTTACATTATGGACAGGAAGTCCTTCGGTGTGAATCTGTAAGTGTTGAGAAGGAAAATCAATTAAAGTGAAACAAGCACGTCAAAGAAAAAGCAAAAAGAGTGAGGAGAGCGGACAGTTCGTCCCCACACTTACAAAACTAACTTTGTTTTTTAGTCAGAACAGAGAGCTGAACAGGCTCAGCAGTACCTAATGCTAGCGTTAGTGTTGGTATAGATAGCTCCAGTGTTGAGTAATTACTCAAAAAAGTAACTGAATACAAATGAATAATAACTTCTTTCAAAACGTGATGGGATTATGTTACTTGTTACCTGCTGAGCCCTAGTTTCGTAAGAAACGTACTGGGTGTCAGGCAGTGAAATTGCAGCGCAAGTCATAACGGGATGCATTTTATTACCAAATAACTGAAGTCAAACTGAAATAAAACCAAAAAAACAGATAATAAATACTATTATTGAAAATGGCTGAAAAGGTATACAACTGGTTCTCAAGTTTTCATGATTTTAGGCCTGTTTTTATGTGTTGCATCCATATTTTGTGTGACAACTGTGGATAGTATAATATATATACTTAACTGGCCCTCACAAAACTATGACCCATAATTATAAGAGCACATTCTTGAAGGCTCTGCAGGACTGCAGTGTTTGGCTTCCACAGAGCCAAGTGCAGACTGTAGTACTACAGTAACCAAAACTGAAGCTTTTTTGTTTCTTCACCAGACATTGTAATGATGGAGGAGCCTCCAACCACCCCGACTCCTGCACCATCTACCGCAGCCCTCCAAAACCCCACCGCGTCTCCCACAGGGGTGACTCCGCTGCCTGCTGCCTCCCCCAGCCCTGCGGAGAAGGAGAAGGAGAAAGATAAAGAGGGGAGACGAGGGGGTGGAGGAGTGAGCAGATGGGGGCTCACTAAAGAAGTGCTGTCCACTCACACTCAGCAGGAGGAGCAGGCCTTCCTGAACCGCTTCAGAGACCTGAGCCAACTGCGGCTGATCCAGTCCAGCCCGACCCAGCAGAGACAAGCGGCCACACCTGCGGCGAAAGGTACGGCACTGAGACTTCAGGCTGGATTCCCGAGTGAGGATTGAGCCTAGTGTTGGATTAAATTGCAATACCAAATGGGGATTCGCTGTAATTGAAGATGTAGTTATGATGAAGGGCCCAGTCATGTTAGCTCTTCATCAGACCAGTTATGTGAGCATAATTAGATTTAATTAGCCAAAAAACCGTCATGATCAGTACTCCTCCTTCACAGACTTCACGGACAGAAGTTAGATTTCACATGCAAAAATTTTCACATCTTAAGTGTGCAGCACTGAAGACACTGACACCATGATATATATACAAAAACATAAACGTCGTGATATTTTGTTTTCCTGATTCGAGTAGGGCTGGACAGTGTGGTGATATTTACTTCTATTGTGATACATTACATCAAAATATGTCACAGTCTGCTTTTCTGAGCACATTGTGGACATCTATACTTCTAGAACTGGACGTTTCATTACAAAAGGAGTATAATTAGTCCTGATTTAGTGTGGTACAATATACACGTTTGAATATAATCATTTGTATTTTTTTAACGTGTCGCTACTGTTTTTGTCTGTTCAAAGTTATTAAACCTCAGAAAAACTAAATATCATGACATGAAAATTTCTCGAAATATTGGCCCATTATGTTTTTGACATATTGCCCACCAACTTTTATATATATCACCGATTTACATATCGCTGTTGTCAGAATAAAACCTCGTATCTCCATTTTTGACTTTTTCAGTTTTTGACATAATTTGAAAATGCCTGTTACCCTTTATATTGTAAGTAAATTTCATGATGAATGGACTAAAAGAAACGGCCCAAAATGACTTAGAAAAAAATTCTGGTTCCATTGACTTACATTAAAAGTAAAGTATGTTTTTTCCTTCTCCTGTAAAGTTACCATTTTGGAGATACGAGGTTTTGTTCTGACAACAGTGATATGTAAATTAGGCAGTCAGTCAGGAAGCTGTCTTTACTTTTGTGTGATTGATTTATTTATTTATTTATTTATTTAAACTGTTTTTGGTCAGAGGTTTAGCCGGTCACTGCTGACTTGCTTACTCAACTGAGTTTTTTTTATTTTTTTGTTCATTGCCAGTTTTTTGGTTGTGCATTGGTCATACCTTCTTTGCAATGCAAAACCCTTTCTAAATTTCTAGACATCTTCAATGAAAAGTCTTTCTTTATTATTGTAATTGTAAAGTCTTGTTTTCACCCTGCTCTCCTTTTTTATGCTGTTTAGGTGTCCGCAGTTCCCAGGACTACCCAGCAGGTGGAGGTAGTGGGCGGCGGCGGGGCAGAGGAGGCAAAAGACTCAAACATCAAGCCGAGGGCTCTTTCCCCGACAGCCCGGCCCTGTCCACGTCCGGGCCTAGCATGCCCCCTAGATCGACAGCAGACGGTCCAAGTGTCCCAGCTTTCCCCAGCAGTCAGCACCTTTCTGCGGGGGCTCAGTCATCCTCCTCCCCCTGGCCAACTTCCGTGGGCTCCCAGGCTAGCGGACCACCCATAATGACCTCATATCCTCCCGGCTGCACGCCCTTCTACTCCCTGTACCCCCCATTCCCTGTCCCGCAGGTGGAGGTGGACCCGAGGATGCAGGCGGCGTTTTCTTGCCCCCAGCCAGGCCCAAGATTTCCACTGCAAGGTTCTCAAATGTTCCCCTCAGTGGTTCCTCCGGTTATGGCCTTTATCCTGCCTAACTGTATGTTCCCTCAGCTTAATGGTCCTAATGCTGCAATGCAACAGCTTGGACAGGCCATGCCCCTGCCCACCCAGCTCAACCCCCAGTTCAATCCAGCATTGTCTCAGATTAGCCCTGCTGTGGCTAATTTTAACCCCACTTTGGGGCAGTTTAACCCGCTAGCCCCCCAGCTCAATCCCACCCAGCCTTTAGCCGTACCTCAGCAATTCTACAACCCCAACCTTCTGTTTGGATTCCAAAACGGAGCTGCTGTACCTGCCCCGCCTCCCCCAGCAGCCCCGCCCGCCCGCGGCCCCTCTCGCTCCAGCACCCCTCAGTCCACCGGCCAGCCGGCTCCGGACCGCGAGGGGGCGGGGTCTCCTCTCTTTCACTCCCGATGCTCCTCGCCTCTCAACCTGCTGCAGCTGGAGGAGTTGCCGAGCAACCGTACCGATGTCACACAGCAGACCCCGCCCCCAGGGGGAGGGGCCACCCAAGCAGCACAGACCACCGGGACCCGTAGCAGCTCTAAAGACGCCGTGAGTGAAGAGGTTTGGATAAAAAACATTTTTTTTCATAGGGGTCACTGCATGACATACGGTTGTCTATTAAAAATGTGTGCAGAATTCAGGCTTTAAGGTGACTTTTACTGCAGTTTTTAGCTTTTTTACTGACATTTAAACTCTGCATCAGTGTTAATGTCTTTTTTTCACTCTGTGCTTCTTTGATCCGATCTCTCAGGCTGAAGTCAACGAGTCCAACCAGGACGCCATGTCCACCTCCAGTGACCTGCTGGACCTGCTGCTGCAGGAGGACTCTCGCTCAGGAACGGGTTCGGCTGCCTCGGGCTCAGGGTCCTCGGGATCTGGCTCCGGATCCTCCGGCTCTGGATCTAACGGCTGTAGCACGTCAGGAAGTGGCACTAGTGAGTTCTAACAATAAGATGGAAATTTTCACTGTTGAGTGTTTTCTGTTCTAAAGCCCAGGGCAGAACAGTTCTAAGGGGGGCACAATATATTGTGTGTTAATCGTGATATTAGACAGAATGAGCTTTTACCGTCACTGGGGGCTGTTACAGTCATCTTAACTCAGTTAACCGTCGCCAGGCACAAGGCAAAGCATAGTATAACCACGATGTTGTATTTTTTCCATATTGTGCAGCTGTAAAAACCGTATTCGAAGTGCAGGAATCTGGTGTTAATTAAAGAACAGTACTAGAAGAAAAAAAATCTAGAAGAAGGCATCTGTGAATTGTTTCATTTGCACAGGAGTATTGATATATATTACCTTCTGATCTGTTTCAATCCTAGGAAGCAGTAATACCAGCAAGTACTTCGGCAGCATAGACTCATCAGAGAACGACCACGGTCACAAGCAAGCATCAGGGGGCTCAGGAGAGGAGCAGTTTATTAAATACGTCCTCCAGGATCCGATCTGGCTCGTCATGGCCAACACAGACGAGAAAGTAATGATGACCTACCAGATGCCCAAAAGGTATAAAATACAGCTGTTCCTCCAGCGGCTGAGCACAGGAGTTGTTAGACTGAGTTTTTAAAAGTTTCTGAAAGATGCCTGTGCTTGGAAACGTTAATTTAGAGATGCACAATAGTATAAGATTCATAACTTAAATTGAATTTTTAGCTGACTGATCACTGTAATGCGTACAGTTCTGTATCTGTGTGCTTGTGTGTTGCAGGGACAGGGAGGCGGTGCTGCGAGAGGACAGAGAGGTTATGAAGACTGCCCAGATGCAGCAGCCACACTTTACTGAGGAGCAGAAGAAAGAGCTGAGTCAGGTCCACCCATGGATCCAAACCGGCTGCCTCCCCAAAGCCATCAATATCACTGTGAGAGGCTCTCATTAAAAACTCTTTGCTGATCTTGAAGCTAAAGCACTGCTGGAGTAGCAGATTTATACTGGATTAAAATCACTCCACAATTATTACCGTCAGACTGTAAAACTACACACACTGCAGATTCATACTGGATTAAAATCGCTCCACAATTATTACAGTCAGACTGTAAAACTACACACACTGCAGATTCATACTGGATTAAAATCACTCCACAATTATTACAGTCAGACTGTAAAACTACACACACTGCAGATTCATACTGGATTAAAATCACTCCACAATTATTACTGTCAGACTGTAAAACTACACACACTGCAGATTCATACTGGATTAAAACTGGATCTGGTCAATAATTACTTAAGTTGCACATAGAGCCCAGATAAAATGTATCAAGCTTGTCTAGAGCTTTATCCAGAATAAGTCCTGTTGTTGTTGTTGTTGTTGTTGTTGTTGTTGTTGTTTTTAAACCTCATCACTGGATGTCATTCACCCCACAGTCCTGCAGAGGGTGTGGTTCCCCTACAGAAGCCTCCTCTGCCCCACCATTTGATGTGGAGCTCCACGACATGGATCTCACCAGGATCCTGAGGGAAGAGAGTGATCACATTACCGCGGTCACGGCTGATTCGGCGCTTCCCGACAGCCCGCAGTCATCAGAAACGGCTCAGAGAGAAGCTCCGGCTGACACGAGTAACACAAATGCTCGGGATGAGGCTGTGAAGGAGGCAGAGGTGACGTCATCGTCATCGTCAGTGGAAGTGAAACAGGACTGAGCGCTGTTTCACTGATTTGCCAGTTATTAGATCCAGCTGCCGTATACCTACACCTGTTGGCCATTTTATCAGAAGCACTCACCACGTTGTATGTTTGCAGTTGCAGACTGTAGCCCATCAAGTCTTATCAGCACCCCTACAGTGTCTAACTGCTCACCCACAAGGTGGCGCTGCAGGGCTGTAAATGCACCTGCATGGACCTGATGGCCAGTGAAACACCGAAATCAATGCACTTCGTTCTGTAGGCTGACTCAGAGGACGACGGCCCAGTCTCATTTCTTCTTTTTACCCCTACCCCTTGTTTTCGAGTGTCACCCTAACCCCTTGGAACTGAGTTACAAGGGGTTACCCCTCTATCTTAACAAGAATCGGGACACCCTACCCCTAGACATGAACGTGCAAAACAGAGGGCTAATGGCGAAGTGGTGGGGCGAGGGGTGAAATGGGACTGGGCCAACGTGTGATTGCCTTTAGATGGCTGTGTCGTTGACCAGAGTTTAGTTGTGTGTCGTTGGTATTGTCTTAAATGTATCATCGTCCTAGTCAGTAGAAAATGTAAAATAAATAATGTGATATTACTTTGAGATCCGTTTAAGGACAATGCATTAGAAACACTTACTTTTTTGTGGTTTGTTCAAGTTTTCTATCTAAGTTTCAGTCTTTTTTATGCCATTTCTGCATTTTTTTGTCGAAAAAAATAATGATTGTATGCACCAAAGACAATCTAGAATAGGCACATTTTATTTGAAATTGAACTCATGCACATTGACCGTATGTGTGTGATTTTTGTTTATTCTAAAATGTGGTGGTGTTGATCCTGTCTGTGTGTTTTTTTTTTTGTTTGTTTTTTTTTTATGCACAGTTTAGAGCTGCTGTATATCCTGCCGACCAAATCCAGAATAATCCACCTATTTTCTCCTGTCTAGATAAAAAATATGCAGTTTGTAATGGTTTGTTTTGTATTATTTGTCTGTTTTCGGACAAAAGGAGCAGAACTAAGCCTCCGATTTGCGAGGAGCTGATCTGGCCGTTCCTATGGAAACGCGGTAATCTTGCTGGGTGGACATTAATCGTGTGTAAACAGAAAGAAAAAAACCCAGCACAGTGTGCCTGAGGTTCAGAGCGATTTCAAGACTTTAGCCGACGATGCTGATTCCTTAATTCTTCTGAATGAGCGTCTGTTGGCTGCGTTTCACTCCCCCGAGTTTGAATGCTGGGGCTTTCGAAAAGCTTGTCTGTGAAAACAGTCGGCTTCCAATCAGTTTACATGCAGTAGATGGTCTTGATAGGAGCTTCTCGGAACAGGACAGTCTCTTTTACGCCACGTTGGGTCAACTCTTGCCACGTGGGTCAGACTTTTATTGAAGGAACACTTCAGTGGATGTCAACTTCATCTCTACCTGCTGCATCTGTAGCTTACGGTCATAAAACAATGTAACAGACCAGTAGAGGTCAGTGGGCAGTTGCTTCTGCATGTATATAATAGAAGCCAGTGAGCAGCTGCCCATCGACTTACATTAAAGCGTGTTTGGAGTGAACAGATTTTATATTATTTTCTAAGTGCAGGAAAACATAACGACTTTATTATCTGTGGTAATGACTATTAGTTACAAATGCAGCAGATATTAAAGAGGTATAAAAATACCGAAGTATTCCTTTAAAACAGTGATTTACAGAGGATTCCTCTCTATTGTTTCATTTAATATTCAAATAAATAAATGTTGACAGTTGAACAAACTTTGTTGTTTTGTCTGTTTTTTCAGTTATTTGGAAATGAGAAACGATCTTTAATACATTTTCACACAACCCTTTTCCCCCTGCTCTGATCTGATTGGCTGGCCTGCAGAGCACCTCCTTCAAAACGCTTTTTTACAAAGAAAAATAAAAGTACCTTAAGTGTGTGAGGGTGGGGCTAAACTGCAATAGGCTGTATAGGCTGATATATGCAAATGCATCACTAAAAGTCAATTCAAAATTAGGTTGTTTCTGTAAGCTGGTCTGAATGGGACGTTTGGGAACTTTAACAGTCCAACTCTTATTTTAAAAAGTGAGGGGAAAAATCTATAATATGGGCCTTTTAAGAGCTGAGTTGTTTAGTTAATGTGGAATCTGTCAGGCTGCTTTTAAAAGGCGTAAACAATAAGTGAGTCCAGGCTTCCCAGGCTCGATGATTTGGGGAACGAGTCCGTCCAAACCAAACAAATTTTGAGGCACAGCTATCGGAAAGAATTTGTATGTGTTTGGGAGTGAAGATGGTTTGGACATTCCTCATTCTGCCATTTTTTTCCCCATTGTTGAAGCAGCATTGGATGCAGAATCCATGATTTAACATGTGATTCCTGACTGGATGGAACTGAGACAACACTCATCACGCGCTACTAAGAAGCTATGGATTTTGTGTGGTCTAGGAGACCCTTCCAAAGTATGTCTTCATACCCCTCTCTCTCTCTGGAGTAGATGACAAAAACTGACGTTGAAATATTCCTTATTTGTGTTGGCCGTCCTCTAGTCCTTCATCAGTGGTCAGTTTCTGACCCCCCAGAGCTGCTCTTGGCTGGACATCTTTGGGTCTCACACTAGCAGATGGCTCACACAAACTGTACATCTATTGATGCCAAAGTACTGCTGTGCAGAGAACGGACCACCACCTGAATAATATCTGGACAACAGAGACCGTAGTGTCAGAAAATGACCAATGATGAATGGGATAGAGGGGTGCTGATGAACTGTAGATGGGCTACAGGCTGTAATTTTACACCGATATAGTGACCAATAAGGTTGGGGTTTCCAATAAAGTGCCCAGTCAGTGGAAACACAAGGTGGATGTTTCTAATAAAGTGGCCAGTGAGTGGAAGCACAAGTTGTGTGTTTCTAATAAAGTGGCCACTGAGTGAAAGCACAAGGTAGGTGTTTCTAATAAAGTGGCCAGTGAGTGGCAGTACAAGGTAGGTGTTTCTAATAAAGTGGCCAGTGAGTGGAAGCACAAGGTAGGTGTTTGTAATAAAGTGGCCAATTAGTGAAAGCACAAAGTGGGCGTTTCTAATAAAGTGGCCAGCTAGTGGACGCACAAGGTAGGTGTTTCTAATAAAGTGGCCAGTGCAGACAAATTTGTATCCTGACAATTTAAAAACTTTAGCAGCCGTCAAGGTCACTTCGACTTTCTTCAAATCAACCTCTTCTTATCTGTAAACACTGGAGAAACCATAATAGCAGAGAGGAGCACTGCGGCCAGACTGCCCTAAAATTAGATTTTATGTGTGAAGTGCATGTCAGCAGCTTTCATTCATCGCCTCAACCGAGCTGTTTTTGTTTTCTTCACCATTTCACAGCAGGGTTATCAGATCAGGTCACAACCAACTTCTGCAACTTTTATCTGAAACTGTTTTTCCCCTCTTTTTGCTCGCACACTTGTTTCAGTTAAATCTGCTCCTCAGAGACGTGTTTATCCCTTAGAATTAAACAGACTGTCACTACACCTCTGAATCATCATGATGATCTCCATGGACAATCCACACCTCAAACAGACTCACTCTGATCTTACTGCAACTATAATCTAGCAATCTATATCTGCACATATAGACTGAAATCTTGCATATCTACTATCCATATCTTGTATAATCTGGAAAATATATATATATATATATATATTCTTTCACCTGTGTACCTGCATCTCCTTTGTCTACCTCAGACTCACTAAATGCATATATGGCAATGTGTATAACTGTACATATCAAAGCTTTTACTGGTGCAACACTGTGTACATATATATATATATATATATATATATATATATATATATATATATATATATTCACGCATCTTAGCACCTGTATAAATGTGATGTGACAACAAACATGATTTGATTTGATTTGACTTTCTGTTACTGTGCTTTTAAGACTGGTATATGTAAATAAGCTGTGCTCTGATTGGCTGTGCCTCAGTTCAGACTGAAACACTCCTTCAGACTTCAGCTTGAGTGGGTGGAGCTAAACTGCGGAGGGCTGAATAGATAATACGCAAATAAGTTACTTTTGACACCACAGAAAAAAGTAATAGTAAGTAAGTCTTTTATTTCATAACTGTGAGGGAAATGCAGTTTTCCACAATAAGGGCCCAGTAATGTTTTACAATCATTTATTTCTTCTGTTCATTTATGTATTTTTCTGTTTTATGTTAAAACTGTAAAGTAATTTTGCGTTTCATACATTATGTTGACTTTTCTTTTGAAATCACTGCTTTGTAAAGCACTTATGAGCAAGTCTAAGTGACCTTAATGAAGACCTGATGCATCCTGAGAGGGGAGAGAGGAGTTTTGGGGATGTATTTACAGAAAAGATTTGGGTGACTATTGAATTTTAGTGTTTGCTAGCAACGTTAGCCTTGTAGCTCCAGTTCTAAACTAAGGAAGTGAACTTCAGACACCAAACGTTTTTTGGCTGATCGACTACATTTGGGGTGAGTAGGAAATTATCTACATTTTATTTTTCACCGAACTATCCCTTTAACTTACTCTAGACCGAACCAGTGTTCTCTAACCTTCAACGTTGGTTCTTCAAGAGTTCTTCAGTAAAGAAAATGGACACTCAAAGAACGCTTTGATGATTAAATGGTTCTTTGCATGGTGAAATAGTTCTTCAGAAGATTGATGGAGAGTGTGCTGTAGATGGTTCTACATAGAACCTTTTTGTAAAGTGTTCTATATGGCACCAAAAAAGGTTCTTCTAATGTGACAAGCTTGACATCGTAACAGTAGAAGAACCCTTTTTGATGCTTCATAGAACCATATACAGCACAATCTCCAACAATCTGTAGAACCATTTCACCATACAAAGAACCCTTTAATCATACAACGGGTTCTGTGAGTGTTCATGGTTCTGTATAGAACCATTTTCTTTACTGAAGATCCCTCATTTTTAAGCATATAGGAAAATTGAGGTTAAACCTGGCAAAACAACATTATTTATTAATGAATTTCCTTGTCATTATTAAAGTACCACCCCACCCAGTACGTCTCACTCTGTGTCGTCTCTCTGCACTATTCCTCCTCCAGACCCCCCCTCTGTTGCCCCCCAGTTGGAATCTGTTTCTTTTTTGAGGAGTTGTTTCTCTGTTCTACACCCTTTGGACTGCTGCCAGCTGTGAGGGGTCATTGTAATCCTCCTGTTGCCTCTCCACGCCTCCTCCACTGCCTCCCCCTTCCGCCCCCCAGCAACGCTCCCACGTCACCACATTCCTGAGTCCTGCTGACTCTTATCACGACTCCAGCCAGACGCCACCAGGACAAACGCCAAGACACGCAGAGCTTCTCCCCGCTGTGACTCATCAACCTCGCGCCAGTCGCCTCTGTGTGTTTGCTGAAGTGTTCAGGCACCACAAGCGTGAAGGAACAGCCCACAGTGCTGAACATCACTAACCGTGATTCTGTTCCTTTAACCTTCATGACTCTGTGTGTCTGTGTTGGTGAAGCTCTGCAGGTCTCAAAAGTCAGTCAGCAACAGAAAACCATATGGAGCCGATTCCTCAACATCTGGACAGGACAGATCAACAGTGTCCCCGTAGAACAATACACACATATTTACAATACTCACTTACACAAACTTCAATAACGACTCCCTCAGTCGGGCCTGGTCACCAGCAAAACCAGCATATGTTGGATTGGGTGCTGACCAACCAGCTGAGCGACAAGCTAAACCAGCGCGAACCATTAGACCAGCACAGAATTCATGCTGGTCTGTGCTGCTTTTTTCTGTATAGCTTTGAATTTGTATCACTGTTGCTAATGCTGTCTGTCTATCTATCTATCTATCTATCTATCTATGTATCTATCTATCTGTCTGTCTGTCTGTCTATCTATCTATCTGTCTGTCTGTCTGTCTGTCTATCTATCTGTTTGTCTGTCTCTGTCTATCTATCTATCTATCTATCTATCTATCTATCTATCTGTCTGTCTGTCTGTCTGTCTATCTATCTATCTATCTATCTATCTATCTATCTATCTGTCTATCTCTGTCTGTCTGTCTGTCTGACTATCTATCTGTTTGTCTGTCTGTCTGTCTGAGTATCTATCTATCTCTCTGTCTGTCTATCCACCTGTCTGTCTGTCTGTCTGTCTGTTTGTCTAAGTCCAGCCTATGCCGAGGGGGTAAGTACGAGGGGGTAAGTTTAAGCTAAGACGTCCAACGTAAACAATCGGAGAGCTCCATATAATTTCACCCATATACTTTCACAGCAGTCATTTAAAAAACTGCTTTTGCTGATCGCTGCTGTTCAGTGTGGTCTAAAACACAGTTTTCATATTTATTTTGATGTAGATGGTTTTATGTATTTGGGAAGCTCATCTGGTTCAAACGACACAGAACACTGAATTAACCGTGTTTCTGTCAGCCACCTGCCCAGGGTGTGACTGTTAACCCTGCCTGTGGGGTGAGCAGTCACATATGCACTCATGCCACTTTTGGCTGAATGGTTGTAAAACCTCCTTCTCAGAAATGGGTGAGGTGGTGCCCAGCTCTCCCTCACAACCAGGACAGCCTTGAAAACTTCAAACAGTCGCAAATTCACTTCCACATGTATTCCACACTGCTGCTCTATTTCCACATATCAGCAAATGCTTAACAGCCTGGCTCACGCTGCACTGCGCAATGTGTGTGTAATTGAGATCAGGAGTTGTGTTAGTGCTGGAATGAGGGACAGTCAGCCTGTCCACTAAAGCCAGGCTGTTAACCACGTCCTGTGAAGCTCAAAGGCCCGAGGCACTTCCTGCCTCGACAGTACGCAGCCGACCCTCAGTCGGGACATGTTCAGTGTCTGGGGTTTGACTCTAGTTTTAGCGCTGGAGCTACGAGGCTAATGCAGCTAACAAGTAAAACATGACTGCTGCTACTGTTTTTAGCTATGCTAATGTACTTCAGTCCATGTTTATAGATAAAAGTGTGTCATACAGCATCAGAACCCCCTTAATCAAACCTATTAGAGATCACTTGAAGGGCAATTCCTTCCAATTTTTTAAATTACTACATAACTCAGTGTAATGTAAACAGAGTGATTCAGAGTGGTTTGGTGTGAAATGGTTCAGATTTCTTTATAGTGGTGGTTATGATAGGAACCAGGGGTCGCCATGACTACAACACAGATATAGACATTTTATTTACTAACCAGAACCACCAGTGAACCTACACGAGTCTTCTGAGTTTATATGGAATGTTGATGATGGGAAAATAGTAGAAAATCTGGAAAAATATTTTTTCTTTGGGGACTATTTTGCCTCACAATGTCCTGCATGTATCCCTCCACCATGAATGGATTAGAAATGATGTTTTATTCCAAAAATCTTCTCAAAACTATCATAAAACAGTGTCTCAGTCATCAGGCAGTGAATTCCTAACCATTTCATGTAGTAACTTTCTGTGAGGGAGCTTTTAGAGGTGGACGTCTGGTTCCTATCACCACCACTGTGAACAGTTCTGACTCTGTAAGTTTCTCTAGAACAGAGCTTTTCACACCAAACCACTCTGAGCGACTCTGTTTACATCTTAATCATTTAATTATGCAGAAACTTTGAAAAATCAGTGGAGTTGCCCTTTAATGTTGGTCTTCTTTCTTCAACAGCTTTCTGAACGTGAACTAGTAAAACAGGCCACACACCGTCTGCACACAAGCCACACAGATGCAGCAGTAATCTTCCCGGCTTCGCCTGTTTATGTTATTCTTGTTTTTCTTCTTTTTTCTATTTACGTGTCTCATGAATGTGCAATACCTTCTCTGGGCCAATGTCAATAAGACTGATACCAACACCAGCATCTGGCTCTGATTAAAAACAAAAACCCGCCCCCCACCCCTCGCTTAGATCCCCCCCTGTCGACACACACTCCCTCCTCTCCTTTCCTTCTCCAGCATCCCTCCCTCCGTCCCTCCTCCCCCACAGCCACTCACTCTCTCTCTTCTCCTCTGTTCTGTGGCAGCTGAGTGGAGAAAATGGAGAAGTTCAGCTGGACGTTCTGTTTGGGGCTCCTTCTGCTGCTGGCTTTCGACCGGACGCTCGGCCAGACGACCAACTACACCAGGTGGGGTAGGGGCGTGCGTGCATGCGTGTTTGATTTTGTGTATTTTCAGGACTTTGTTGTAAAACCAGAGAATGTGGAACTTATCACAGTGCTGAGAGAATCTCAGAGACTTTCATGTGTTTGATTTCCAGTTAAGCAGCCAAAAGTTATTATTTCTGAGAAGATTAGGTGTCTAAACTGGTGTTCAAAAGCTACAGAGAAAATGGGGCTCCTGGAAGACCTGGTAGACTCCAAAACTGCCCCCATCAGATAAACAGCACTTAAAGCTTTCATCTCTGAGAGAGAGGAGAAAATCAAACTGCTTCAGATCTGAAAACATCCACAGGTGTTTCTGTCCATCCTTCCACTGTGAGAAGACGACTCAGCGCTGTGGGTCTGAAAGGATGTGTAGCTGATCAAGAAGAACCTCACTGAGAAAAGGAGACGGACACATCAAACAAAGAAGCTGAACAATGGACTGACCACCCCAGAGTCCAGACCTCAGCATCACTGAATGGGTTTGATTACTGCAGAAAATGATCAACCAGCTTCTAAGACTGAACTTTGGAGGTGAGTCTGCAGAGAAACTGAAAGTGAGTCTCCTGAAAAGAATGGAAGCAGGAATAAATGGAAAGAGTGACTCACTGAACACTGAACAGCTGATATTCCTGATGCTGGAAAGTGAATAACTTGTACTTAATGGCTGTTTTGACTGGAGATTAAATAAATGAAGGGATCTCTGACTTTTGCAGATTATGTATACAGTATAATATATATGGGACACTTTCAAGCATATAAAAACTTAAAAAACATATCCAATCCAATTTCCTATGTTGTGTCCAGAATGATGAAACTTATTAAGAAATAACTTATTAAGAAATTACTACTAATAATTATTTACAGTGTATCATTGCTCATTTATTAACTTTGCTTTTGTCAGAAAAAAATATACTTCATATATACATAAAACATCTTAAAATACATATCTTACAGTATTTTATTCTACACTGTATAAGTAAAAATTAAATAAAAAAACAGCCTAATAATGTTTTAATATTTATAATAATAATAATGGAGTAATCTAGCATTAATATTGATGATTAATTGATTATTCCTATACATGCTATTCATAATAGTACATGAAAAATGTCACTACAAACATATATGTGCCTATGAGAGATCCTGCTGGTGTGGGTTTCCTCCCTTTCAGTGATTCACTTATGGCTCATTTATGCTCCCTTTACGTACGAAAAAGGACACGTCCGTTTCAAACGATGTAACCATCACTGCCCACATACTTTCATGCGTCCTTTATGTTGGCATGGATGTTAAGCAATACATTCACTAGAGGGCAGTCCAGAGTTAATATTTTCTTTGGAGGAGGTCCTAATAATGTACCAACTAAAAAAGAGACGGAAGAGGCAGTGCTGTAGACGGTGGTGTCTGTGAGGTCATTAAATACTTTGCAACATGTGGAAAGAGAATTATTTTCACTTTATATTACCGATGAGAGAAATCGGCATTGTGTTTCACATGAACTATTGGCTACACTGCCCCCCCGTGTCTTCCGGTGGTACTGCGCCATTTTGTCCGCATCCGTAAGCTTTCAGAGAACATGCACAAATACGGACGAAATAAATGCAGAGTACGGACAGAATATTTGTATCTGTGTTTAACATTGGGCATAAATGAGCCTTTAAAGCGATTTGAGCGCTAATAGCTCCCCCTTGTGGAGAATCAGCTAAAGACGGCCTACGGAAACCCCGTTTATCACTGAAATTGCAAACTAATAACTAAGCTGATTCACAGTGAACATACATTTTAATTGCTTAAATATGTAATTATGGCAGCCAGTTTTTTTGTCTGCAGTACACAAATGCTTATTCATCTACTGTATGTCATTGCACTTTGTTACAGCTGTGGAGACTGTAAATGTGATTTAAGATGTTTTTTTTGTTTTATTGGGGGTGTTTGGCTGAGTCTGTCTCCTATGCTCCCTCAGTGAGTCTATTTCTCGTTACTGAAGGGAGCAGAGGGACATTTTCTCTTTCTTCTTGGAGACTCGGCTCAAATTGAGTGATCACGCTGGCCGACGGACTGCTGGGCAAGAGCTGTGGAAAACTTCTTTGAGTGTGTTTAGAGAGCTGGAGTTCACCCACTGTTCATCCCAGTGTACACTATTTTATGAGCTTTTGAAGGAAAACTTCAGCTTATTTCAACCTAATTCTCCAGCTGCCACATCTACATTGTACCATCTGTTACCAAGTACAGTAATTTCAGTGCGTTTTGTTTACTAAGGTAAGGACAGAAAACGTTTTGCCTCAAAACTCAAGTATAATATAAGTCAGTGGGCAGTTTGCACGATTAAAGGGTTCTTTGTACCATGAAAAGGTTCTTCAGATTATTGGAAAATGTGTATGAATGTGTTATAAATGGTTCTATATAGAACCTTTTTGAAACCAAAACCCCAAAAGGGTTCTTCTGTTGTTACAAGCATGACATCATCACAATAGAAGAACTGTTTTGGGTTCCTCCAGGGTATTTTAGTGAAGAAAATTGTACTATATAGAACCATGAACACTCCAAGAACCCATGATTAAAGCTCTGTGCATGATGAAAAGGTTCTTTAGATTGATGGAAAATGTGCATGAATGTGCTATAGATTGTTGTATATTGAACCTTTTTGAAAAGGGTTCTATATAGCACCCAAAAGGGTTCTTCTATTGTTACAAGCTTGGCATTTGCATGCTTAAATGTTTCTTTGCATGGTGAAATAGTTCTTCAGATTGATGGAGAATGTGTTGTATATGGTTCTATATAGAACCTTTTTGAAAAGGGTTCTATATAGAACCAAAAAGGACTCAAGCTTGCAACAATAGAAGAACCTTTTTGGTGCTATATAAAACCAAACTGCTGTACTCTAACCTTCACCTGTGACAGTAAACAGTCACTGCACCGGTTCTTGGAGTACACACTTAAAAATGATGGTTCTTCAAGTCTTCTTAGTAAAGAAAGTGGTTCTATACAGAACCATGGACACTCAAAGAACCCTTTGCATGATTAAATGTTTCTTTGCATGGTGAAATGGTTCTTCAGATTGATGGAGAATGTGTTGTATATGGTTCTATATAGAACTTCTTCGAAAAAGGGGTCTATTTAGAACCAAAAAGGACTTATAACAACAGAAGAACCTTTTTGGTGCTAGATACACTCTAACCTTCACGTGTTACAGTAAATAGTCACTGCACCGGCTCTTGGAGTACACACTTGGTAAAAATGATGGTTCTTCAAGGGTTCTTTAGTAAAGAAAATGGTTCTATACACAACCATGGACACTCAGAGAACGCTTTGCATGATTGAAGGGTTCTTTGCATGGTGAAATGGTTTTTCAGATTGATGGAGAATGTGCTGTAGATGGCTCTACATAGAAGAACCTTTTTAAAAGGGTTCTATATGGCACTAAAAGGTTTTTCTATTATGACAAGCTTGATGTAACAATAGAAGAACTCTATTTGGTGCTGTATAGAACCATGCACAACAGGTTCTCCATCAATCTGAAGAACAATTTCACCTTCAGAGAACATTTAAGTCTGACGTGTTTCTTTGAGTGTTCATGGGTCTATATAGAACAATTGTTTTTACTAAAGAACCCTTGAAGAACCGTCTTTTTTAAGTGTGTACTGATGTGTGATATAGATGTGGCAGCTGGAGACAAATACACTAAATCCTTTAAAGATATTTTATGTTTAATATTCAGTCTACTTGACTGTAAAGTAGCCTTTATTGGTGTTTACTGAATGTGGTAATGGTGTAACATATATTAGGTCACCTCCAGCCTTTTTTCCAGGGAGCTGCAGTGTCAGTCCAGATAGAGGCCAAAGGAATTTCAGCTTCCAGTTCAGTTTCCACTTTGTTTGTCTCCCTGCAGTTCATCCAGTCTATTAGCCAGTGGCTGTATTTCACTCTATAAAGGTATGCTGGCAGAAACGAACCTGCTAAAATGAGGGAAGCAGAGTTTTTTTAATGTCATGCGGTTTAAATGCTTTAGCAGTGCTGTGGGAGGATAGAGAAACAGAAAAGAATGAACCTCTCCATGATTTTAACAGGAGAGCCTAATGAGAACAGACTCAGTTTATACCACAATACCTACATTTAGAGTCAGTTATTCATTCAGCCTAATGAGAAACTGTAGAACAGACTCAGTTTATATCACAATACCTACATTTAGAGTCGGTTATTCATTCAGCCTAATGAGAAACTGTAGAACATGATGCAGTATTTGTCCAAATACGTACATTTGGAGTGCATCAATGTGGCTTTGGTGAAAAAGGCCATGACCAAGAAGCTTTGTTGATCAATACTTTTGCTCTTTACTGGCAACACATTCTTACAGCACATTACTGAACGCTTGGTGGTTAGCCACAGAACTGGGCAAGCTAAGCCTGCTGGACTTCCACTGAAGGTAGACACAAACACCAAATAACATGCCTGTACACCACATACCAACATGGAGAACCACAGAACATGCATTTTTTTCTTTTTTTTGTTGCAACTCTAACATTAACTATAAAAAACAAGGGCATTAAGTTACCAGAATAATAGGCAGCTAACAGGAGCTCGTGGCTACACAAAGTAACAGCTAAAATAGCCAGGCACAATAACTACACGCTTAGAAAATGATGGTTCTTCACGGGTTCTTTACTAAAGAAAATGGTTTTGTATAGAACCGTGAACACTCAAAGAACCCTTTGCATGATTAAAGGATTCTTTGCATCACGAAAAGGTTTTTCAGATTGGTGGAAAATGTGCATGAATGGGCTATAGCTGGTTCTATGTAGAACCTTTTTGAAATGGGTTCTATATAGCACCAAAAGGGTTCTTCTATTGTTACAAGCTTGACATCATAACAATAGAAGAATCATTTTGGGTTCTTCAAGGGTTCTTTAGTAAAGAAAATCATTCTATATAGGTTCTATAGATTGATAGAGAATGTGTTTTATATGGTTCTATATAGAACCTTTTTGAAAAGGTTCGTCTATTGTTACAGGCTTGACATTGTAACAACAGAAGAACTATTTTTGGTGCTACATAGAACTCTTTAGAATCATCTACAGCCCATTCTCAATCAATCTGATGAACTTTTAATGATGCAAAGAACCCTTTAATCATGCAAAGGGTTCTTTGAGTCTTCACGGTTCTATCTAGAACCATTTCCTTTGCTAAAGAACCCTTAAAGAACCATCATTTTTGAGAGTGTGTAAAAGTGAATCGAATACAACGCGTCTCAAAGTTCAGCACCTCCACAGACTGTAAAAGAAGTTCTAGAAAAAGGTTCTCTGAGGGTTCTCTGTGATGTAAGTGTGGTAAAAACATTCAATGCTCTCAGTTGAGCATCTGGTATTAAAGGTTGATGTCACTCACAAACAGAAACAAAAGACCTCTGTATGTCTGAGAGAGAGACAGAGAGAGAGAGAGAGAAAGAGAGAGAGAGAGAGAGGGAGAGAGGAGAGAGAGGGGGGGGAGGGAGAGAGGAGAGAGAGAGAGAGAGAGAGAGAGAGAGAGAGGGAGAGAGAGTCTCCATCCTGTGTTCTGTGTACTCTCTCCCCTTCAGAGAAAACCGTTAGCTGTCACATCGTCTGAAGTTGATCCATCCAACACATGAGTCACACAGTGTGTTTTGAATCTGTGAGTGAAATGTTGATAAAAACATGCACTTCTTATTTTTTCCCTTTATTAATTCATGCATCCCTGTACAGCACTGTGCACACAGAGAGCTCCCTTCATTTATTTAAGTTCCAGTCAAAACAGCCATTAAGTACAAGCTCTTCACTTTCCAGCATCGGGAATATCAGCTGTGTTCAGTGCGTCACTCTTTCCCTTCATTCCAGCTCCCACTCTTTTCAGGAGCCTCACTTTCAGTTCCTCAAAGAATCTGCAGACTCACCTCCAAAGTTCAGTCTTAGAAGCTGGTTGATCATTTTCTGCAGTAATCAAACACATTCAGTGGTGCTGAGGTCTGGACTCTGGGGTGGTCAGTCCATCGTTCAGCTTCTTTGTTTGATGTGTCCGTCTCCTTTTCTCAGTGAGGTTCTTCTTGATCAGCTACACATCCTTTCAGACCCACAGCGCTGAGTCGTCTTCTCACAGTGGAAGGATGGACAGAAACACCTGTGGATGTTTTCAGATCTGAAGCAGCTTGATTTTCTCCTCTCTCTCAGAGATGAAAGTGCTGTTTATCTGATGGGGGCAGTTTTGGGGTCTGCTGGGTCTTCCAGTCTTTTCCTTCTTTATGCAAGCGGATTATCTTATATCTAATCTCCTTAGAATTATCGCCTGAGAAAAATGTATAATCTGTGTTTTATGTCCATTTTGACTGAAAAGTAAATAACTTTTGATGGTATTATACATAGTCTGCGAACTCTGTTGTCTCAGCTTCGCACTGTCTGAATGTTTTCTCCTCTCTAACTATATGTGTTGTGTCCTCAGGCCAGTGTTTCACTGTGGTGGTAATTTGGAGGGAGACTCAGGCTTCGTGGGCAGTGAGGGTTTTCCTTCCTTCTACAAACCGGACAGCAAATGCACCTGGTACATCACAGTGAGTGGAGCTGTCATGTCCAAATTTTCCAAAGACAGTGACTGTAAGAGCTGCACTGTCTAAACATTCTGCCAAAAATCAGGTTACATAATTCTAGGATGACTTGCACTCTGTGAACTTTGCTGTACAAGATGTATTGCTACTACAGAGCACTGCAAAGCTAACTTACACACTGTTAGCTGATACTGTGACTCATTTCATTGTGCTGTAGAAGTATGTATAATGAGAATAAACTGGAATTGAACTATTTTCTCCCCTCTTACCGCAAATATAGTCAATCAGCTAAGACATGTTTGGTGTCTGTAATTTGATTTTTAGTTTTAGCACTGAAGCTGTGAGGCTAATGTATCTAACAAGTAAAGGAAACTTATGGTACACCATAGATATACATGCCTGGATGCCTGGATGCCGCGTTGTCTGTTGTTCTCTATCTGAGGCAATACGTCTGGGCGTCCGCCATGTTGGAGAGGTCAAGATCCGCTTGTGAACAGATTCACTTGTATTGAGAGACGATGAGTCTCAGGATTAAATCAGCCACAACTTCCTTATTACTCAACTGATCTTCACCAAATCTGTTTTGTTATAATCCTCAGACACAGATTAATCCAGGCTGCACGGATCTGCTCTCGGTATGCTTTTATTTCTTTAATAACTGATGGTGATAATTAGCCGTCCAGACCAGCAGGAAAGTATTCAGTCTGCACCTGACGTTAAAAACAGAGTTTAGCGCAAGAAACACAAACATACACATCAGCAAATCCATCAATGTGTGAATCACTTCTAATCTTAATCCACATAACAATAAAATAAACCCCCAAAACACAGTAAGAAGGACGAAGCTTAAGTTCCTATTTGCCAGCTTCTTGTTTGAGTTTTCACGTTGCACCTTAAATGGTGCAGCAGTCACTTTCTGGTGCCTGAAGCTGCACCATTTAAGGTGGAACGGGAAAATTCGAGCAAGAAGCTGGCAAATAAGAAGCTAACTTCAGGTTCATGTAAGAAGGTGCTAATGTTAATCTGTTATGAACATCTACACGGAATAAGGAATGCTGTAACTTACCCAGCTGCAAAGCTTTAACCATCACTGTAAATAAATAACTACTACATAAAGTTAAGACCCCCTGAATAGACTATTAAATGAAATAAGCTTAATATAAAACCAGTGGAAAAACAATCACATCAACAGCTTCTCTGTTCTTCACCAACCACACGACCATATCTACACATAAACATCACACATACAATACACATCACACAAACATGAGTGTGGATCGCTGCGTTCCCTCCGTTATATAATCCTATCCCACTTTCTGAGTGTAATATTCCTGAAACAGTGTAATTTTGGACAGTATCTTTCTTAAACTGCCGCTCTGTAATGGTACTGAATGCAGTCCAGCAGTGATGTTGGCCTCCCCAAAATGGTGGCACTGTTGACGTGCCTGGCTAGACCCAACGTGGTCATCACTCGTTTGTCTAAAACCATGAGGACAAGTTAAATAATCTCTAATAGACTTCTTCATGTGTTTCCTGACACTGTATGAAATCTTTAAACATGGACTAAAGTACAGACTAAATTCAAGCTTCGTGATGGCTGCTACTGTTTTTAGCAGTAGCAACAGACTTTTATACAGTGACAGAAACCTAATGTAGCTGACAATTAATGTTAGCTTATACACCACCAACTGTATAGACTGCACTATTACATAACTCATACCCCACCAACCTTAATATTGTTTTCTGACACTGTATGACTTTTTGTTATATGTAAGTGGACAACAATTCATGCACTACTACTGTTTTAGCTATGCTAATGTGCTTTAGTCCATGTTTATAGACAACAGTGTGTCATACAGTGTCAGAAACCACATAATCAGGTCTATTAGAGAAACTGAACAACTCCACACAGTTTGTGATGATTTAGACATTCACTCAGCATCACACTAATTGGTGGGTTATAAGCCAGTGTTACTTGTTAGCTACCTTCTCTACTAAAAACAGTGCAGACGCATAGATGACCATGCTGGGGTGACCAGCTAAACCAGTATCAGCTCAGCATAAACCAGCATAGTTTAAACCAGCATGAAACACTTGGTAGTCTGCGCTGTTTTCAGGCAAATTAGTGATGGTTTAGGCACGCAGATAGCACCATGCTAACTAATTAGCTTCCATTTCTTGTTAACTACATTAGCTTCATAGCTCCAGTGCTGAAACTGAAGAAACACACCAAATGTGTCTTGACTGATTGGCTACATTTGGAGAAATTAGACTTTTCTCTACTTCTTTAATACTGTGTTATTACTTTATTCTTATATTATGACAAAGAAGCGAAAACATTGTTGAGACGGGTATATTTTGCAGTGCTGGGCTGTTTTGGAAAACATCAGGCCATATGGGGGCGATGTTGCGCTATATGACATCTGTTAAAAATCACTCAGCTTCCTTAATGCGTTAGATTTTATTTAAATTAATATTTAATTCCAACAAACAAAACCATGCAGTGTGATATAAAACCATTTCATGCTGGTCTGTGCTGGCTTATTCAGCAGGGTTAGGCTCGTAGATTCAGTATAAAACTAAAGAAGTAAACGTCATTTTTGGCTAAATTATCACTTTAATCTCTCTCTTTGTCTTTCAGGTCCCTGAAGGTAACGTGGTCATGCTCTCCTTCAGGATCTTTGACCTGGAGGCTGACCCTTTGTGCCGATATGACTACGTGGATGTGTATAACGGTCACTCTAACACGGTGCAGAAGTTGGGGCGTTTCTGCGGGACGTTTCGGCCGGGAGCACTGATCTCCACCTCCAACACCATGATGCTGGAGATGGTGTCGGACTCCGGCACCGGGGGCAGAGGCTTCCTGGCCTACTTTAACGGAGGGAAACCACATGTGGATGGTAGGGCTTCTGCTGTCACACAAGGTTTAGCAGAGCAACATGAAGATCATGAACATGAAATTTGCAATTTGAAATGCAATATGAAATTTTTTATTTAAAAAGCAGTCTGACACTGAAATATGAAGTGAAATGTAAAATTGCAATGTAAAAATTTAAATAGGAAACAAAATATGAAGTTTTCAATTTGAAAACTGCAACATGAAATGCTATAGAAAATTTTCAACAATATGCGATTTTAAATGCTATATAAAATTTGCAATATCAATTGCAATATTAAATTCACAAAATGACATCAAATATGAATTTTGCAATGAAATGCAATGTAGTATTTGCAGTATGAAAGCTGCAGGATGAAATTTGAAATATAAAGGTTGCAATAGAAAATGCAATATGAAATTTGCAAAATGAAATCTGTAGCATGAAATCTGCAATATAAAGTTTGCTATATGAAAACTTCAATATGAAATTCAGTTAGAAGTTTTCCAGGATGAAATACAATAGGAAACCTGCAAGATGACAAACAATATGAAATCTTAAATATTTTAAAACATTTTTAAAAACATTGATTTGCTGTATTATTAACATAGTCTTTTCGGGCGTCTCAGTCATTCTATTGTAGAATCTGTTACATTTTCATTATTGCCATTAGGAATCTAGAATTTCTGCCATTTATTGCTGTATCACTGGTGCAGTTGTCTGATAATCAGTGTTCATTTTCGCCTCGTTCTGTTTCAGAGCATCAGTTTTGTGGTGGAAAAATGACAAAACCGCAGGGCTCCATCAAAACCCCCAACTGGCCGGAGAAGAATTACCCACCAGGCATCAGCTGCTCGTGGCTCATCACTGTGGATCCAAGCATGGTCAGAACCAACAATAACCTCAGATACTTACAAATCAGTCTCAGGAGAGCGAACTGTAAAGTTCTAGAGGAGGAACTCATTACTCTAGTTTATCAGATTATTTCTCTCCTTCTTAAAATCAGGCTCAGTTTTCCTTCGAGCTGTTTTTTAGTGTGAAAGCCTTCATGATGGGTCTCTGCTGATATTATCAGGATAATCTTAAAAATATGCAAGGCCTTTTAAGCAAGAGGGGGTGGCTAAACTTCTTCCAAATGCGCAACCTTAAGCAACCTTCCACGAGCATTCTTACTACTGCTGGAACAATGTTTCATAACAAGTGGAGCAATACAAACGTCACAAAATTATTTAATTTAAAATCTGGTTATATAACACGTCCAGATGTTATGGTAAGAAACATTTTATCTTCTAATGTAGTTACCGTTTTGGAGATATGAGGTTTTCTTTGTAAAAAGTTGTGCATGTTGTGATCAGAAACACTCTCGTTTCAGGTTATTGAAGTGAAGTTTGATAAGTTTGATGTTGAGCCGGACACTTACTGCCGCTTCGACTACGTGGCGTTCTTTAATGGAGGGGAAAAGGACGATTCACGACGTCTCGGCAAATACTGTGGAGACGTGGCCCCTGAGTGAGTGCAGAGAGTGACCTTTAATCCCACTGACCTTTCCCAGATCAAGACTATATAACTGGCCACTTTATTGGAAACACCTATCTTGTGCGTCCACTCACTGGCCACTTTATTGGAAACACCTTCCTTGCGCTTCCGTTGACTGGCCCCTTTATTAGAAACACCGACCTTGTGCTGCCACTAACTGGCCACTTTATTGGAAACACTTACTCTGTGCTTCCACTCACTGGCCACTATATTGGAAACACCTACCTTGTGCTTCCACTTACTGGTCACTTTATTGGAAACACCTACCTTGTGCTTCCACTAACTGGCCACTTTATTAGAAACACCTGCCTTGTGCTTCCACTAACCGGCCACTTTATTGGAAACACCGACCTTGTGCTTCCACTAACTGGCCACTATATTAGAAACACCTATCTTGTGCGTCCACTCACTGGCCACTTTATTGGAAACACCTTCCTTGCGCTTCCGTTGACTGGCCCCTTTATTAGAAACACCGACCTTGTGCTGCCACTAACTGGCCACTTTATTGGAAACACTTACTCTGTGCTTCCACTCACTGGCCACTTTATTAGAAACACCTACTTTGTGCTTCCCCTCACTGGTCACTTTATTGGAAACACCCACACTGTTAAAAAAGATATGTCTTCAATGGTTCTTTAGTAAAGGGAATGATTCTGTTTAGAACCATGAGTCCTATGCAGAACCATTTGCCAGCTGAAATGGTTGTTGCATGGTGAAATGTTCAGATTGATGGAGAATGTGTTGTGTGTGGTTCTACAAAGAACCTTTTGGAAAATGGTTCCATATAGCACCTCTGTTTCTATATATGGATCTATAGATGTGACCTCTGTTGTTACGATGTCAAGCTTGTAACAGTGGAACCATATATAACACATTCTCCATCAGTCTGAAGAGCTGTTTCACCAGGAAAAGAACCATTCAAGCATGACATGGTTCTATCTAAAACTCGTGGTTCTTAATAGAACCATTCCCTTTACTAAGGAACCCTTGAAGAACCATCTTATTAAGTATTTACTTTGTTATTCCACTCTCTGTAGTGGTGTTTATTTATCAGTAGATCAGTTAATGGCCAAAGGAACCAATACTGAGCACAATGTCTGTTGATGATTTGCTGCTCTGATACAGAACTCGGTTGATGTGTGCGGTCACGTGTGTGTATACTGAGCATTTTGCAATGGCTTTGGTGCTTCGGCCAGTTAGAACTGGATCTGTCTGTTTTATAACAGCTGTTTTAGGGCACATATAAAAGCAGGCTGAGGCTCCAGTACTGATAATAAGAAACACTGGTATGAATACAGTATGTTTGACTGCTAATGCTTGAACAAGCTCTAATCATTCACCTTGGTTCCTTCTCTCTGTCTGCAGCACCATCGTGACCAACAGTAACGTCCTCCTGGTCCAGTTTGTGTCTGACCTCAGCGTGACCTTTGATGGTTTCATGGCCTCGTACTCCAGCATCCCGCGCGGCTCTCGGGCCCCCACCGCAGGCTCCAGCCAATCAGGAGGCCGCATCCATTCTGTACCCGCGAATCGCCGCCCAGCCCAGCCCCGGAAACCCGTCACCACGACAACTACACAGCCTCCAACTACAACCACGACTACCACCACCACTAAAGCTCCACTTAGACGCTTCCCAGTCAAGCCCGTCCGACCTGTCAGACCACCGGTCCACAAACCAGAACCAAGCCAGCGCAGACCGGCCCGTCCAGGTCAGAGAGGGCTCTTTACTAACTATGACATTTAGAAATACAAAAGTTTTTAAAAACACACAGTTTTTCACAATATTTTTAATGCAAATGAGCAGATTTTTATATTTTTAGATAAATAAACTGATATCCTGCATTTTTGTGGTTTTATGTAACAAAATAACTGAACATGACTATTTTCCAACCTCTCTCCATCTCTCGGAATTATACCGGCTGTTTTTGTTACTGTGCCGTTAAGACTGACATATGTGCGAATGGGCGGGGAATAGGTGGACATATGTAAATATGTTGTTTTTGTGACATCATAAAAACTGTGGATTAAAAAGGGGCTGTTTTTTTAACATTTTGGCACAACCCCAATTGTTTGTTCAAAATATGCCAAAACTACAACGGAAAAAAATAGGCACTGAATACTTGAACGATTCAAAAATAATTTTAAATAAAAACAAATAGTTTTATATAAAACAATAGACTGCATTTGCTGCTATAACTGTTTAACCTCTTTAAATGACCCCAGTGTACAGCAGGTTTTGAAAACTGCCCATTTGCTTGAACTGGATACCTGGTATCTTTTTTTTTTTTTGTGGTGCTGTCGCCTAGATTATGTTGCAGCGCATGCTGGGAACTGTAGTGCAGTTCATGGTGAAATGGGCTAATATTAGAAAATGTAGTATTTTGCGGGCTGAACAGGATTGTGCCTGACTTGGCCCGCTGGCCTTGTGTTTGATACAGGGGTTTTAAAGCGTAACAGGTTGAATTAGAGGGGAATATCACACATGTACACACTTGTGTTTGCTGAGTGTTGAAATAAATATACACAAAAGATCAGCACAGAGCTGCTTTATGACCAACAGACTTTTTTTTAGGAATATTTTCTTCCTTCACTGAAAAGTTCATTATTAATCTCACATTCTGCATTTTCACTTTTCCTTGATTTTCTTGTGATTTCCATTTTCAGTGAACCCGCTGTGCCCCAAGGCCTGTAAGAGGGACGGGCCCATAAAGGCCAGCTTCTGTGCCAGTGAATTTGGTGAGTATGTGCCTGAGTGTCAGAGTGGTCAGTCAGCGTCAGAGGTGCCATGTGCAAAAGTTTCAGCTTTAATTACACTGCATAAAATAGCACCTTGTCAAGTAAAATGATTGTAAATCTAGTCGATAAATCCAATATTTCTCCTGTTATGATTGTTGTAACTTTTTCCAGACATTTTTTACTTTTTTGAGTGATTTTATTAAGTAAAATTATCTCATTATATTAGTAGATTAGTAGATTAATTTTACTTAATAAAATTACTTAAAACAGGTAAAAAAATCTACTCTTTTTAAACAAGTACCACTTTTTTTTAGATATGGATTTAATAATCCGATAAAACAAAGCTTACTAAGTAGAGATACAACTTCTGAGGCCCCTCAGTGCCCCACTGTGGCCACGGCCGAGCTGCTGACCTACAGAACTTCATTAAAGTCAACCGATGGTTAAAATGGTTAAAGTGTCCAAATACTTTTTGCCGCCTCCGTATGTTCAGTGCTGGAGGGAATCTACTTTTGTACGAGCCCCTTTTGTCTTTTTTTCCATTGTTTATCATTGTTGTTTATCCTTTCCTCATTTTTCGTGGAAACAAATGAAAAGCTCTGCTGTTTTGTTGTGTGTGCAGTGATCACAGGCACCGTGACGGCTCTTTCGGCCGGCCCTCAGGGCAGCCTGTACGTCACAGTGTCCATCATTAAAACCTACAAGGCCGGCAGACTGACCATCACTCAGGTTGGAGAGACCATGTCTGTTAAACTGGTGCTGCCCTGCAAGACCTGTCCACTGCTGCGTAGAGGTACAAACACATTCAGTTAATGCACATACACTGACTGGCCGGTTTATTGGAAACCCCCACTTTGTGGCTACAACTCTTGCTTGTGTATATTTTTGTGCTTTACCTCTTCTTAAACTCATCAATACAAGTACAACTCACCCTTCAGAAGCTGAATCATGCAGTCATGTGGTCTCCAGTGGTCGCTTGAATAAAACATTGTAGATTGGTAGATCAAAATGATTTTGAAGCTATTATTATAAGAAAATTAAATTAAAGCCATAATTCACTTAAGATGTCTAATGCAAGTGACCACTGGACACTGGAGCACACTGGGTATCACACTCAGAGATGTGTAGAGCATCGTAAACCCATCGTTGACGCAAAGCATCGTTCCTGCAGTGATATAATGACTGTAAAAGCACCTAAAAAAACATAGAGGTACACAAGTTGCAGCTCAAGAAGTAAAAATCTACTTAAGTACTGAGTAACTTAAACTGCAGTAGAACTTCTTAGAACATCCATCATCTATCAGCCCAGGAACTGAAGTTTGCATGGCTCTATCCTTCTTTCTTTTTTTTTGGTCTAAAATAAAACACTAAAGCTCCAAAGAGGAGCTGAACCAACACAACACAGTGAAATTAAACCCAGAAAGTAAATGTAAATGATTAAAAACAGAACTGAGGAAAAAGTAGATTACTTTACTCACAAATCTACTTGAGTAGAAGCACAAACACATTTGAAAATCATCAAAATGTTACCTAATTACATGGAACTGAGTAGATACACAGCAAAAAAATGGTCTCTTGTTGAGTGCAATGATCTTAAATCCAGCTGATATAGCTAATATTTCTCATTTGGAGATTAATATAAGATTATTTGACTTACTTTTAGACATTTTGCACTTGTTGTGAGAGATTTTAGTCTAATTATCTGACTATGTTGGTTTCAAACTGATTACAATAAGCAATATATCTGCCATTGTGTAGTGAGCTAATCTGACTTACTAAAATCACTAAAACCAAGTAAAAAAATCCTAACAATAGTAAGATAATCGTATAATAAGCTTGCTAAACACTCAAAAATGAGAACTATTGGATTGTGTAATGATCTTAAATTGGAGATTTAGGATCATTACACTTGAAAAGCTGACATTTTTGCAGTGTATAATTAGATACTATGATCCACATAATATCTAAGATACTATGATTATTTCTTAATACGTATTTATGTCTGTGAGTGTAAGAGGCATGTTGATTCACATATCACCAAAACTGAGAGTATATGAGATAAACAGCCTGTAAAGTTTGTTAATAGTCAAAACCCATCAGGAATTATATGTTGATATTGTATCATTTAGAATCAAACAGCTTTAACAAGATCTGCTTGTGTGTGAGATTGTATTGATCCACACATCACCAGAACTAATATAAACAGAAATACATAAACGGCCACTTTATCAGAAACATCTGCTCCATCTTGCTGGTGGACAGTTACACTGCAAAAATGGTGTCTTGTCAAGTAAAATTATCTTAAATCTAGCCGATATATCTAATATTTCTCCTGTTGAGATTGTTGTAAGCTTATTTTAAGATTATCTAACTTATTTCTAGACATTTTTACTTGTTTTAGGTAATTTTAAAATTATCTCACTATATTGGCAGATAAATTTGCTTGTTTTAAGAAATGAGCTTGAAACCAGCAAAACTATCTGCCAGTACAGTAAGATAAATTTGACTTAAATAGATTTTACTTAATAAAATGACCTAAAACAGGTAAAAAATGTCTAGAAATAAGGTAAATAACCTTAGAATGAGTGCACAACCATCTCAAAATAAGAAATATAAGATATGCTGACTGGAATTAAGATAATTTCAATTGACAAGATACTGTTTTTGCAGTGTAGAGTGTTTGTTGACGCACAATCTTCTACCCCCGATCTCCAAATCCAGACTTTGAATCCAGTTTCTGGCCCTGTTGTTTGGTGAGACAGAAGGTGGGCCATCAGTTATATCAACAGGCCAATTGACAAAGCAATTACAAAGTCCAGGACCTCTCCTCAGTGGTCATCAGTAATCAGTTTCTGACCACTGTGCTTCTCTTGGCTGGATATTTTTGGGCAGTGGACCACTCTCAACCACCGACGTGTGCACAAATACCAGAAAGACCAGTCTAACCGACTTTTGTAACCTTTAACGGATCTTCTTTTTTCCTCCTTCAGGTCAGAACTTCATCCTGATGGGTCAGGTGGATGAAGAAGGTCGTGGCACTGTGGCTCCAGGAACCTTCATCGCTCCTTACAAAGCTCCACACCACAAAATCCTCAACAACCTCAACAACCAGCCGTGCTGATGAGCCATCTCAGGCCAAAAACACGCCACCCTGACCGCAGCAGGCCGGAGCTCGGGCCACACGTAATCCAGCATAGAGCCCATAAAAAGAAATGAACTGTATTGTTTTGTATGTTCAGGCAGCAGATCTCTCTCAGACTGTTTGTGAAACTTGACTGCAATTTCATTCGAATCTGGAGCAGCTGCTCACTCTGCAAACGGGAATGATCAACTTGGCAGCATATAAAGGGACTATATTTCACTTTATTCATTTTATACACACGAAAAAAGATGTCATATTGGTAATTTATGATGATGTCATCTAATAAAGGTTTTATATCACACCAAATGGTTTTGTTTGTTGGATTTAAATATGAATTTACATAAAACTCATTAAGGAAGCTGAGTGCCTTTCAACAGATGTCCTATAGCGCAACATCGCCCCCATATGGCCTGATGTTTTCCAAAACAGCCCAGTACTGCAAAATATACCCATCTCAACAATGTATTTGCTTCTTTGTCATAATATAAGAATAAAGTAATAACACAGTATTAAAGAAGTAGAGAAAAGTCTAATTTCCCCAAATGTAGCCAATCAGTCAAGACACATTTGGTGTGCTTCTTCAGTTTTATCACTGGAGCTACAAAGCTAATGTAGCTAACAAGAAATGGAAGCTTATGGTGTGCCAGTTAGTATGGTGCTAACTGCATACCTAAACCATCACTCATTTGCCTCATTTGCACCAAACCACTCTGAACTGCGTGGACATTTTGAAAAATCGGTGGTATTTCCCTTTAAAAAGTGAGTGAGTCCAAAAGGCCACAACACCCGCAACACATTTTTTTAGTTGAATAACATGGGTTACAAATGTAGTTCACACCTTAAATGTAGTCAATCAGCCAAGACATAATATTTGGTGCCTGAAGTCTGCTTCTTCAGTTTTAGCACTGGAGCTATGAAGCTAATGTCGCTAACATGTACTGGAAGATTATGGTCTGCCAGTTAGCATAGTGCTAACTGCTTATATAAACCATCCCTCATTTGCCTGAAAACTGTGGAGGTGTTCAGTTTCTCTAACAGACTTGTAGTTGTAGTTATGTGGTTTCTGACACTGTATGATTCACTGTTCCCTGCAGGAAAAAACGGCACAGACTAGCAAGGGTTTCATGCTGGTCTAAGCTGGTCTATGCTGGTTTATGCTGGTCTGGTTCTGGTTTATCTGGTCAGCCCAGCATGTTCATGCTGGTTGACCAGCATACCAGCATCAAAACACAACATATGCTGGTTTTGCTGGTGACCAGCCATGCTGGTCTATGCTGGTTTATCTAGCAGGGTTATCTAGGCTAATGTACTTTAGTCCACAGTTATAGGTAACCATTGGAGAATACTGAACAACTCTGCCAATTAGCATCATGCAGACTTCACCTACTGTTATATAAATGGACCAACCCTGATAGCGAGCATATATCGGTCCACTGGCTTGATAAGGTCGGCACCCCACTGATTGTTTGCCACTGCTGGTCCACCCTCGGACCACCCAGATTACTGTCATGCATACAAGTTTTAACTATTTTTTAATCTCCCCAAACAGATTTTAAATGCACACAGACTTTTATTTTGGAAAATAAACTTACAAATATTACAAAGAAATGAGAAAGAAAAAAATCATGACTAGGCCTGATATAAAAGGATTTTATAGAAAATGTTGTTTTCTGACACTGAGCTGGATTAAAATTATTTACTAAACTAATTTACAAAGAAAGGAATGAAGGAAAAATCAGTAAATTGGACTGTGAGTGGAAAATGAGTGATGATAAGTGGAATTTTGTCTAATACTCTGCTTAAACACTGGTAGACCGCCTAGAAAACACTGAGCAAAACGCCATTGGACCACCAGATTTGCCATTAGTGGGCCGACAGTGGTCCACTATCCTCTTGCTATCAGGGAAAGTGTGTTAGCATAGCAGTGGCAGCAGCAAAGTAGAGGCCTGGTGTTTTTTCTGTACTTTAATCCATGTTTATAGACAACAGTGAGTCATACAGTGTCAGAAACCACATAATCAAGACTATCAGAGATACTGAACACCTCCTCATGATTTATGGGGAGGGTGTGATGCTTTATGCATGCCGTTAGCATCATGCTAATGAGTGGCTATATGCTTACATTACTTGTTAGCAACATGTTGTCAAGAATGTTCTTCCCAAGAATGCAAGTCTGTCGAGTTCTTGGTTTAGAACAACACCCTTCGTAAACACTGTAAAGGGTTTGTATATTTGCATAACCTATAAATACTCATATTAAACTTTCAGTCATGTTGATCAGGATGAGGCCTGTTTTTCGGTATTTGGAAAGAAACCATTTGCAATCGGATAAAACACTGAGTCAAGTGTGATTTTATCTGATGCTCATTCATTGTGCAAATAACTCATAACTGGTATTTCAAAATAAAAATTTAGCGAGTAGATTTGATCAGAAATCCTAGTTACCTTCACATAGTTTTGCTTGACTAATTTTCCATATCTGTGAGTGCATTAAACAATCTGACCCACACATCACCAGAACTGAGAGCAGAGTGTAGAAGAATGAAAGGAAGAATAAACCAAATGAAGGGCAAAATGGGTTTATTTATCAATAATAAACCATTAGGACATACAGTCATATCAATTTAGTAACATCGTTAGGAAATGTTTTAACAAAAACGAGTTTGTAAATTTTTTTGTTTGTTTTGGTTTTTGTTTGTTTGGTATTTACAGCTGCTGATCTGTTACGTCTACATTATTTTGTAGATTTACTATACAGGCCATCCAGTTATCACTCTGACAGCTACAGCGCTAACTGTCCTGAGCCTGAAGAGCAAAAGAATGTTTTTATAAATTATTTATTTATTTCCTTACCCAATTATCTCCCCAATTCCAAAGCACTGACTCTATCAGTCAACTACTTCATACTCCCAATTACTTTCTAGCCTCTAGTTACTCATATATCGAGTTATTGAACTATTATAAACTATTTTATTACTGACTAAAATAACAGTCAAATACAGATTATTAATATGATTAGTGATTCCAAACTTTTGATTGGCAGGAACACTCGTGTTTTCTTGGTTTCCCAACCAAAGTTAGCTTCAGAATCTTGTCTGGATTTGAATTATGATCCCAGTGATGGGATTCTGAACGTTTACAAACCAAAATATTTCACAGTAACAAAGAAACTGCACTGGCAGTCAGGCTGTGTTCCTCATACCTGGATTATCTGTGTCAAACTCTTTAAACGGAGAACCTGAATTAGCTCTTAGCATCAAATAGACAGTTTTACACCAGTAGGGCCACACAATATGGACCGTGACTGCATTGCTACATCCTGCAGTTGTGATATGCCTTGATTGTGATATTGCTCTGCATTATTTGAACCAAAATAACTGACTTCTGTTAGCCTAGTGAAGCTGCGATTGGTCAAGTTGCTCACAGCGCACTGTAAACACTGTGATTGGACAAAGATTGTGACAAGGATTAACAAATGATATGTACTGTGCTTCCCTTATGTTCAGTCACACCAAATATGTGTTGACCTTAAAGGGGAATTCCACCAAACTTTGAAAATTTCTGTTTAATTCAGTGGTTGAGATGTAAACAAAGTCATTCAGAGTTGTCTGGAGTGAAAATGGTTCATTGTAGAGACTCATATTATTTTTTCAGTTTTCTTTGGTGGCTATTTTGCCTTAGAGCGCCCTGTATGTACCCCTCCACCACAAATGTGTTAAACAAAATAAGTTGTGCTTTAAACCAAAATATCAAAAACTATCATACAACAATGTGTCTCAGTCATCAGGCAGTGAATTCATAACCATTTCATTTAATAACTTTCTGTGAGGGAGCTTTTAGAGATGGACGCCTGGTTCCTATCACAACCACTGTGAACAATTCTGACTCGGTAAGTTTATCTAGAACAGAGCGTTTCACACCAAACCACTCTGAACGACTCTGTTTACATCTTAACCATTTAATTATGGAAAATTTTTGAAAAATCAGTGGAATTTCCCTATAACTGGATGCACAGACGTGTTAAAAAGTGACATGCTACATGTTGTTTTTAACACAAACTGCAGTATCTTGCCAAGATATGAGGAACAGGACGACAAAAACAGCAACATATACGATGCAGGTTATATATGTAAACAATTTCTGTTTTTTTTTTTATGATAGAGTCTGAAACAATCTGTCCGCCCTCTGTGGTCACCGGCCTAACCATGCATAATCAGTCCAGGTCCGGCAGAAAGGATCCAGCTGGCCTTAATTACAGTAACCGAAGAAACAAAGTTCTGGGGGGAGGAAACACACCGCTGTGTTACTGCAACTCCTTTTCACTCCCACGTTAAATTCCATCGTCCTCTCCTTCCTCCTCCTCCTCCTGACCACAGAGAGGACCGAACACACTGGAAGAAGTGCTGCATTCAACTGACTTTCAAATGTGTGCATCATTACTACATGAATAAAATATCATCGCTGTTTAAAGAAAAATAAGTAGTAACTTTACAGGAGAGATCAAAAATGCTCTTCAGTTTGAATGGAAGTTTATGTAAAGATATTTAATTCCAAACAATTTTACAGCATTTCTGTTGATTAAATCATCATGAAATTTTCACACAATGTGAAGGGAAGCTGCTGTGCTCTGATGATATAGATATATTTTTTTTTTTGGACAGCGATGATATATTACACTATTATTGCCAAAAATAAGATAAACTGAAAGGCAACAATTGTGACATGGACAAAGAAAAGATGGACACATTTGAATCGAGCCAATTCAATGCATCTATTCTCAGTGTGGGGAATTCTGGGAAATGTGCCCATAGGTCAGCAGGTGGCGTCGATGATGTTTCCGTCCATCTGGTGCCGATAGGTGACCCGGGCCTTGTGTGAAAAGTAAACAGGCCGTGTTCTGCCTCCCTCACCGTCGCACGCCCATGGGATGGAGGGAGGGAAGACAGGCTGTACCTCACCGGGGGGAACTGAGAGACAAACGAGTGAAAGAACGAGAAAAACGTGAGTGGCTTGAAGGGGAACTTCACTGATTTTTCAAAATTTCTGCATAATTAAATCATTCAGATGTGAAGTCATTCAGAGTGGTTTGATGCACAAGAGTCAAAAGTCAGAGTCCGAGTTGTTCACAGTGGTGGGGATAGGAACCAGACGTCCACCTCTAAAAGCTCCCTCATAGAAAGCTGTTACACGAAATGGTTATGAATACGATGTCTGAACTTTTGGCCTAAATAGTATTTAAAAAATCCATTAATGGTGGAGGGATACATAATTATGCAGGGCGCTGTGAGGCAAAATAGTCCCCGAAGAAAACTTATTTCAGATTTTCCACTATTTTTCCATCATCAACATTCCATATAAACTCAGAAGACTCGTGTAGGTTCACTGGTGGTTCTGGATAGTAAATAAAATGTGTATATTTGTGTTGTAGTCATGGGGACCCCTGGTTCCTATCACCACCACTGTAAAGACATCTGAACCATTTCACACCAAACCACTCTGAATCTCTCTGTTTACATAGATTATAGATTTGCTTCTTTAGTTTTAGCAGTGGAGCTAAGAGGCTAATGTAGCTAACAAGTAAAAGAAGCTTATGGTACACTAATTAGCATGGTGCTAAATGCATGTCTAAACCATCACCCATTTCTCTAAAACCAACTGGATTGGTTAAATAATTTCTAATAGACCTGTTTATATGGTTTCTGATACTGTATGAAACGCTGTTATCTATAAACATAAAGTACAGACTATATTCAAGCTTCATGATGGCTGCTACTGTTTTTAGCAATAGCAACAGTCTGTTATTATATATTATTATTATTATTATATATTAGAAATTATACAACAGTTAGTTCCGGCCACGCAAGCTGATTGGTTGAGAAGGTTCTAACTGTGCTGTTATTTCACCGTAATATCACAGGTTTTTCACAAACACTGTATCACTCTGCTGAGACGCTGTTGCTAAGCAACAACTTTGACAGCTGTAGGAGACGCTCAAGACATTTGAACGTTTTTACTTCTTACTTTGCCTCAAACAGAAAATGGACACTTTTAAGATCACATTTGACTGACAGCCGATTTGGTCAGACTCTGAAGATGAGACGACACTAAATTCCCAAACTGTCGGTTGGTCTGTGTGGAGCTGGAGAACGAACTGCCGGCTGTGCAGCGAGTGGGCGGAGCTCGTTACTCTGACGTAGCAACAAGCTGCTCATTAAGGAACTATAATTTGGTGAAGGAACTGCGAACATTAAAACATATTAAACGGCGCGTTCACGGCCCAGTTTATTAATTTATTACTGTATTTATTTAACTGTTGTATTAAAGCAATAGAACACTCGAGGAGTGTGTTATCGCCAATAACATCATGGCTGTGATGATCTACAGCGACCAAATCACAGCTGTGATGTTATTTTGTGATAACACACTCCCTCTGTAGACAACTACTATTATCTACTACATTAAAAAAAGCACATTAGCATAGCGAAGAACAGTAGCAGCCATTGAAGTTTGTCTGTACTTTAGTCCATGTTTATAGATAACAGTGTGTCACACAGTGTCGGAAAACACTATAGAGATTACCTAACATCTCCACAGGGTTTGTGATTTTGTCATCCAGTTAGCCCCATGCTAATCTGTGGGGTATAAACGTCCATTACGCGTTAGCTACATTAGCCTCACAGCTCCAGGTCTAAAACTAAAGAAGCTAACATCTAAGCTAAATACATTTGCTGTAAGGGGGGACATTGCATTAATCTGTCTTTTACGAACTACTGAAAAATCTGTGAAGACTGTGCAAATATCTGAAACGCTGTAGTATAGCTGGCAATATAATATACACTGATCAGGTATAACATTATGACCACCTCCTTGTTTCTATGCTCATTGTCCATTTTATCAGCTCCACTTACTATATAGGTGCACTTTGTAGTTCTACAGTTACAGACTGTAGTCCATCTGTTTCTCTGCATACTTTGTTAGCCCCCTTTTACCCTGTTCTTCAGTGGTCAGGACCCCCATGGACCCTCACAGAGCAGGTACTATTTGGGTGGTGGGTCATTCTCAGCACTGCAGTAACACTGACATGGTCATGGTGTGTTAGTGTGTTGCGCTGGTCTGAGTGGATCAGACACAGCAGTGCTGCTGGAGTTTTTAAACACTGTGTCCATTCACTGTCCACTCTATTAGACACTCCTACCTTGTCAGTCCACCTTGTAGATGTAAAGTCAGAGACGATAGCTCATCTGCTGCTGCACAGTTTGTGTTGGTCATCGTCCAGTCCTTTATCAGTGGTCACAGGACGCTGCCCACAGGACGCTGTTGGCTGGATATTTTTGGTTGGTGGACTATTCTCAGTCCAGCAGTGACACTGAGGTGTTTAAAAAAAAACTCCGGCAGCACTGCTGTGTCTGATCCACTCAGACCAGGACAACACACACTAACACACCACCACCATGTCAGTGTTACCGCAGTGCTGAGAATGACCCACCACCCAAATAGTACCTGCACTGTGAGGGTCCATGGGGGTCCTGACCACTGAAGAACAGGGTAAAAGGGGGCTAACAAAGTATCAGAGAAACAGATGGACTACAGTCTGTAACTGTAGAACTACAAAGTGCACCTATACAGTAAGTGGAGCTGATAAAATGGTCAATGAGCGTAGAAACAAGGAGGTGGTCATAATGTTATGCCTGATCGGTGTGTATAGTTATCGTCATACATTATGTCACAATACAATACAATATGCTTTTCTAAACATATTGTGTTTATCGTCAGCACTTGCAAAACAATGACCAACTGCATGTTTCATTATAAAGAGAGCAAAACGAGTCCTGTGTGTCCACGTCAAAAGACGGTAAAAGAAGCTCCCCTCACCGGCCTGCGGTGGGCAAAGCCTGCCGGTGCCCCGGTCTTTACAGCGTTTGTACCAGGGAAAACACTGCAGCACCTTCTTCCCCATGAGCTCGGCTGCACTGCTGGATCTGGAGGGAGAAGATCAGACATTGTGATTAAACAGTGCTTTATCTCATCAGGGAGGTTCGGGGTTACTACTGTAACAGCACTTCTGCAGAAAAGTAACCGTGGTAATTGCATTACTTGCATTGTTTGGCTCAGCCTACAGAAGGACAGCCTCATTCGAAGAAAAGGATTAAGAACGAAGGTCTGTCTTTAGGTGAAGAAGCTTTTTTTAGACCTTATAGCTCATGTTTAGTGTCGGATGTTTACTCCTTTAGTTTTAGCACTGGAGCCACAAGGCTAATGTATTTTAATTAGCCATTCTATGTATTCTATTTTCATTTTTATCTTATTTTTAGTAACATTTTTATTTTCCATCTTATTGTTTTCCCTGATTATATATTTTTTGTCATGTGAAGCACTTGGAGCATGTAATTCTTTACTGAAAAGCACTTTGAGCTGCATTTCTGGTATGAAAGGTACTTTTCAAATAAAGTTTTTATTGTTATTATTAACAAGAACTGGAAGCTTATGGTGCACTAATTAGCCGAATCAACACTTATTTATGTTGAACCATTTGGTCTGGCTAATTAATCTCTAAAAGGCTTGTTTATCTGGTTTCTGACACTGTACGAAATACTTTTGTCTGTAAACATGGAGCAAAACACAGACAAAATAGTTAAAACTGATGAACCAAAAACAGTTATAATTCATTTTACAGTCATAATTCATTTTCCAGCCTCTCTTTATCCCTTAGAATTAAACAGCTTGTTTTTACTGTGTCTTTAAGACTGATATATGTACATGAGCTCTGATCTGATTGGCTGTGCCTCAGTCCAGACTGAAACACTCCTTATAACTTCAGCACAAATGGGCGGAGCTAAATTGCTGACAACTGAATAGGCAGGTATATGTTAATGTGCTGATCCAGAGGGCAATGGGTTTCCTTTTTGAGTCTTGGTTCCTCCCAGTGGTTCTACTTCAAGTCCTGAGGGAATTTCTCCATTTGAGTCTCGGTTCTTCTCAGTTGTTCTTCCCCATGCTCTTAGAGAGTAACTCCTTTTGACTCTTGGTTCTTCTTAGTGGTTCTTCTTCATATTCTTCATGAGTTTCACCTTTTGAGTCTTGGTTCCTCTCTGTGGTTCTTCACCATGCTTTTGAAGACTGTCTCGCTTTGAGTCTTAGTTCTTCTCAGCCGTTCTGCCACATGCTCTTAGAGAATTTCTCCTTTTGAGTTTTGGTTCCTCTCAGCGGTTCTTCATCAAGCTCTTCCGGAGTTTTCACCTTTTGAGTCTCGGTTCTTCTCAGTGGTTCGGCATCATGCTTTAAAAAACTTTTTCCTTTTGAGTCTCGGTTCTTCTCAGTAGTTTTTGTCTCTTTATGTTTTTCCTTTTGAATCTTGGTTCCTCTCAGTGGTTGCTCATCATGCTCTTGAGGAGTTTCTTCTTTTCAGTCTTGGTTCCTCTCAGTGTTTCTTCTTTTCTAATGGCTCACACATGACTATCAACCCACAATTACGCATAACATTAAAGATCTTGGCTGAAAATAAAACTATCTCCGGAAATCTAACATCACTCCATCCATTCCTAATACACTATAGTTACGGGCACAGCACTTCAGGGCAGCAGAGGCCGACTATGGTCCTGCATAGATGGAGTGCAGCACAGCTTGGCTGATTTTTTCTTGCCTTATCACACCTGATTCAACTCATCAGGTCACAAGCAGGTGTGCTAGAGCAGGTAAATCACCAAACCCCACCGCTTCATTCATGCCCACTTGGTTAAAGGTCGAACTGACTCGATTAAGAAATCACAGAGAGCGTCTGGGCTTCTTTGAAAAGTGTGTTACATAAAGCACTAATCCTCATTGGAGCGAAGGAAAGTAGAGCGACTGGAGGAGCTGCCAGCACAGTAAAGGGGCTTTGGCTGGATAAACATGTTGCTTAAAGTGTCCCATCACTGTACAGCAGCACAGTGACATTACATAAACACATGGTTTTCGAATTTACACAACTCTACACAACTCTACAAACACTAAGAACTGAACACATGCAAATAATACCACAGTTACTCGCTGTGTCCCAACAACTGTATGCCAAGAAGGCAAACATCCCAATTTGAAACGTTTTAATGCATAAATTAAGAACTAAAATCGAAGTTTTAATTGTCTTTTCAGTCGAATTTGCCGTTCCACCTTAAATGATTCAGTAGTAACTGCTGCACCATTTAAGGTGGAACGGAAAATTCATATCAAGTGAAATAAACAGCTTTTTAAAGCCTAAATCATCACTCAACACTGTCACTTAAGCAGTTAACACTATAAAAATAGACCTACCTGTGGATGAATCGGTGTGATTTGACGTATCCAGTTTTTTGCTCAAACTTACTCAGCCCTGGGCTATATTTCCATCCCTATCTTCATCATCATTATCACCATCATCATCACTGCCACACTGCTCGTGTGCACACCGGAGAGTGACGCTGCTGAGGCTGAGCAGCGATTCGACTCACGAATCGTCCTGTTTGAGCGACTCTTTTAAACGACTCCGAAGAATCGATTCGTTTTTTTATCGCGAACACAAAAGTAAGCACAGTCTTTATAGGCTAAAACGGCTAAAACCTGTTTCCTAAACATTTACGTAAATGTTTCTCTTAACATCTGACTGAAATGTCCATCTTCAGAGACAACGCAGATTCCTTTGATTCACGTAGTTCTAAAGAATCGAATCAGTAAAGTGAGTCATTAGCTCGTATTAAGGGCTGGATTGCGCATGCGTGGAAGGGCAGGGGAAATTTCCACAAGCTGAGCCTTTTAAAATCACTAATCCTACAAATCTCTACCTCCCTCCAGACTCTGGTACACACACACACACACACATACATATATATATATATATATATATATATATATATATAGTTGTATTTTATTTTAAGTATGATTTTTATTTTATGTCAGTCTGCTTTTACTTTTTAAAACTTCCTTTTTCACAGCACTTTGAGCAGCTACATGTCTGAAAAGTGCTATTAATGAACTCATTACTATTATTTTTATTACTATTATTACTATTATTGTTATTATTAATGTTCCAGTGTCCCAGTAACGTCTGCGAAAATCCTCTGAGAGCAGTTTGAGAACATTGTGTACCTGATTATGGGATCAGTGACAGCACGAGAGAGTTTTCCATTAATCTCATTTAGTTTAGACTGTTTTTATTCCTGCAGTGGGACCATTGCAAAGTCCAAGTCCCCATTTTGCTGCTCTGTTTAATCTGATCTGGAATCTAGCAGTTAAAATATGATTAAAGCCACATGTGGTGATGCTTTAAAGCGTTCTGACTTTCTTCTGAAGACATAAGAGCACAGGCCGTAACCTTCTGACCCCACTATGGGCAACATATTAAACTGCTTAAGCTTTGTAGCAAATATATAGCTGCTAGTGTCCCCAGTTTCTTGTTGTAACTGTAAAGATGAGGATTAGCATTTTGTGTGTGACTGAACAGACACAGTAGATCTGCATAACAATAAAAACGTTACACATTCTCATATCAAAATGGAATATATTGCAATATATATTCCAAACAATAACTAGAAGTGTAATATTTACACCAATAAGCCATTACATTAACAGTTTATACACTCACTGTCTGTTCTATCAGCTCCACTGACCATATAGTTTCACTCTGTAGTTCTACAGTTACAGACTGTAGTCCATCTGTTTCTCTGATACTTTGTTAGCCCCCTTTTACCCTGTTCTTCAGTGGTCAGACCCCCATGGACCCTCACAGTGCAGGTACTATTTGGGTGGTGGATCATTCTCAGCACTGCAGTAACACTGAAGTGGTGGTGGTGTGTTAGTGTGTGTTGTGCTGGTCTGAGTGGATCAGACACAGCAGTGCTGCTGGAGTTTTTAAACACCTCAGTGTCGCTGCTGGACTGAGAATAGTCCACCAACCAAAAATATCCAGCCAACAGCGTCCTGTGGGCAGCGTCCTGTGACCACTGATGAAGGATTAGAGGATGACCAACACAAACTGTGCAGCAGCAGATGAGCTATCGTCTCTGACTTTACATCTACAAGGTGGACTGACGAGGTAGGAGTGTCTAATAGAGTGGACAGTGAGTGAACACAGTGTTTAAAAACTCCAGCAGCACTGCTGTGTCTGATCCACTCATACCAGCGCAACACACACTAACACACCACCACCACATCAGTGTTATTGCAGTGCTGAGAATGATCCACCTCCCAAATAGTACCTGCTCTGTGAGGGTCCATGGGGGTCCTGACCACTGAAGAACAGGGTAAAAGGGGGCTAACAAAGTATGCAGAGAAACAGATGGACTACAGTCTGTAACTGTAGAACTACAAAGTGCACCTATATAGTAAGTGGAGCTGATAAAATGGACAATGAGCGTAGAAACAAGGAGGTGGTCATAATGTTATGCTATATTATATATGTTATCGATGTAAATACATACAACAAGACTATACCAGTTACTTCCATTGCATACACCTGTCTAGACCCACATCAGAAACAAAACAGTCCTAGTGTGATACATTTTGAGCTGTAATGACAAAACAGGCACTGAGTTACTGTTAAAATGTTACGTATCAAAACACTCAGTTTATTGAACGCTGAACCAAAATGCACAAACCATAACAATAATAATAAATGAGAAAGAAAAACACAAGAGAGCCAAATGAAAGTCTGTCTGTTAGGCATAGCAGAATCAAACACACACCCAGTCCAGTAACTTACAAAAACATACAGTTAGAGGAAAAGAAAGTCAGAGCCAAACGGAACAGCCACTCAAACACAAAAGCAATCAGAAAAGTAATACCTCAGCACAAGGCTGCCGACCCTCGAGGACCGGCTTTGAGAACTCCAAACACGGTTTGAGGCCTTGTTGAATTCTACTCTGATTTCATTCTCGAGGTTTTAGTGGATTTTTTAAAACTCACTGTGTAAAAAACATTCACATTTTTTGATAAGATTACCAGCATGAACAGAAAATCAACTCAGAAAATCCCACATGTAATAGCCTATCATTGATTAGCGTATGATTGATTAGCCTCTAACTGGTTAGCCTTTGATTGTTAGCTTGTGATTGGTTAGCCTCTTACTGGCTAACCTCTGATTGGTTAGCCTCTGTTTGATTAACCTCTTTTTGGCCAACCTGTGATTTTTAGCCTCTGATTGGTTAGCCTATGATGGCTTATTTTGTGATTGGTTAGCTTCTTGTTGGCTAACATGTGATTGTTGGCCTTTAATTTTAGCCTCTGACTGGTGTGATTGGTTAGCCTCTTATTGGGTTAGTCTGTCATTGGTTAGCTTGTGATTGGTTAGTCCATTGTTTAGTGACTAGTTAGCGTCTGGTGGTTAACCTTTGGTTTGTTAGTCTGTGATTGCTGGCCCTCAATTTTTAGCCTCTGATTGGTTAACCCAGCTGTTTAGCTTGTGATTGGTCAGCCTTTTATTGGCTAACCTGTGATTATTGGCCTTTGATTTCTAGCCTCTGATTGAATAGCCTATGATTATTTAGCTTGTGATTAGTTAGCCTCTGTTAGGTTAGTCTGTGATTGGTTAGCTTCTGATTGGTTAGTCCATTGTGTGGTGACTGGTTAGCGTCTGTTTGGTTAGCCTTTGATTCGTTAGCCTGTGTTTGGTTAGCTTTTGACCAGTAGTTGCCATCACTGCTACTCCCACATGCTCACGGGTCAGAATGCATTATGAGGCAGAGCAAATGAGCTAAGCTAGTGAGATAATTTGATAAGCCTCAGAAGAGATTGTGACAGAGGCGCTGAGGAGGAGCTCCCAGAAAAGAGATATTTACATTTAAAAAAAGCCACGACGGCTATTTACATAGTGTAGTGACAGTAAAAAAGTCAAGGCAGCTCTGTTTGATTCACTCTAATAAATGTCAATTTGCATTTAAATTTGGGTACATCTGTAGTAGCCCAGCAGTTTTTACTGATGAATCTTCCTCACACCCACACGCTGCCCTTCCCCTCCCTCTCCGCTGCCCCCTGCTGGCCGCAGCAGCCCCCCAGCCCCCTGTGGTGGGATGCAGGCAGGTTTTTATAGACAGCGCGGCTGTACGGGATGAAGCAGAGGCCCAGCTGGAGGTGGCGGGCCAGTCTGCAGTAAGCAGCCAAAGCCAGAACCAGCAGAGGAACCAGCAGAAGGAACCCAACCACCAGCAGAGCTACACAGGCACCATCGTTCAGCAGGTCTGAGCAGTAAACGGAGGTTCCGTGCGGCTGCACCTGGGAGACAAGAGGAATGATATGTTTACACTGTGGTCTACACCTCTAGACTGTAGCTTGGTTTAAAATGTTTCTCTGTCTTCTTTGCCACATATAAGGTGTCATTAGGAAAAAACTGAAAGCAGAGTAAGTCGTCTTAAGCTACATCAACAAAGTCAAGCAAAAACCTAGAGGCTTCGCTAGCTAGCAATATAAAATAGATAATTGTGGTCAACTTTCCATTTAAACTCGGAAACCAGTGGTTTATTTCATGAAGCAAGTGTTTTTTCCTAGCCTGCTAACTAAACTTTTTCAATGCTTAGCCAGCTAACTTTAACCTTACTTTGATGCTTAGCCAGCTAACTTTAACCTTATTTTGATGCTTAGCCAGCTAACTTTAACCTTACTTTGATGCTTAGCCAGCTAACTTTAACCTTACTTTGATACTTAGCCAGCTAACTTTAACCTTACTTTGATACTTAGCCAGCTAACTTTAACCTTACTTTGATACTTAGCCAGCTAACTTTAACCTTACTTTGATGCTTAGCCAGCTAACTTTAACCTTACTTTGATGCTTAGCTAGCTAACTTTAACCTTACTTTGATACTTAGCCAGCTAACTTTAACCTTACTTTGATACTTAGCCAGCTAACTTTAACCTTACTTTAATGCTTAGCCAGCTAACTTTAACCTTATTTTGATACTTAGCCAGCTAACTTTAAGCTTACTTTGATGCTAACTTGAAACTTATTTTGACCTAATTCTGGATTTTTAGTTTTATGACAGTAGATCACTTTTTACTGGGCTTTGTTGCTATGGCAACTTATGCTGTATGGTTTGGGGTTACGAATCATAAACAGCTATTGGACCAATCAGGGCTGAGCTTCTGCTGCAAGTCGTCAGCTATTTGTTTAATAGTACACTTAAAATCAAGCCATTAAAACAATGGCGAGGCGACCACTTAGCTACACGCTCTGCATCGATCACAGAGGAAAAAGTACATAATAACATAACATAAATATGGATAATGTAAAGCAATTATTCTGCCAATGAACTCTACTACAGTGGCAGCAGGGACAGTGTTGCTTTCTGCTGTTACAAATGCTTGACCTTGTATATATTTACACAGTATTATTTCTTTGTCCTGCTTTGTTATAAACGTCATGCTCACGCTCGAGGATTAATCACAGCCTGAGAATCTGAACCTGAGCTAACAAAGAAAGATGTTTTATTAGATTTTGTGAAGCTGAAACTTGGTCCGGCCCCAGATGACCAAACTTCACCCAGTCTCTCCAAACAACGTGAACTTCAGGTTTGCTGTTCTTTCTCCATTGATTGTATTCACAAATACAGACGTTCCACTGACATAATTAACACATAACAGACAAAATGACTGAAAAATGTGTATAAAACGTGTCAATTTGAGCTGAAGAGATCAGTTTTCGATAGGACTGAAAACAAACATCAGATTAGAGCTAAGTCTTACTGTAACATCTGAGCTTTGGGAGAGGGGTGTGTGTGTGTGCGTGTAAGATGATAGTGGACAGTGATAAGGAGGGGAGATTATATCTGAAGCTGTGTACTTTAATGTAAGGTCATCCAGGTGGTCTGTGTCAGGAATGTAGCGGAGATCTCTCACCTGTCAGTCCTAATCAGCGAGATGTGGAGATGTGCTGGATTTGAGAAGGGCTGAAGCTGAGAGCGTGAACGTGTTTTTCACACAAACAGCGCATGTTATTCTGTAGATACGCCCATTTTTCCAAATCTGATTTGTGTGTTTTCTCTGATGGCTGAGGTGGAAGAGTTCATGGGTGATGTTTGTGAGCGTCTAACAGATCAGCAGAGCTAAAACACTGAGCTCAGAGCACGTCTGAGGAATCTATGGTGGTCCTGTGTTTTAACCCCTCAAACTCCCTTTAAAATCTACTATGAATTATTCAGTAACTACCGTAAATTATTGAGGATTTACAATGAATTATTCAGTATTTATTATGAATTATTCAGTATCTACTATGAACGATTTAGTACATAATATGAATTATTCATTATCTACTGTTAATTATTTAGTATTTCATTTGGATTATTCAATATTAACTATTATTTAGTATGTAGCATTAAGTATTCAGTATGTATTATGAATTATTCAGTATCTACTTTGAACGATTTAGTAATTATTCAGTATGTAATATCAACTATTCAGTATTTATTATGAATTCAGTATCTACTGCAAATTATTTAATATTTAATATGAATTATTCAATTTGAACAATTATTTAGTATGTAATATGAACTATTAGTATAATATGAACTGCATTTAGTATGTAGTATTAAGTATTCAGTATTTATTATGGATTATTTGGTATCAATTATTCAGTATCTACTACTAATTATTTAGTATTTAATATGAATTATTCAATATTTACTATTATTTAGTATGCAATATGAATTCAGTCTACAAATAATTATTTAGTAATAACTATGAAGTATTTAGTATGTAGTATTAAGTATTCAGTATCTACTACTAATAATTCAGTGTAATAATAATTTGGCGCTATGTTCAGTCAGTTAGCTAACACACCTGCCTGTTTTTTCTAAATTCTGATGAAACAAACATTGAAGTCCATCAGGATTATAACCTACATACAATCCTGTTATCCGTGCTGTGTGTAAACATTAAAGCTCTGCTCTTACTGATGAATGGCAGAGGAAGCCGAACACCACCATGACGAGCGCCGGGGTGAGGATGAGGCCGAAGATGACTCCGGCCAGGCCTGCGTTAATGGTGGCGATGATGAGGTTCTGGGCGGTGACGAGGACGGAGCAGGCCCAACAGTCCAGAGACCCCCTGAGCTCCAGCGGCTGGTCAGCCACGGTGCTGCCCGCCACAGAGTACGGAGGGGGCACCACCACCCCCGGGGCCGGCACTGGGGACACGGCCGCTGAGGAGATGGAGTTAGCGTGATGGAGGCGGGTTAACTCTGAGTCCACCACATCAGCCGAAAGCTGCTGAGATAACGCCTTCTCCAGGGTTCCGTTCCGAGATAAAGTCATTCTGTCACTCCTTCAGACCTTTCAGGCAGAGAAATCAGGAACAGTGATGAGAAAAGGGGCAGCATTCCCAGAAAAAATCTAGAGGGTACATTAAAGGGGTCCGTATTATGGAAAACTGAATTTTCCTCACTTTAATGCTGAATAAGCTTAATAAGTTTCAAAATGTACCATTCACTCCCATATATGGAAACTGCTCTGCAAAAACAGCCTGTTTTGAATTCACTGGTTTTGTGATGTCACACAAACCATCACATTTGCATACACATTCAGCCTATAGCAGCTTGGCCCCACCCACTCACACTGGAGTCAAAAAGAGTGTTTTGACTGATTTATAGATGTGGCACAATACAGAGCAGCCAGTCAGAACACAGCTATTTGCATATATCAGTCTTAAAGGCACAGTAACAAAACATCAGTTAATAGACAGAAGTGGGAATACAGTCATGAAAAAATGAATTAGGATTGTTTTTGGAATATAAAACTAATAAATGTGATGAAAGTGGAAATAAAATGCAAGAAGAATGTAACACACAGGCCCTTTAAGGCTCCACTGGTAATTAAAGCTCAACAGCCATAAACTACAACTCAACTATCTCAAATAACGGTAATATAGAGACCACATATAGAGTCGTTAAAGCAATAAGCCACGAGAGGCTGTGCATTACTGCGATTTTATCACAGGAAGGATGTTCTTAGGCACGACGAGAAGTGGATTAGAACTCCCTTCCCTGTGATAAAATCACAGGAACACACGGCTTATTGCTTTTATAAAACGGTGGTCAACATAAAATACGGTAAAACACAATTTTTCAGAAAATTATTCAAGTTATTATTAATAAAAATGGATATGAACAAGTATTCCGCCAAGAAATGTAGTTCCTTTAGAGTACGGTATCATTGCCAAGCAACCACAGACCACTGAATGAGGAGTTCGGCAGCCCATCGCTGTACACTGCGGTCATTTCGTGAATTTTTAAACTTTTTGTCGTATAAAAGTGAACATATGATAACACGGCACTGTTTAATGCACAAACTTTCACTTTAAGTACTTTTGGTCACTAAATCACCACCGAGAGTCTTATTTAACACCAATCCAGCGGCGCCCTCTTCTCATGCTGGGGCTGAATCTCAAACAGCTCCCTGCTCCCTACATAGTGCACTACATAGGAGTTTAAATACTGGATCCTGGAGCCCAACAGAGCAAAATACAGCTAAGAAACAGTCATCTGGGACTCAGACTCATCCACACTCGATACATGATGCACTGTTTGGCTGTAGAGGCTAGAATTTCTACTCTTCCATAGCTAGAACACTATTTAGGGAGTATGGAGCCGTTTGGGATTCAGTCTGGGTTTGACGCGACTTCTGACTGAAACACGGAAATTTGAAATGTGTAAAACATTCAGGTGACATTTTTAGTCTTTTATACTGCAGTTTTACAGTTAATCACACTGTAAGTGCTTTAATTCAAGCCTGTGATATTAATGATGGAGTTGTTTACAGTCTTGTTTATCTTTTAGCCTGTTAGCTGGCTGACCAGCCTGGTTCTATATAAGAACACAAGCTGAAATCTGAACCATTTCATGCCAAACCACTCTGATTACTCTGTTTACATCTCACACACTGAACTATACAGAGATATTGGAATTAGTCCATGTAGTTGCTGAAAGAAGCCTTAGGATGCAACAGTCGGGTATTAAAGACATTCATTTACTTACTGTTAAATCACTGCTAGAAATAATTTCATAACTACACACTTAAAACGATGGTTCTTCAAGGGTTCTTTAGTAAAACAATGGTTTAGTAAAAAACATTCAGACTGATGGAGAATGTGTTATATATGGTTCTACTAAAGAACCCTTGAAGGACCATCATATTTAAGTGTGTACCATTAAAAAGATGTTAAATGTGTATACGAGGACCAGGAGGCTGGCCTGGCTGACAGCTCCTTGCGTGGTAAATGGTCAATGACCCTTTCACTGAAGCAATCTCTTAAAAAAGCAAAGCTCGCTTTTCTCAGAATCCAGTGGCACGAAGTCTGGAAGGTAAACAGAGATAACTAAGTAACTGTGAACAGCAGGAAACAGACCCCACTCCGAACCCCCCCCCCCCCCCCCCCCCGCACTGACCGGAACTCCAGGATGACTAAAAACACAAAACAATGAGCCAGGAACAGGCCTCTCAGGAAAGGCAGTGTGCTGAGCCGACTGCATATATCTCTCCAGGCAGGACATCTCCTCAAACACACGGCTTCCTGCAGCCGCACGCACAAATAAACCCAACTGACCGCCCGGCGCACACGGGCCGTGACCTCCCAGTCGAGCGATCTTGATGATGTTTGTTTTTGAAAACACTTTTCTTAGTTAAACGTAGGTGAATGTACGATGTATGTCATTGGGCCCAATTACCACTGGGGCTAATTAAGGGGGGTGGGGGGTGGTTTGTGTCTCCTCCACTATTTGAATTCATGTGAGATAATTTTGGGATGGTTGTTGAAAAAAGTGCATAGCTGAGTTACAAAAGATCTCAGGAGTCAATTATTATCCATCCATCCATCATCTAAACCGCTAATCCTTCTGGGTCGCGGTGGGGTGCTGGAGCCTATCCCAGCTGTCATTGGGCGGAAGGCAGGATATGAGTCAATTATTATATTGCTGTTAATTAGTTTTAAAGTCGAACTGAACCCAAAATGGTGGTTGTTTTGTTCAGTTATAGTCAGTAATGATGAAAATATCTGAGTGCCAGCCTGCCCTGGGATCATTCTCAGCACTTCTTGACTGTACTGTGATTGTTTGTTGAATTATGCCATTACAGTTATTAATATTCATAATTTTCTATTCTCAATTATTATCATATTGTCGCTGTCCCAAGAAAAATATCTCAATTTTTTGTGATTTTTACTTTTCTACATCATTTGAACACAACAGCTGTTCTTTATATTCATCAAATTTCATGATGAATGGACCAATAGAAATGCTCCAAAACTGCTTAGAAAAAAGTCTCTTTCCATTGACTTACATTAAAAGATAAGAACATTTTGCTCTCTCCTGTAAAGTTACTATGTTGGAGATACTTGTTTTTCTTTGCTAAAATATACACAGTTACATCCTGCTTTGCACAACTGTCCATACTCTCAGTACCGTGTACTGCCTGTGTTCTGTTTTGTATTTACTGTCTTTTGTATTTATTTACTGTACTGTATTGTCTGCACTGTGTTTATTGTATTGTCTCGCACTTGTGCTCCTGTGTTGGTCCTGGAGGAATGTTGTTTCGTTTCACTGTGTACTTATATATAGAGCTGAAATGACAATAAAGCCTCTTGAACTTGAATTGAACTTAATCAGACTGAGGAGTTTAGTGACACAATGGAAAGGAAAAATGCCTAATATATATATATATATATATATATATATATATATATATATATATATATATATATATATATCAATATGAGTGTAATTTTTGTTTACCCATATATATATATACCTTGTGTGGTTCTTTAGAGAACCATTACATTGCATGTCATAGAACCTTTTTTTCAGTACATATAAAACTCTTTTGCTAGGAGTCATATTGCAATATAACTGTTGGGGGAACATAATATTTAGATGACTACGTTTCCCTTATAAATGAAATAATATTTAATTTCTGCTTTCTTGATTTTATGTCAGCAATGTTATCAATGTGTTCATATCATTCATATTCTATCGTTCTATCGATTAGCATAAAAGACCTGTAAAACCCCTCCACAAAGATATAAATCAGGGGCTATAAGTGACTGCATATCCAAAAATGGCCATCTTTGTATATATTCATATACATATTCAGCTATATAAGTGGGTATATCTGACACACCATTGCTGTCTTATCATTATCATAATCTCAAAACTCAAATATAATTTCTCATATTTCGCATTTTTATACGATTTTAAGCCATAAGCTTTATGTTTCATGGTGAATGGAACAATAAGTCCAAAATGACAATGATAACAAATGATAACATAAAATCTTGTTACATTAACGCACATTAAGCTTGTTCTCTTATTAAGCTGCTGATATGATTCATCAGAATGACTCATTAACGTCTATATCTACTTTACTTTAGTCACATTTGGCACGTATTTATCTTGTGATCCTGAGAACGGCCACAGAGGGAGTGTCCTCCTTTCTAATAACAGGCCGTTTTTTAATCATCAGTTTGGCTCTTGGCCCGTCTTTTTATTCATGTGAGGGACGGTGCATGACATTAGCCTGCCAATTATAGAGCTGATATTATCAACATTTTGATTTAAGAATCTTTCCCACGCTGTCTGCTGCTTTAGCTAATAAACGCTTATATTAAGGATTTTATTATTTATTACTGTGGTAGTAAAAGTCTAAGAAAGTCCTATAGAAGATTCCACCTCCTATAGTCTCAGAACAAGAACAGAGGGCATTTGGTAAAGAAGAGAAGGAATTAAAGCAGAGCAGAAATCTGATAATCACCAACAGACGTGACTGACCGTCCCAATTTTATAGCACAATCCAGGAAAAGCAAACTTCCTGCCCACTGCATTAAGAGGTAACACTGAACTTGGTAAGTGCATAAATAAGTACATACAGTTTCAGGAGCTGATTAGGTTCTAATATTATCACCAACCTCCCGATACTGATTTATCATAATTATTTTGACTTTTTTAGCATAATTTGAAAGCTCCTTTAATGTTTACTGTGTTTAACCTGTTAAAATCAATCGTGTTGTATATAAAAGAGTCTATCTGAAGCATTAAAGATGCGATATAGGCAACCAAGGTATCATATTAAAGCTCAAAATCTCTACTTTTCATCCATTTTGCCATTTTATCTTTAATTACATAAGAAAAATAAATATTTTGGTCACAAAATACCTTGCCATGAAAGTTTTTATGCCAAAATATTAGTTACAGTATGAACGTTCATAGTTTTCGCAAAGGCATTCTTTGGCCAGTGTGGACATATTATACATCAAATGAACAGGCTAAATGTCAGGATTATGATGATGAAATCATCGTATTTTGATCATTACAAATTCATTTCAATATCTTTAAATGTTTTCAATTACACATTTGAAGGATTTTCAGTAACATTACAGCAGGAAGTTCCCTCTATTTTACCTACCGCTTGAGTAAAAAGCCTAAGATTTGGATGGAATTTCAGGTGGAAAGTGGAAAAAAGGGCTGGAGTGTTAAGTGGTTAAAGTTCATGAGCCAAAATTACTTGGAATTGTTAGATTAGCCTCCATTATGAGTTAATAATATTTGGAAATGTAATATTGTTCTTCTATAAAATTAGTGTTTTGGAGATATTGGGTTTTGGTCCAACAACGACAACAAAGTTCCAGCTGTTTACTGATGAAATTCATCTTGATATATGGATTTATGCTATGTATGTGCTGTCACCGTCACAGCAAAACCTTGTAATGTACATGAAATATGGCAGTTGTCATTTATATTATATGAATATTTGGTCCAAAATTACACAGAATAAAATCTTAGTCACTTTAACGCACATTTTTCATTCTACTATAAACCATTTTGGAAACACAACATTTTGTTATGATATGTTCATATAATTGCTAGAAATAATTCTCCATACAGTTCTTGTAGTTGCTCACTGCAGTTCTCACCTGTATGGATCTTCTTCAGTGAAGATGAACCCTAATAATTATTGCATTATGCAAATTTATGCCAGTTCTACCAAGTTCTTCTCACTGTACTTACTTTAGTTCCTACTTACTTACTGATGTTCCAGAACTGCGGACCTCTTAATCCTCTTCGAGACCACCTCTCTGCCGGCCGAGTATTTTCTTATGTTTCAGGTTTTAATCCTTAACTTGGCGCGCGGATCCCTTCACTTTGTCAAAACTCGACTAAATCCATGGAATTCATGCAGACAGTCCTGCTCTTTTCACCTGTTTGACTGTGTTATTTCAGATATTCTCAGGTGCGACTGGTACGTCAGCAGCCTCTGGTGAGTGATTGAGTGGTGCCACTGCTGGTCGGCCTCCTCTCTCTCCCTCTAACGGAAAACTCTGCTTTCCTCCTCTTACTCTCTCCCTCCTTTCCTGCCTTGCTCCTTCCTTCCTTTGACGATGTCCTGCTCTGGCAGGGCGTATATATCTCCCCTCCCACCTCTCTCCTGGGCTTGGGTCCACTCCTGGTTGGGTTAGATAGGGTATTTGGACATAGAGGTCCAGATGATTCCATGATAACTACAGCTCTTAGAGCCCAGAGCTCACCACTCTGCACTCTGGAATGTTCTGTCCATTCGCAGTTGCTTGATTTGGATTGTCAGTTTTTTCTCTAAACACTCTGATGTCAAATGGCAAGACCATAATGTTGGTGTTTGGTGGAATGTTTGGTGTTTGATGAAGGATGTTGGTGTTCACTGGTGGATGTTGGTGCTGGAGAATGTTGGTGTTTTTTGGAGAATGATGAGGTTTGGTGGAAAATCACAGTGGAGTAGACTCATGGTGTTTGTTGGCAAATGATGAGCCCAGAGGACGCTGACCTAATGATGTTCTCTCAAACATCAAAATTAGTATTTTTTTGGGTCTAGGATGTTCCCTTGCAGTTGTGCTGGTTCATTTGTTTTAACTGTTCTTGAATTAAAGCATAAAGCAGACTGCCAACATTAGAATGTTGGTGTTTATTGGGGCAGATTGGGTCAGTAGGCACTGGTGAAATGAATATTGTCCAGAATAATAGAGCTTATGTCTACACTACAATTCTTCAACACCATTCTCCAACACACACCATCATTATCCACCAAACGTCACCATTCTCCAACACCATCATATATAACAAACACCACCCTTTTCCAACAAATATCACCATTCTCCAACAAACACCAGCATTCCTCCAAAAGACACCATTTTCCACCAAACCTCATTTTCCCAAAAAACACCATAATTTTCTACCAAACATCGCCATTCTCCAACAAATACCACCATTCTCCAACAAACACCAGCATTCCTCCAAAAGACACCATTTTCCACCAAACCTCATTTTCCCAAAAAACACCATAATTTTCTATCAAACATCACCATTCTCCAACAAATACCACCATTCTCCAACAAACATCAGCATTCCCCCAAAAAACATATTATTTTCCACCAAACATCACCATTCTCCAACAAATACCACCATTCACCACCACACATCACCATTCCCCAACACCATCATTCTTCAACAAACATTACGATTCTCCAACAAATACCATCATTCTCCAGCAAACACCATCACTTTCAAAGAAAAACCACCATTCCCCCAAAAAACACCATTATTTTCCATCAAACATCCTACAAACACCATCATTCTCCAACGAACACCATCATTCTAATGTTTTTATTAGATGTTAGGTTGTTACAAAGAGGGAGAGTATTATTTATTATATGTTTTAAAGATGCACCAACTATCATCTAAAATTGTTTGGCCTTATTTGGGGAGGAACAGTCATGCTTCCGCCTACTGTGACATTACCTTGTCTTCTTTTTCTCCAAGGCTACTCATGGACTAGAAGTTCTCATCTTAGAAGAAGTCTAAAATAAACATGCCTAGAGGTTTAATGGTGTCAGTTGTGTTAAATTTATGTCCAATTTTTTTTTGTCTACAATGTTCCTTCCTATTTGCACTGGTTCATTTGGCTGCCTGAAGAGTATAAAGCTGACTGCTAAATAAAAACACTGGTGTTTGTTGGGGCAGGTTGGGTGAGTGAGCACTGGGGAAATGGATGTTGTCCAGTCCAGAATCTCTGAGGTGATGTCTGTATCACTCGTTTTCAACACTTCAAGCACGTGTAACAGTAGTTAGTGACAACGACATTTGCATGATAAAACAGGAAACACACATCATTTCTTTTCATTGTGTTTAATAATTGAGGTTGAAGATCAGGAAAAGTAAGCGCTCATGACTTATGAACAAAAACAACGAGAGGAAAATGAGTAATAAAGAATATCTGCAGGGTTTTCACACCTGTTCTGAGCTGGAAAGCACAGACCTCAGTACAGAAATCGCTGAGTCAGATTAGGCATTACTCAACAGGCTGCAGGAGGAGAAGTGAATCACAGGGTTAGGAGTAAAATAAAATGTTTTAACCTTTAATTTATTCAATTGCTGTACCTTATTAAATCTTTTTCCAGTTCCTCTATCTCACTAAAATATGTGAGACTCAGCCAAGTCTGCTAATTGTGTAAGACCAATCCTTACATCACTGCCAGCACATTCCCGCTCCTAACTCAGCACTGAAGAGAAGTGGAGAAGATAAGGAATCTCTATCAAAGGTGGAATCTGCAGAGAGCGGGAAGAAACAGATGAATCAAAAAGTGAAATCCAACAAAAAAATGCTGCTGACATTAAAAACACTCCCACAGGAACGAGTTTGACTCTGAGTGTTACCAAAAGCTGCTCTGATGAAAAGAACCTTAAAAGACACTTGAAGAAACCATGGGCACTTAAGCTAACTCAGCTAAAGGATTCTGCTAAGGCCCTTCCACGCCTAATGCACCATCATTCTCCAACAATCATTCTCCAACAATCATTTTCCAACAATCACTTTCCAACAAACACCATCATTCTCCAACACCATTATTCTCCAACAATCACTTTCCAACAGTCACTTTCCAACAAACACCATCATTCTCCAACACCATTATTCTCCAACAATCACTTTCCAACAATCACTTTCCAACAAACACCATCATTCTCCAACAATCACTTTCCAACAAACACCATCATTCTCCAACAATCATTTTCCAACAATCACTTTCCAACAAACACCATCATTCTCCAACACCATCATTCTCCAACAATCATTTTCCAACAAACACCATCATTCTCCACCAAACACTATAATTCAACAAATACTTTTGTTCTGCACCAAACACCACCATTCTCCAACAAACACCCATTAATCTCCAACACCATCATTCTCCAACAATCATTTTCCAACAAATGCCTATTATTCTTCACCAAAAACAATCATTCTCCAACAATCATTTTTCAACAAACACCTGCCATTATCCACTAAATGCCACCATTCTACAGCAATCATTTTCCAACAAACCCATCATTCTTCACCAAACACTGACATTCTTAACCAAACACCATCATTCGCCACCAAACACCATCATTCTCTACCAAATACCATCATTCTCCAACAATAATTTACCACAAACACCATCATTCTCCAACAATAATTAACACAAACACCATCATTCTCCAACAATAATTTACTACAAACACCATCATTCTCCAACAATAATTTACTACAAACACCATCATTCTCCAACAATAATTTACTACAAACACCATCATTCTCCAACAATAATTAAAACAAACACCATCATTCTCCAACAATAATTTACCACAAACACCATCATTCTCCAACAATAATTAAAACAAACACCATCATTCTCCAACAATAATTTACCACAAACACCATCATTCTCCAACAATAATTTACTACAAACACCATCATTCTCCAACAATAATTAACACAAACACTATCATTCTCCAACAATAATTTACTACAAACACCATCATTCTCCAACAATAATTAAAACAAACACCATCATTCTCCAACAATAATTTACTACAAACACCATCATTCTCCAACAATAATTAACACAAACACCATCATTCTCCAACAATAATTTCTCAACTACTACAAACACCATCATTCTCCAACAATAATTAACACAAACACCATCATTCTCCAACAATAATTAACACAAACACCATCATTCTCCAACAATAACTTACTACAAACACCATCATTCTCCAACAATAACTTACTACAAACACCATCATTCTCCAACAATAACTTACTACAAACACCATCATTCTCCAACAATAATTAACACAAACACCATCATTCTCCAACAATAACTTACTACAAACACCATCATTCTCCACAAAACATCATCATTCTAGTGTTGACATTTACCTTTAGGGGAATCTAAAGTCTAGACTCCCCTAAAGTCTAATGTCAACATTAGAGAACATTTTAGAAACTCACCACCAACATCTAAATTTGTTTGTTTTCTCTTTGGTGTGGGCGGGCCGAGCGTTTGTGTGCTGTGACCTTAACAACTTTGTCTTCTTCATTCTCCTAAAACCCTGAAGGAGGTTCTCTTCTGCCTGAGATCACATAGAACAAGTCTTAAATAAAAATGAATAGAAGTTTAATGAGGTTCACAAGCCACGTACAGCAGTGCAGCGGGTCAACGTGAGTTCTGACTGAGATGCTGGACCACCAGCTTGCTGAGGAACCAGGTGGTCTCCATCTGCATTCCTCGCTTTGACTTCATCCCCTTAATAACACAGAAACTTAGAGTACACTTGTAAAAGTAAAGGTGACATGAGGACTTTTTTGGAGAGATTCCATAGAAGAACCACTTTTGGTTCCCTAAAGAATCATTGAATAAATGGTTCTTTAAGGAGCCGTTAATGTAGTGTTTGCGGTTTGTAGTATCATCATAATGTTAAGGTTCCAGGTCAGGGCTGTCTGTGCGGATGTTTAATTTGGCACCGCCAGAGAGCTACCCTAACCCCACCCCCTCACCCCCACCCAACAAGAGAACAATGTATTCAACAGTTTAGGCACCCCAGCCAAATTACATTTTGTAGATTTTCTAAGTGACACAAATAACACTTCTGCACAATTCAATGCACAATCAATGTTTATTTGCTGATTTTAAAGGTTTAGGAGGATCTATTAGCAGAAATGGAATATAGTTACAAAACCATGTTCTCATTGGAGTATAATCACCTGTTACAAATGGAGGGTCAGACTTATTACTTAGTACAAGAAAAAGCAATATAGGGTGAATCCTCACCGTCAAAGAAGAGAAAACATGAAGAAGCAAAACGAAATCGAGACAGACGACGGCAGAAATGCTGACGGCCACCGTACGTTCTACTACATGCTTGGAAAGGGAGGGGTGAGGGAGGCTGCAGTCTGTAACCGCTCCACTAGATACCACTAAATTTTGCACACTGCACTTTTAATTTATTGGGAGCTCTGTTAAAGTTGTGCTCTTTTGTTATTTGTTATTATTTTTATTTTTTAGCAACCAGCTACTGTAATGAACTGTCCCAGCAGGTCAGCGTAGCTGGTCAGTCTAAAGGCCGTGTGAGGTTTAGTTTTAATGTGACTCTAATGAGCTGAAATGTCTTATATTGGGACAAAGAAGAAAAAGAAAAGATGGATGAATGAAATGAATGTTTATGTTGTAATTAAGAGCCCATTAATTCAAATGTTATGTATTTACTTACCTTTAAAGCTTAATATGTATGAAATGTAAGACAGTAAGATTTTTTAAAGAGCTGTAAGACGACAGGCAGAGTTTCACCAACATGTTTTCATGTTTCATAAAGTTTTATAAACTTTTCCTGAAGTCACTGAGCAGAGCAGCGACACGACAGAGAAGCAGAATCTGATTGGTCCTGGTGTGTGTATTCGAAGTGCTGATTGGCTCACAGATAGAACCTTACAGAACTAAGTTAGAGTTTGACTTTGGAGATAGAACCTGTTTGTTTTCTAGATAAAGAGTCCAAAAATCCAGACAACTTAAAAAAAACCTAAGATAATTTCAAAAAGTCACAGAATAAGAATGTGAATAACTCAATTTTGACCAAAATGTCAGATAGAACCTCGTAATTCCAAGGGAACAGTTTAATTCATTTTTGTAGACACATATCGTTACTGAAAAAAGTTGGCTGCACTATATATAAACTAAAAGTTTCTCCTTGAACTGTACTTCAAAGCCAAGAAGCACTTAGGAGCTTTTATTTTTAGCAGTGTAAGATTTCACCCAGAAGAACCATAAAATGGATTGCTTTTTAAAAAAGTGGGAGTCGGCCTTCATTCGGAGCTCGGGAACGGTGAAGGCAGGAACAAGAGAACGTTAAGGGGGAAATCCTGAGAGTCATGAAGGAGGAAGACCTGATTTCCTGTCCTTGGAACCAGGATATCCGCCGGCCCGTCTGCAGAGGGCGCCAAGGTGTCACCCCAGAGTTATTCTCTCTCTGTCTCATGACCCCTGCGGTGACCCCTACAGGAGCCACAGCTGGCAGAGGAAACCTCTTGTTTTCTGCGTAAAAATAACTTGCGGAAAAGAAGTATGGGGAACAACCGAGCTGTGAATTTATCAAAATGTTTTTTATTTCTTTTTTTTTTTTTGTCATAGTTATTATTATATCAATTATGACACACAAAATCACACGAGTGTTTAAGACAGGTCTGGCTCAGTTCATCATTTTCAATTTTCTTTCTTTTTTTTTCTTTCTTTCTTCCTTTATACAGTAAAGAAGTCATAAAACTCAAAAATGGAATAAACCTGACAAACACACTCAGAGAGGAGTGGACAGAAAAAACCAACCACAGCTCGTCGAAATCTGCAGGTTATAATCATAAAAGGATCGTACGGAACAGCAAGTATGATAGTCGTCATCCACACGTATCACAACATCTCGTATTTTCATGTAATGTAACGTAAAAACAAAACTCTTTTTTTCAATCTGTAGGATACAGTACAAAGACATTCAGGGCATAAAGGTGTACAGACTCTGTTCTAAGCACCAAGCTGTGAGATTAATGTTATATTCATGTACGTAACTTCTCTAGATCATATACACTGAGCGGCAGGCCGGGCGAGGGGGATCGAGCACCATTTAGAATCAGACGTCCCCCTCCTGGACCTCGGCGCTGCCCAAACGATAGCACGATTTTTATTTTTTTTTTAAAAAAAAAAAGGAACAGAAACAAAAACATTTACAAAATCTGGACTTCCCTCGTTTAGGAGGAGCACCATGTATCTTCAATAAATACGCCAGAAGCAGTCGAATAAATAAAACCACAAGATTTCAGGAATTCAGTTCTGAGAACAAACAAAAAAAAGGAGAATCAAGAAGAATAAAATCATTCGAAAGATGAAAGAATGGAAACGATAGGAATGATTTTTTTTGTTTTCAGATAATGATAATAATAATAATATTAATGATCATAATACAAAAAATAAAAAACTCCACTGAAACACTCACGGTTTTCTAGACAAATGCGAATACGTCTCTGGATTCAACCCGTATTTTTGGAGAGATTTGTGACGTGTACTTTATTGTTTAGCTAATATGCTTAATGCTCTGAGAAATATGCAAATTTTCTGCCTTTATTTATTTATTTGTATTTTTTTTGTCGTCTAAATACAAGTCACAAGGCCAAAACGGTGTAGCTGTAGGCTGTTAAAAAAATTTTTAATATTTTTTTTTTTTTTAGTTGAATACCTTTGTAAATTTTTGAAAAGAGAACAAAATAGCACCCGGATAAATATGCAAAACAGCATTTACAAAGATTAGAGTCGTAGTAAATATGACAGCACAACGAAAACAACAATGACGACAACAAAACAACGATAAAAATGAATTAAAAAAAACACCCGAAATAATGCCACTGTCGTAATTAGCATTAGCTCCTTCAGCGGAGAGCTGCTGTTTCGTGTCGTATCAAAGCACCACTTGTTCAGCAAAATCCGAGACACCGAATAACCAGACGGGGAAAAAAAAACCTCCGCAGATTTGCATAAATGTAAACTACAATAGTACCTGAATTAATTCACGTGTTGACTCCGCCTACTTTCTATTCTTTTTTTTTTTTCCTTTAAATATTGACAAAACAAAAATCACAGCAGTTTCCTCTGTGGAACGTTTTTCTTAAACACAGTTCACATTACGAGTCCAGTGTGCACCGGGTTCGAGTCTGTGGCACCTCGCGAGTCATTCTGAAGACTCTGTGACGCTGAGCGTCCCGTCAGTAGAGCTGGTGGAGGAAGACAACCGAGCCGGAGACCTTCTGCTGATGCGCTGTCTGTAAACAGTACTGAGTAAACAGCTTTGCTGATTGGTAACGCAGAGAGAGTTTGCAGTAGTGGTTGTGGAAAAATAAATACAACAACAAACAAAAACAAACCAAAAAAAAAAAAACCAGAGAACTGAAAGTTGGCACTGCTGCGGACGAGCAGGGATTTGGTTATGGCTGTGACATCACACGTCGGCTTCACTTAGGACACGGCGAGGGAGCCTGAAAGAGAGAGAGACAGTAATAGTGGGCGGCGTGGCCGGGAAGGATTACAGTCGTGTGCAAAAGTTTGGGCGCCCCGGTCAAATTCCATGTTTTTTTGTTGACGTTAAATAATACATAAATATTAAAATAGTTAACACGACCTCTACAGAAAACACACTTTAATGCCCAATTGCTGCATATTTGCCGAACACAGCACACGTAAAATGTGGCCTGTGCAAAAGTCATGGCACTGCTACATTTTAGGTTTTGATAAACGCAGCAAATGAATTTTAATTGAGCCCTAATATTTTTTGTCATGTTTAAGTTCCTGTAGAGGATGTGTTAACATATTTTCATGGTTAAAAAAAATATTTTGACCAGGGTGGGGGGTGTTGGGGGTTGTTTTGGTATTCAAAGTTTTGCATACGACTGTAAAAAACAGTTTAATTCCGTTTTTTTTCGGCGGTTTCGGTGCATCAAGGGATTGTGTATTTATGTTTTTTTGGATGCTTCATTAAACCTGTTTTTGTATATTAACAGCAGCGTATTACTCTATGACTTCCCTTCACTTTTAATAAGAACCACGATTAACTGAAGAACATCTACAACATTTTTATTGTGAAAAACAAAGTGAACAATGCATAGACTGATGTCAATATTGCTCTTAATGCCTAAGGAGATAAAGGCCATTAGTGGCTTCTCTAGGTCAGCAAAACTGGTGCTAAATATTGTTGCCTGAATTATCTATGAGCATCAGATGCTTCTGTAATTTGGTAAATATTACAAGCCATTCAGGCTATCTATATTTCCTCCCTCTGATTTAAGACGTTTGATAAGTATTAAGCTATTTAAAAAATGTGCTAAAAATCTGCCAACATAGCGTTTAACTCTATTACCTGTTTTGCATCCTTGTTTTGTGTTTGTGTTTTATTGATTTTGTTTAACATGTTTTATAACTAAGCACTTTTTAATGTTGCCCTGTTGGTGTTTTTGCCTTTGTGAGATCGACTTCCTGCCCAGGGACAGCAGATTTGGCCAAATCTGGCACATTTACTGTATGCTATAATGATGTTGGGTCATGCGTACCGTCCCTGCTAAACAAAGGAAAAGTGTTAGCCGAGAAGCTGCGGAGCCTCTCAGCTCATTTCCAACTGGAATAACTTACCTCTGCAACTCACTACACAGATGGTGAGAGTGTGTGTTTTGCACTAGGTAAACAAAACTCATACCTTAAGAAGAAATTCAATCTGTATACTGGACGAACTACCGGATGAGCCGGTATATCGTCCACTACTAAGAGAAAAAGCATGTTTTAGCATGTCAGAGATTTATGGGTTTGTTTTTTTTATGAGTTTAGCTAAGACCCTGTTCACACCTGGTATTAACATCCAGCTTGAACTATATATATATATATATATATATATATATATATATATATATATATATATATATATATATATAGGGGGTTTTGTTCTGACAGCAGCGATATATATATATATACATATATATCGCTGCTGTCAGAAGAAAACCTCGTATCTCCAAAATGGTAACTTTACAGGAGAAGGAAAAAACATTTTATTTTTAATGTAAGTCAATGGAACCAGTGGAACCAATGGAACTTATTTCCAAGTAATTTTGGGCCGTTTCTTTTGGTCCAACAGGCATTTTCAAATGTCAAAAACTGAAAAATGATAAAAATGGTGATGGTTTTCTTCCGACAGCAGCGACATGTATATATATATATATACAGGGTGATTCAAAAAGATTCATCTGATTTCAAAACGATGTATTTTATTTATTTTAAGTCATTACAGAACAACGCAGTAAATTGTAAACGGTTTAACACTTTCTGCTCAGGGGTCTCATCTCCTCTCAGACTGAAGGGAGCCATCTTCTGGTGTCAGTCAGAAACTCTATGACCCCCTCTTTCAGTTGGTATGTGATTGGTTCCTATGCGCCTCTCGGTTGTAAAAATATGGTGCTTTGAAATTTGATTTTTGAATCACCCTACATATATATATACTATATATATATATATAGTGATGACATCACTTCTTTATACACCACAATATGAAGCCATTTTGTTGCCATATTGGTGCCCCTTCACTGCTCAGTTTTCACACTGTGTGCTGTGGCAAGACATTTAATTTCCTTTAATTTTATGACAAACCTACACACTTACAAAAAGATGGTTCATCAAGGGTTTCTTTAGAAGAGAAAATGGTTCTGTATAGAACAAAGAACTCTTTGTGTGATTAAAGCGTTCTTTGCATCATGGAAGAGTTTTTCAGATTGATGGAGAATGTGCTGTAGATGGTTCTATACAGCACCTTCCATTGTTACAAGCTTGACATCAAACAAACAGATGCCTTTTGGTGCTATATAGAATCCTTTCCAAAACAGTTCTATCTAGAACCATCTACAGCACATTCTCCATCAATCATGATGCAAGGAATTCTTTTAATCACACAAACGGTTCTTTGAGTGTTCATGATTCTATATAGAGCCATTTTCTTTACTAAAGAAGCTTTGATGAACCGTCTTCTTTAAGAGTGTAGGCTATCCGAGCCATTATTTATAGAGATGGATGTAGCAATTTGAATATATGGATATCCGAACTCATCAGTGTTCATACAGACTAGTTGGGGTATCTAAAAAAAGCATGTGTTGTTTAGAATCAAAATGAATAAATAAACTGTGCATAAACTTTGCACAGTAATTATGAAATGTTTACATTAAGACAGCAACTTAGAACTGCAGTAAGCGCATAAATGCCCATAACTTGTTTGCAGTCACAAGCTGCATATATATGAAGGAAAATGTCTGCAAACATACTAAATATAACCTTTGTAAGAGTGTAGTTCAGATTTTAAGTTGAAATATTTTCTGACAAACTCACAAAACTAAGAATTAGTAACATGTATGTCTTGCCAGCTCCTTATTTACGTAGTGGATTTGACGTAAATAGTGCTAAATCCAGTGCAGAGAAGTGAAAGCACACTCCTGCTGCTAACGTTACGCACTGACTCCAATAGAGGCGCTAGCGAAAATGAGCTTTATTGTAATGGTAGATGACTTCAAAGTGCATTAGATTGTGAAAGAAAACCAAGACGTTATAAATCAATGCAGGTCTATAGGGAGCACTTTCTTTCAGAGTATGTGCTGCATAAGCGGCGGCTTCAGTAGCGGCCCTCTGTAAGCAGTCTAGATATACACCGACCGTCCACTTCATTAAGTCCACCTCCTTGTTTCTACACTCACTGTCCATTTTATCAGCTCCACTGACCATAGAGGAGCACTTGGTAATTCTACAGCTACAGACTTTAGTCCATCTGTTTCTCTGCATACTTTGTTGGGGCATGGTAGAAGTGTCTAATAGAGTGGACAGTGAGTGGACACAGTGTTTAAAAACTCCAGCAGCACTGCTGTGTCTGATCCACTTGCACCAGTGCAACACACCACCATCACGTCAGTGTTACTGTGGTGCTGAGAATGATCCACCACCCAAATAGTACCTGCTCTGTGGGAGTCCATAGGGGTCCTGACCACTGAAGAACAGGGTAACAAAGTATGCAGAGAAACAGATGGACTACAGTCTGTAACTGTAGAACTACAGAGTGAAACTATATGGTCAGTGGAGCTGATAGAATAGACAGTGAGTGTAGACACAACGAGGTGGACTTAATGAAGTGAATCGTCGGTGTATATATCTTTGTTCTCAAGTGATCTGATCATAAGTGGACAACACTTATGTTTACACCTGGCATTTCCATGTGTCTCAAATGCGCCTAAATTAGATTTAATCTCCTGCTGTGCTTGTTGTTAGAAAAAAAGTCCTGTAAGTCCTTTTTCAAGTAAAAGTGTATAGACCGCACGGACTGCTAGCATATAAAGCGTTCACTCAGTGTGCATTTAGAATTCACACGAATGAAAGTTTTGTGGCCTTGATGGCCTCTGAAGACACACCGGACTCTGTTTACACCTGTATTTAGCGCTGTTTACCCAGGCTGGCTATCATTATAAAATTTTGGATATGAATACTAATACTCTGATTTCAGTATCATTTCTTGAGCAATACTTATTCTATATGTTCTTGTAACCTTTTTTCAAAGCAGCCATAATATGCAAATTTTGAACCTCACTTATTTTTTTCTTAAATAATGTTGGAAATGCATATGATTTACAAAACCGGAAGTGAACTGGATTTTCGTTTTCGTATGTCAGTCAACATTTTATAAAAGTGTTCTTATTTTATTTAAATGCCATTTTTTATTTTGCCCTCTGTTAAGGACTGTTTGATATGAACAAAGCTGCACTTTTATTTTGGCATGGCTGTCTTAGTGGAGAGGTGTGAATTGTTTTTCACAGCAGGGGGTTCTCACCCCTCCCTTTCGCCCCTCATTGCTCACTAGCAGCTCAACAACATTTCATACACTGAGAAACAACAGCATCATCCATCTGATCGGAGAATTATGAGGAAAAAATATTTTATTTGATTATATTAATTACACATATTTGTGTTTATTTACATCCTGTTAGTTAACAGACTGGATGTGGGTGTGGCTTGAACTAGAAACGAGTGAGAAGTGCTGGAAGTGGGTTTATCTACTTACTGAAACAGGTTGCTGAGCGGTCAAGAATCACTGATGTTAATAACGTGTTTACAGAACGTAATTTAGACAGCCAATCAGCAGTCAGGATTTTGGAACAAGCATGCTGATTGACGCTGGCAAGACTGACTACTTAGGCACTGAAATTTGGTATTGAGTGACAGAATTTCTCTATATTTTTGGTGCTATTTAAGTAATTCGATCGGAACAATCGGACACCTACCCCCCACTGTCCACTTATGAACAGATCACCCAAGACACATGTTAATGCCAGGTATGAATTGGGCCCAATTATGAAATACATTTTTAGGTTAAACAGACAAAATATTATTTCCATTGTCGACTGTCTGACCAAACTGATGTTAGTGGAAGCGCTCAGAAGTTCATTATTGGCCACTTTATCAGAAACCCCTCTCTTGTAGCTTCACCTTGCTGCTGTACAGACTTAATATGATGATTCTTCAAGGGTTCTTTAGTAAAGAAACCAGTTCCATATAGAACCATGAACACTCAAAGAACCCTTTGCATGATTAAAGGTTCTTTGCATCGTGAAAGGATTCATCAGATTGGTGTAGAATGTGCTGTAAATGGTTCTATATGGAACCTATATAGCACCAAAAAAGGTTCTATTGTGACAAGCTTGACATCGTACCAGTAGAAGAACCCTTTTTGGTACTATATAGAACAATTTTCAAAAAGAACCATCTATAGCACATTCTCCATTTGTCTAAGGAACACTTTCATGATGTGAAGAACCATGCCAAGGTTCTTTGAGTGATCAAAGTTCTATATAGAACCATTGGTACCACTTTAAAATAAGACTACCTTCATAAGTTCATGGATGGTTTAAAATGGGTTTATTAATGGTTATAAATCCTTAAAATCATTAATAAGCATTTATAACACTTAAATAAAAAGGGCAACAGTGACCTGTTTGTTTGCCTAGTAGTGAAACCTTCATTTATACAGTTAAACCTCCGATTTAATGTTTACCGCTCTTCATCTTCTTCATCAGTCAGCATTAAATGTCAGCTTCACCTCATTTTCATATTAATCAGTTATAACAGCTCACTTTTGCCCTTTTTATTAATGTTATAACTGCTTATTAATGATTAATAAAGTGTTATGACGTAACTAATAACCATTACCAAACTATTATTAAAACATTCATAAACCCTTTCTAAGCATGGTCTTATTTTCCTTTGTTACCAAGGAAACCCTGAAGAACCATCATTTTTAAGTGTGTACAGTTAGAGATTGTAGCTCATCTGTTGATGCACAATTTGCATCTTCTAGCCCTTCCTTAACGGTCATTTTCTGACCTGCTGGATATTTTTAGGGCTGACACACTGTCCAGCAGCAGATGGGCTCCAGTCTGTAACCGTACACCTACAACATGCACCTATATGGTACGTGTTTCCGATAAAATGGCCAAAAAGTGAAGCAACTCTGTAGGGGCTTCTGATAAACCGGCGAATCAGTGTAAGTGTTCGTGTCTATCTCACCAGGCTGAAGTTATCGTATGTGCTCATTAGCTCCTCCACTCTGTACTGCTCCAGCACCACCACTCCGCCCAGGCTGGGGCTGCGCTGCCGAGCGCAATCCTCACAGTGCACCACGTACGTCTTCCTACTGCTGCTCTCGCTGGTCACGAAGAGCAGGTTGAACACCTCCACCTGCACAAACACACACGGCTGCTGTTATGCAACGTCAATCATGGAGGTCATGCATACAGTGCTGTGCAAAAAAAGGGTGAAACAGCGAAAAGCAACAAGAAATTCTTGTTTTCAGAAAAGTTCTTCATATCTTATGAGCTAGTTTGAAGTTCCCAGGTTTCTCGCTGCACTCCAGTCATTGCATAAACTGGTTAGATTCCAGTCACCTGATTTAAATTAATGAAGTATTCATTAGATTAGACCAGGTATTAGACGATAACTCAAATAATGCTAGGATGCCACAAGAGGTTTGGAAATGAACACATGGACAGACATAAAATCATTACTTATTATATGAATATAATTTGTGTTTATTTTAATATTAGTGTTTTTCTGAGCAAATAAATGCTTATTATCCAGTTAAATAGCCTTTTAAATATAGATTCCTATGTAAAACGTGCACAATCTTGTATATCTCATATGTAATATATATCTGCAAATGTTTATATCAATAATGTATCCAACATGTGTTATAGGTATGCAAATATTTATATGTAGTAATAATGTGTCCAACATGTATTATATATCTAAATACCTATATGTAACAATAACATATCCAATGTGTATTATAAAAATGTAGCTTCTTATATGTAATAATCATATGCCCCATGTATTTTTATATATATATATTGCATATAGGTACTTATTATTATTATTACAAATCTATATATAATAACATGGCCCATTTATAATATATATGTGTAATAAGAATTTATGAATCTGTTTACTTGGTCAGTAAGTGTTTATTTTCTCAAAAACACTAACACTTGAATAAATAAAAACAACAATAATACAATAAGCAGTGATTTTTAATGCAATTAAATTTCCAAACCTCTTACTAACCCAGTATTATTTGTAGTTATCATCCAGTGTGTGGTTTATCTAATAAATCCTTCATTAAATTAAATCAGACACCGCTGATGGGATTTAAATAATCCATGTGGTGTCTGTGTAAGACTGTATATACTGTAAAAGTGTGAAGAACAGAAGAACACATTTCCCCCTCACGTTTACTGTTGTTGTGAAGGTAACTGAAGTTAATCATTAACTCTGGGCTTGTTCTGTTATGGTATTATTGGCAGAGATAGGTATAATAAAGCACATGTGTTTGTTACTATGAGTGCTTGTAAAACCTCAGACACGTGCACTGCAGATCAGAGCTGGGCGTGTAACTCACGTCGCACTCGTTGCAGTAGTAGGCCGGTTCATCCTTCACTCGGCTTTGGTAGAAGATCTTTTTCCCTGCTGCTATCAGCTGGTCCCGCAGGATCTGGATATGCTTCATGGATTGCAGGAGGCAGTGCCTGCAGGAGGAACAGGACAGGGTCATTCAAACCAGCCCAAACACACGCACGCACATACATACATGCATACATACGTATGATATGAATAGACATTTGTCAGTTTGCAATAACTTCCCATGTCAAAGCCTAAATCAGTTTATTTAGAGGACTAAGAGGAATAAAGCCAAATGCCACACCTATTTTTACTGATCTTTTTTCTAATCTCTCTCATACTTTATTCTAACTTATGTCTAATTCTTATATCTGCCTAATTTATGTCTGTTTTTGTTTCAATTTTTATTTCTACCTAATATATGTACGTTTATGTGCAATTATATGCTACGGTAACACTGCAAGTTGCCTTTGTGATCAATAAAGTTCTATTTGTTTGTCTATCTATCTATCTATCTATCTATCTACCTAAACCTTTCAAGTGAAAATATTCAAATCATAATTTTTATGCAAAACCTCCTCAAGGAAGACAGTTGAAGATAAAAATATACTCAAAGGAGTATCACATATCTGCTTTAGGCTAACCCAACATTTGCAAATATTTGTTCTTGTTTAATTAACAAAACAGTAAGAGACAAAGTCAAACATTACTCATTACCCATTTCCAAAGAAAGCAGTGTCCCCAAACTTTTGAATGCTTTTCAGAATGTGGAGGTGTCAGATTTAGCATCTGATTTTGCTCTCTGGGAATTCTTCATGAATCACGTCTTACTACAACGCGGACCCTAAAATTACTGTTTTCCATCCGGCAGCACAGAAACAAGCCTCTACACAAATACGCTGAACTCACCTGATCATTTTGTAAGTGTTCGGGTCTGTTATCTTGATTGTACGGGCGACATTCCAGGAGACATGAATCATGGGAACAATAGACTTGACCTTTTTGACCTCGTTCCACTCGAAGCGCTCCAGAGCAAGCTGATACTGGTACGCTGGGAGGACAAACACGCACATGCAATTTACTCAGAAACAGAACACACACGGATCCCACGAGCCAAACGTAAACCAAGCATATCGTAAAAGCAATCTCATTTTTTACGGAAACCTCTCTCACCTAGAGCTCAACTGCAACTAAGCAAAGCTGGAACCTCAATAAGCATCACATATGTCCCTTTCAGCTAAATTCATCTTCTGCACCAACACAAAACATCTCGTTTACTGACATGTAGTTTTATCCAGAATATTTCACTCGTCTTTATTTTATTACATTTGATAAAACTCAGCATTTTGTGATGAATGAACCAACAGAAATGGTCAAAGTTTTATTTCAATGGCAGCAACTATATGTAAAGTTACATAAAAGGACGCTTGAGACTTATCAACTCTAGCACCCCCTGGTGTACACAGTCAGTACTCACAGTTGAGAGGGCCCACGTTCCAGGCAATGTTGTTGCACCAGCCCACGGCCTGCACCCAGTGCACAGTGCCGGCATTGATCCACACCAGGTCTCCTGGGCGCTGGATGAAACGGTACACGGGGATGTTGGCCTGGTACAGATCTTCTAGAACAGGCCACCATGAGCCAGTCAGGTAGTCTACTCCATGCCTGAGAACGACAAGTCAAATTATCTGCTAATGGAATAAGATTATTTTATTAGATAAAATCACTAAAAAGAAGTAGAATGTCTTTAACTATCACCACGAGAAATATTAGAAGCATTGACTACACCTAAGATGATTTCACTAGCTGAGATCATTTCTTGTAGTGCAGTCTAGGTTTGGACTCATCGACCCATTTTTATGAACATCAAAATTATAAAACAGCTATAAAATAACCAAGAAATTTGTTCAACAAATCAAAACACTCTGCTAACCTAGATTTAGCCCTCTTTGCCTTGTTGCAGATTTGCACACTCCCCTCAAAGAGTTTCATGAGAAGCCACCTGGGATGCTTTTCCAACAGGCTTAAAGAAGTTCCCAATTTTATTTATTCAGGTGTGTTCAAATGTTTTTCAGCCCAAATATGCATATTTCTCTAACGTAGCTGATCCTGAGAGCTGAGCAGTGACGTAAAACTAATGATCATATAACTGCTGCACCATTTAAGGTGGAATGTGAAAATCAGAACAAGAAGCTAGCGATTAGGAAACCAAATTCAAATGCATATTTCCGCTCTTTTTTAAAAAATCCATCTCTGAAGCAGGAGGACTGTTTTGGCCTGTTAGCTGTGCTGGTTGTGTAGGCACCGGTTATTTCAATAGTTCTGCTAGCCTAAGGCACCAGAATGCTACACCATTTAAGGTCGAACGGGATAATTCGCACAAGAAACTGGCGAAAAGAAGCTGACTTCAGCTTCACTGAGAGTTGAAAGGCATGAAAAGGGACGAGGAGGCTGCCCTGTTTCTGCTTGGCAGGTGAGGAACAACTTATCTTTGCTGTTTCACAGAACCAATAGGTCAGTACTGTTGTGTCCCATTTGCTAATGCATAGCTAATCCCAACTGGGTAGTGACAGTTTGCTGACTGTTTTTTCTGTACAACGTTTGCAAAGGGTATGCTGGCCACGAAGATCTAAAAACAATTGTTATTTGCCTTGGCGATACACGTCGATAAATTTGGGGGGTGGAGGTTCTGATGGAGCACTGAAGGGAGGGTGTATTTATTTTGCTGTTGAGCTCAAATATCAACAACTATTCCCCAGAATTGCTTACTGTGCCTTTAAATGTGGGATCCTATTCCAATCTCGATCAATATCGGCTGATCGTGCTGAAAGGCGAATGGCAATCGATATTGGCCCCAAAAACACTGATCGATCCATCTCTACTTCAAACTATTGAATATAATTATTGGCGCATAATTTGTAAGGGGCCCAAAGCCATTGAACACAGAAAGATACATATAGATCATGTTCTGTAAAACACAATTCTGAGATGAAGAAGAAAAGCTGGAATAATTGTAAAGAGGCGAACTAGAAACAACTCACTTCTCACAGAAATCACTGATGGCCTCCCAGTAATGCTCATGCACAGCAAACCACTCGCAGTCTCCAGGGCCGATGTTGATGTTCACAGAGCAGAAGTTGTTGTTCTCCTGGTGGCCTAAAGAAAATGACACATTGCATCATGTCAAAGAGACTATCTCCATATTCAAGAGGTTTTGGGAACATATTTTACATGAAGAAGTGTGTGGAGACCTGGAGTTCTGCTGCCTGGAACCTTCATATACAGTTGGACGGTGTTCATGCCCAGAATGGTGTGACCCACATGGCTCAGCATGTTATCACTTGAAGAAACACGCATGAACACTGGCAACTTCAGCAACTCCTGCAGCTGGGGCTTCCACCTGCAGTCAAAAACACAGCACTCTCTGAAAACACAGTCATACACAACCCTCCCACCATGCACAAATCTGCAAATGGAACTCGAATGCAGTAGTTGCTACCATCTACAGTGCCCTAGCAGAGGATCTTAAGGATAAGTCGACAATCTAACAGCAACTGATCTGGAGGCAATTATCAACATCTCCCTTAGCACCAGAAAGAAAACAGAGTGGGTTTCTCAAGAATCTCAGGGTTACAAACTCCCACAAACCCACCTTCATAAGACGTAAGCTCTCACTTCAGAGGATCATATGAAACTGGGGAGAAAACAACAGTTTCCAAAGGAGAAGAGCCACAGGGATGAGGGAAAACTGCTATCTCTCCTCTACAAAACCTGGCTATTGTATTTTTGCCTGCCCAAACTGTCAGAAACTTTCAGGTTTCCTCCAGAATCAGAAGGCCTTTGATGATATTCTCCTGTGTACCCAGCCTCCAGGGTCCAACTGCCAGTTACCCTCTCTGGGGATAACCAACAGTACCATTTCTAGGCCCCAGGCTATTCCTTCTCTTATCACCTGAAAGAGAGCATCTATGGATGGGTAATTCTTTGCCTCTGGGTTTATCCACCTGTCCACCTCTCCTGTTGGGTGAAATGCACTGGCCTCAGGCCATGTATTCATTCCAAGGACTTCAATAAGATACCATAAAAACAGTGGTATCTGCTCCCCCCCTGTGAGTACACCATCAATACCAAGCTGGACCTGAAAGGTACAGTCAATCTAGGCCGCATCCGGCAAGGAGGTGAGGAAAAATCATGTTCAACACCCTCAGTGGCCACTATGAGTACACAGACATGCCCTCTGGAATGGTTAACGCTCCGTATGCCTTTCAAGCATTCACAAATCTCCCCTGCTTTGTATCTGTCCAAGACCCACCAGGGATATTTCTGGCTACTTCTGAAGGACCACTTGTATGTCAAATTAGAGAAGACTACATTTCATGTACCCAATTTCTACTTATGGGCTTTGGAGGTTTCCATGAGCAGCATTCAAATGAACCTTGGTAAGGTCAAAGCAGTTAGGGAATGGCTATGGCCCACGTCTTCTAGGCAGGTACAACACTTCTTGGGTTTTCCACCTAAATAAAAAAACAAAAACCAAAGACCCTCTTCAAAGTCTTTGACACACCATAAGTCCATTCTTCCAAGCTCCATAACAGTTGCTCCTGTTCAATGGGACTCTGAAGCCAGAAGGTTCAGCAAAAGAACTCTCAGAGGGGCTCATCTATGGAAACTTAACCTAGGTAACCTTTATTGTTGCTTGTCCTGATGTGTTGTGATGGGAATGCTCCACAAAGCTCAGCATACATGGGTGACCAGGACTCTCCAATTCCTCCAAAGCTGCTTCTGGTAGCCCAGCATTCAGGGAGATGTATAGGAATTGCCACTGCAAGCTTCTCTGCTTGATTTGCTATTCACTCGCATTTCTATAGGTTCTGTCACTAGCCTGCTCACCTTTCCAATATACTTATAGTTGCGGTGGACAGATTTTTTTACTAGCCAAGTTCCCTTCAGCGTATAAAACCACTGCTCAGCTGTGTTGACAGTCACAAATGTAAAAAAAAGATTTTCTTTATTAGATCACCATTGGTTGTGCATATCTGTCTTACCTCTTTGGGTCAGAGAGGTCAATGTTGGTTCCAAATTTGATGATTTTCCCGATCGCTTTCTGATCAGCGCTAAAAGAAAAAGAGATACACATAATTTCCCACAGTGAGCAACACATCACTGGAGAGCCAGATGATGATGAGTAAACATTCAGAGATAATAAATTAAGTAAGGCATCTTCTGACTTGGATGTGCCGGAGACAGAAGGAGAGATGGACAAAGCCTCTGATTTCAACTCGACTGGTTCAGATTTTTTCTCTCCCTCATCTTCATCCTCGCTGTCCTTCTCTTCCTGAAAGAGATGCATAAAAGTAGAAAAGATTATGAACTCTGCTCTTACTACACAGTGTGTGCTTCTTGTGAGGCCTGCACCTAATGCTGATGATTGTAGAAAGACATGGACATACTGGAGTTGCTGGGACAGTGCGCTGGAGAAAAAAAAATTCTTGGGATGAAATGCAGCTTTATTTATAAAACAACAAGAGCCACAAGATTTCCTTTTGGTTACTGATGTTAATGGGTGGGTTATACTTAGCTGTAGACAAAGAAGTTTTTACAGTATGAATAGTTCAATGTAAAACCATAAAGAACGTCTTTGTGCATTTGCATATGTACCTGTAAGCTCTCCTGGAAGCTGGAGGCCTGATACTGAGCATACTTGGCAATGGTGGTGTGGGATCGGCTGCTTTCACATGGCCAAGTCTGAGCTGAGCCGGCATGGTTCCAATTTTCATCAGCTCGCTGCTGCACCTGAGTCCTCACTTCCACAGCATGTTCACCATTCGCCTCCACCAAGGACTTAGTAGAGAACAAACCCAGGTCTAAAAAAAACCAGAGAAATCAGGAGAAAGGTTAGGAAATATTTTACTAAAGTAGGTGAACCCTGTATTCCTTCAGCAGGCAACAGAGCAAAAGGCGTCTAGTCATTTCCTATGGAAGTAGGTGATTTGTAGCTGCGATTTAGCAACAAGCGACAAAGTGACAGGGCAACAAAGGTCCATATCAAATTGAGATATGGTGAGGCAATGATCTGACTGACTGGTTCCAACAAATTCCTCAGACCAAACCAAACAAAGGATCTGACGTCCCTAGGCTTTGCTCTCTAAACTTTTGGCTCCTACCAACTTTTTGTTCCTATTTCCAATAGTATCACAGAAAAGGAAGAGAAACTATCTGTGTCCGTTTCCAATCGCACAACAGGACTGTGAATGTTGGTGGGGTTAATATTTTAAACAAAACAGTGGTACATATATAGCAAATATTTTTTTACATCTTCTTATCAGAAGCTGGACAGTGTACAGAGCCAAAAACGACAACAAGAGCACCCTTGAACACATCCACAAGAATCAATATTGTGGCGACATTAGCGATTGGCCACCTCCTAATGTGAACGGATGGTTATGTTAGTGTGGGATAACAACATTGCAAAAAACGACACTAATGTGAAGTGCAGATTAAAGGGAAGGTTCTCTGTGTGATGGATAGTCTTTAAAGATGCACTTCAAGGATTGACTGACAACGATACAATGATGTTAAGCCTCTTTATGGAAACGATCCAACTGTGTCAACCCTCTATTTCTGGCAGCCTCTATGTGTGAGTGAGAGAGAGATACAGACAGAGCGAAGAGGGTACTCACTAAGCCGGAGGGATCCTGCCAGGCCTCTGATAACAGTAACAGGGTTTTTGGGATCTGTGCAGAACTGCAGCAACACTGGAGAAAATGCATCTCTCTTACTCTCGAGCTAAACACACACACAAACACACAGAGTCAGCAGGGAGTAACATACTATGACAATGAACACAAGTTTTCTAAAGGTGATTTCCCTTGGACAGTGCAGTACAGCAAGGTACGGTTACTAGTCTGGACCTATAACTGTTTGCACCCTGAATGAGTATCCGCGTCTGCTTCCCATTGCACAACAGGACAGCGAACGTTGGTGAGGTTCTCTGTAGGTTGTGTGGTGGTAACATGACTTTTCTTGCAAGGCTGGCTAGCAACGATGGAGTTTTTGACTGACGTTTTGACTGACATTTTGATTGACATTTTACTCTGTTTCTGGTTTTCTGTGAAGAGTCATAGATAGCGATTCTGGCTAGCTAGTACTATATAAATAACTGTTATCTAACTTAAGTGACGATGCACGACAATGCATGTGATGCAGGTTCACTCAGCAGTGGAAATGATGACTAAATGCATGTCCACAGGTTTGTACCTGTACTGTACCGTTTTGCACTGCCCAGTGAAAATCAATGTCAAAGCACATAGATGTCTGTTCAAAAGATACAAGAATCTTATGCTCACGTAGATGCTGGGTGTTGGAGGATTGAGCTTCTCACGGGGTATGAGAGACTCCACATTTAATACAGGCTTTACTGACAGTGCAGGCAACAGATAGGACTCGTGGAATTTGCCCTTCACTGTTGCCCCTCTGTCAGAGAGAAAGAGAGAGAAGGTTGATAAACTGAGTTGCACCAATACGCAAACACTATAAGTGAATACTGAGTCTGCATACTTGCTGCACATGTCAGTAGAAACAACCTTGTAATTCCACCTTGCTGTTGTAGAGACTGGGATGCCCAGGGGTGCCCAATCCTGGCCCTAGGGATCCACCACTCTGCACAGCTTAGCTCCAACTCTAAGCTAACCCACCTAAATTAGGTGGCGAAACTTTCAGGGGGATTTGAATATTACCACCCTGGAGAGTTCAGATCCAGGTGTGTTGGATCTGAACTCTCCAGGGTGGTAGATCTTCAGGATTGGGCACCTCTGCTTGTTGATGAACAATTTGAGTTAGCCATCTTTTAGCCTTTTATCCACAGTTGGTTTCTGACCACAGAGACACTTTCGGCGGCATGTACTTATCACTGCTGTGCTAAGAATGGACACTGTCAGAAACTGATGAATAGATAACCAGGTAGCTGACAAATTGTACACTATGACAGATGGGCAACTGTCTGTAATTGTACACGTATATAGTGGACGTACAATGTAGGTGGACCTCATAAAGTAGCCAGTGAGTGGAAGTACAAGGTAGGGAGTTCTAATACAGTGGATGGCTCATGTAAATTGGAGAAATTACTGTAACAGGTGCAAATGTGCAGGGATTCTATTCTCATGCCAAGCAAAAGCATTGAGGCTTACTTGCAGGCCCCGATGATCTCTGCTGCTGTGTTCTTAATACTGATATCATTTAGCGGAATCCTCTTCTGCTCAATCTCAGAGGCAATGAATGTTTGCCTCCCATTGCTCTTTACTTTAACCAGGTGGATCTTCAGCTCTTTCAGAGGTATGGCAGACAGGCCCTGTAGCCTCAGCAACTCAGCTTTGCTCAATGGAGGCTTGCTGGAGCCACTTGCACTGGGGGAGGTGTTTGTGTTGGTTGTTGCTTTTGTTGTGGCTTGTGTCAGACATGCGCTTCCATTGTCTTTGTTCTCATTCTCCTCCGCAGGTTTGACTCTCTCTTCTTCCCCCCTCTCTCGCTCCTTTTCCCTCTCTTTCTCTGCCTCTTTAGTCCGTTGTTTGATGTTCTCTACAGTCACTGCCTGCTTGTTCCTGAGCTGCTTGGAACGACCACCGGAGGTAGAGGAAAGGGGCAGAGATTTTGGAGAGCAGCACTGTGCCTCATTCTCAGTCTTTCCTTTCTGCTTTTTATGTGTTCTTCCTGTGCCCTCTCTTACATGTGAACCTTGGTGGTTGCTGCCAAGCTTTTGTTTCTGACTCCTCTCACGCTCTCCCTTCTTCTCTCTGACTCGTTCTGATGCCTTCTCAGTCGCTTTGATGGTTTTGGACTCTTTTTTTCCACTCGTTTCTTCTGGGATGGGGACAGAGACAGGATTAGAGCTCTGCGTCAACAGCACCTCGCAACTGTGGGCCAGTCTGGCCTGCAGGGTTGCGGGTGACATTATCTTTGCTTCTTTCTCTTCCTCCAGTGAGGTACAGGTAGGCTCCCTGTGTGATTCTACAGGTTTGATTAGGTTGTCACTGACTTCCTTGTGGGCCCTACTGTCCTCCTTTTTCTCTTCCTTCATTTTTTTGTCATCCTCAGGCTCTGAAATCAGATCCGAGGGACTCTGGGAAGGGGCTACTCCAGTAGGGGTCAGGTTAGTTTCAGACAGACCAGTGTGGGATCGGCCAGTTGGGGTCAAGCCAGTTGGGCTCAGGACAGGTTGGGACAAGCCAGCTGGAGACAGGTCAGTTTGGGACAGACCAGTTGAAGACAGATCAGCAATGGGCAGGACAGTTTGGGACAGGCCACTTGGGTTCAGGTCAGCTGGGGTCAGATCAGTAGGGAAAGGGTCAGTTGGTGACCCAGCCATTGGAGATACAGCCACTGGGGATGCTGAGGTTGGGCTTTGTTGGTCTGGAGGCCGTATCTCTGGGCCCAGCGAAAGCGAGGAAGAGTATTTGACCCCACCCAGGGCGTTTGGAGGTGGCCGGCCAAAAGGTCCACCTCTGTAGGTGTACCTATGGCTGCCTGAGCCAGAGATGCTATCAGTCTGGTGCAGGTGGGGTCTCTGGGTGACCTGAGAGCTTGTTGTGCTGCTGTCCTGCTGTTCTGCCTCATGTTCTTCATCCTCCTCTTCCTCTACAAACTTAGAAGGCTCATCAAGGCCGTAGAGTTTGGCCAGGTCACTATGGCGGTAGTCTGGCCAAGACTCTCCTGTAAATGAGATTTTTTGTTATGAGAGTGAGGTATTCAAATGTCTAGTATTCATATATCCCAACCAGAACCTACTTACATTGTTAGGAATAGACAATGAAAACATTTGACATATTTAACATATGTTTACTGTGAATAGCTAATTTAAGGAGTGATCTGAACCTGACTGCTCTGGTTGATTAGTGATTCATTTTTGTGTTTTAGGCATATGTAATTATCAGCTACAGAATGCTACCTCATAAGCCTCTCTGGGACTCACCAGGTTCTTTCCAGGGCTCTTCTGGGTCTTGAAGTGGAGAGGTGTGTGTGGGGCTAGGCTGGAGCACAGGCCTCCTCATCATTATATCCTCCTCTTCCTCACTAAGATCTGAGACAGGGGAACCTTGCCAGCTCAGGACAGGGGGGCTGGCTGAGGGGTCCAGCCGCAGGTGGTCATCTGTACAGGTGCCATGGGCAGGCAGCAGGTCTGGAGCATGCTGGGGCCTTGTCTCAGGCTGCTGGGGAACATTCTTCTCAAAACCAGTGGATGCATCCGAAATGGGAATTTCCTGCTCACTGCTAGCAGGCAGATTGGAGGTAAAAACTTTGAGGTCAGACTGCTCCTCTTGAGGCCTCTTGAAGCTGCTGGTGTTAGGACTCATAGGCTCAGAGGAGGGCAGGCTGTCATCACTATCTGAGGTCATATTATTGGCAGTATCTTTTGAATGGCTCTGATTGGCTGGAGGGGTGGAGGAGGGTGGGACGGACCCTGAGGTGTGTGAAGAGTCAGAATGGCAGCTGCTCTCCTCCTCTCCTCCACTCTCTACATATTCACGGGCTGGGGATGATGATGTATGCAAGACGGCTGGAGATGGAGTAGACTGAAAAATGGCTGAATGAGGGCTTTTACTTGGAGAGCGAGACGATGGAGTCTGGTGAGATATTTCTCTTTTCTCTTTCTCCCCTTTCTTAATGCCATCTCTCTCCGCTCTCCTCTGTCTTTTCTTCGCATCTTTAGCTTTCTTCTCATTCTGTCCCAACCCCATCTCCACTTTTCTATGCATGCCCTTCCTCTCCCGATGCCCTCTTCCCTCTTCCCTTTCTTTCTTCTTTTTCTTTGCCTCCAGTTTTCTCTCCATCCTCTCCCTCCCATCCTCACCTTTCTTTTCTTTCCTTCTCTCACGCTCCCTGTGCCTCTTCTTGGCTTGGCCATGTTTCTGCAGGTTCGTATCCAGCCGGCTTATTGAGCTCTCCTGACTGTCGTGGTTAGAGGAGCTGGAGTGGATGTAGTTAGATGGACTCCGGTGTTTGGAAAGTTTGCTCTTCTTCCCCTCTGACCTGTGAGAACTAGATCCAGGTTCAGGACTTGGAGAGGCAGTAGAGGCCTCTGTAGCTGGACTTCGTTGCTTGCCGTGGTCTTTCTCGCAGGGAGCACCATAGGGCTGGGGGTGTTTGGCGGTGCCGTGGCGCCTCCCTTCCTCTTTCGGCTCCTGTGACTGCTGCCGTCCATCCAGCCCTGTACCAGAGCGCCTAGTCTCCTGTATAGAAACAAACACACCACAACATAGATCACAGGCAATAAAACAATAGCAAAAATCTGATTTCTTATTGTTCAACAATGTGTGTTTGAGGAATTTTCAATTATTATTTTTATTCTGTTCTGTTCCTCCATATGGTATTAGCAGCAAAAGTTTGAGCAAAAACTGCTTTGGTACACTATATTTTTCTGTGTCTTTCACTCTCTAGACACAGAGAAAGAAGTCTAGCCATTCACTTAGAACAGCATAGACCAGTAGGACAGTTAATTGGCTAGCTATTTTCAGTTTTGAAATCAAAGATTAAAAAAGGCAGTGAGTTTGAGGAAAATGTCTTGGAACAAAAGTTACCTTTTTTGGACAAAGTTTTCTCATGACAGTGACAACAACAAAAAAAATCTCAAGAGAAAAAAAAGACAAGTCATTAGGGATTCTAAGAAAGACACTCACACTGCTCTGCTTTGCAGGGCGATCCTGGCTTTTCCAGGCCATTGTGGGTGACCCATGGCTGGGATGCAACACCGTAGTCCCATTGCCAGATGCATCTGGATGCCTGTGTGTTGGCGCTGGGGGCTGGTGCTGGGGGCTGTAAGGCACTCTGGTGAAGTTTGCTGGTGAGAGGGGAACGGTACGCCCCCAGTCCCCTTTGGTTCCACGGAGGCCCGGGTGATCTCGAGGGTTGTTGTGGCCTGGTTTCTGAAAGGCCTGGCTGGGGCCACAGAGAGCAGGGGAGGTCGGATGGGTCCTGTGGGAGTGATCTCTGCTGCTGGACTGATTAGACTCCTGCTGAGACAAGGTTAGAGCGGAAGGAGGTATTTAATTAGATGAAAGGATCATTAAAATCTTAACAACTTTGCATGCAGTATGTGCGTTGTTCCTATTCTAAAACACCTGTTTCAGCTTAAAAATAAGTTTCTAATTAGTGAATGATATTATGTGACTTATGTGTGTTACATAAAATAATGGTTATGAATGAATATTTGTTATGTTTTAAATCTTGCAATATAAGTCCAAAACAAAATGGGGCAATAAAATGGGATTTGGTGTCTAACCTGGAAGCGTGAAGGAGAATGCCTCTTATTTGACTGACTCCAGGGGGCAGAATTTCTATATGGGGGACTCCAGGTGCGAGGGGGGTGGGACAGTAGAGGACGGTTCATAGGATGCTTCATTCTAGGGGTGAAAGCCTGAAAAATGAAAAAACACAATATGGCAATTCAGCACTGCATCTGGCAGTAGTTGTCCTGACCAGCAGATGGTGCTAAACTGCACTTGTTCAGTGACTGAAAGTCAATAAAACAGTGGTTCCCAACCTTTGTCCTACAGTTCCCCTTCCCTGCACATGCAGTACCAGATATGATCCAACTATTCTTAAAAGTGGTTGTGTTAGAGCAGGGAAAGCACAAGGATACTCCAGGTCTTGGATAGGGAACCACTGATCAACAACAACCTTATTTGATTTGATAAAAGTTGATGTACATGTCAAAAAAAATAGCAAAATGTTCCTGTTTCCCAAAGTGACATTGATCAGGGAAAAGACATCTTGTGTCTGGTGTTTGCTTCTTTAGTTCTGCACTGGAGCTACAAGGTTAATGTGACTATCTAGTGATGGAAGCTTATACCTGCCATGTTAGCATCATGTTCACTACATGCCTAAATCACACATTCGCCTCAAATCGTACTGAGTTGTTAAGTAATCTCTAACAAACTCTCTTATGTGGTTTCTGATACTGTTTGACTGACTGTTGTTTATAAACATGGACAAAAGTAGAGGCAAAATTTCAGGCTCCAGGATGGCTGCTACTATTTTAGCAACAAACTTTTGCCCATGTTTATAGAAAACAGTGTGTCATGCAGTGTCAGAAACCACATAATCAGGTCTATTAGAGATTACTGAACATCTTGACATGGTTTGTAGCCTGCATGTGATCATTTAGGCATGCAGGTGATGCTAATTGGTGGGCTTTCATTTCTAGTTAGCTACATTAGCCTTGTAGCTCCGGTGCAAAACTAAAGAAGCAAACTACAGACACCAAACACAACTTGCTACATCGACTAAATTTGGGTGATTTGTTGCTGAGTGAATGATCAAAGGTGCTGACCTGGTGTGAGCTGTTGCTTTTACTCCTCTTGCTGGGGCAGTCGTCTCTGGATGGGGAAGGGTGTCGGTGAGGGGCTGAGTCGCTGTGTGGGGGGGCTGGCCGTTTGAGAGAAGGACTCTGGAAAGGCCTGGATGGGGACACTGGACTCCATCTCTCTCCCTGTGCCTGTGGGGGGCGCTGCTGCTGGTGAGGGCCTCCATACTGAGGAAAACAGAAGGCAGAGATGTTGTGATAGAAACCAGGGGTCACCATGATTACAAAGTTTTCATCTGAGCCTTCCAAGCATTCGACAGGTGATCTACTCAGATCTGAGTGACGTGGGCTGAGTGTCCGCTCACTCTGTCTCTCACCCTCTGAGGCTGGCTGGCGTGATTGTTGCTGTTGGAGACAGTTCCTCCGCATCCTGAGCTGTAGCTGTTAGTAGTGGCCCGGGCCGTATCCTGGTGGTTTGGACCCCAAGGCCGTGGGGCTGGCCGGACCCTCCCGGGGCCTCTCTCTCTGGGCTGACCGTGAGCTCTGTCCCTGCTTGACTCTGGAGGTCTAAACAAAAGAGTACACATATGATGTTCATCACGCTGCAAGTAACCTTAGGAGCTGCATTTCACCAGTGATGATAAAGTCCTGCTGTCATTTTATACAAATTATAAGACAAAACTGTGTGCAAAGCACAGATTCCAAACTTTCCGTCCACACCACATTTACGTCTGTAAGTTAAAGAGCAGATATTTTATTCTGATTTGAATTTGATGAAAAGTTATGGCCGTGCATTAACATTTTTGCCAAGCTTTTGACTAAAAAAAATCACAAATGCAGATTCAAGATGGTCAAATTAAAAAGGAAGGTGATAAATGATTGTGTATTTATGTTATTGCATTAGTATGTTATTGCAAAATGACAATTATGACATATATAGAAGAACAGAAGTGTTGTGTTGGGGAGTATGCTTCAGGGCAGGAGCTGAAAGCCATAAGTTGGTGCAGTTTTTTTTTTGGCTCAGACGGACCTGTTGTTATAAGCTTTATGATGGTTTCTTCCTGATGTGTGGCTCAGACCGGGGTGCTGGGGTGGGTACACTCCTCCGCTGGCCCTGTGGATGTAGGGAGTGATGGATAGATGAGCATAGCAATATTTAGTGTTCGATTAGGGTAAAAGATATGAAATTGCAGACAATCCTCTAGAGGCGCAGCTTCATGTACAATGTACATTATCACCACAACTCGAAACATACAAGTTCAGTAGTGACAGGTAAATAATTTTAATTGTTTATTAATTACTTGGTAAACACTTTATATTCTGCACAGCAAAAGCAAAGGCAATGCAGTTGGAGCTTCTCTGTGAACGACTGAAATCGTGTGTCATTTTGTAGTTGGCAACACGCCCAAATATCCAGGGCTAAGCTGTTTTTCTCTATGGGAAAAATGCCCTGCCGCCATCACACCCTGTGGTAAACAAGTGTCCCAAAGCAGTTCTGTCCTATGCATATTTTGTCCCCGAATGGCACTGGATCAAAAAAAGGAGTCAAAATACTGGTATGAATATAGCTACATCTATGCCACGTGCAAACTAATACTGCTGTGCCCTGAATTGACACCGCATGAAATGTTTAATACTGTACTTCAACTCTGTAACAGCAGACTGTAGCTGACTACTGATAAGGCAATTTAACTACCACACCTGACTAAGCTCGCTGGTTTGTGTGGGGTATTTTGGTGAGGTTGCTTGTCTAATTATGTCCATTTAAAGCACAGCAGTGTTTACGCATATCTGTATGTCGAGTCCATAACAAACTCGTAACTCAAAAAAGGACAAAATGTACAGTGGGGTCCAAAGGTCTGAGAACGCCGGTGAAAATGCTTCTATTTGCATTCCTTTCCAATTCTGTACAAAGTTTCTCATTACAAATTATATTGTCGGCGTAAGTCTTTGAAATTTGAACAAGAATTTCAGAACTTTTTAGAATTCAACATGTCCTTCTTTGCTTTAATGACAGTGTGAACTTGAGCTGGCAGTGGACTCCACAAGTCAGTTCAAAATCCTCTGACGACAAGTCATAAGTTTGAATGGCGTCCTAGACTAAACTTTTTTTTCTTACGTTTTTCAAAATTCTAAACTTTTCGGTTCAGATTTCAATGCAAAATATCCAAGATTTACAGTGTGGTCTCAGGCTTTTGGACCACACTCTACTGACTTTGGAAGACTTTTGCTCACCAAAGGGTGATTCTCAAGAACAGCAGTTACTTTTCCCAAAGAGAAAAACAGCTCACACTCTGAGATCTTAATTGGGGCGATGCTGACTACAGAATTCTGACAGGTCTGTATGGAAGCGACCAAGATTATTCAGATAGAACCAAGCTTCCCAAAAAGGGGTGGGACTGTTATATGAAGGGAGATGGGTGGTGTTTTTCCATGAATTAACACAGGAATCTAAATGAGGTGTAATAGCTCTCTAAAAACAACACATTTAAAAAAGATGAGCACCATGCCTCCTCAGCAGTGTACTGACTGTACTGTGCATGATTAGGGCAGAGACTGTGTAATGCTGGCCTTACATGTTGAAACTTTTGTGCAACTGCAGGTCCTCCAGATGCTGCCATGATAACAACTGTGAGCTTCATGAAGCTTAACATACAAAATGTGCTTATTTGTTGGTAACCAGTTAGCTTAACTAGTCAGCTGTGTAACCTCAAAGTTGAAAAATAAGTTAACTTATGTTTCAACCTGCAACTAGTTGCAAGGAAGTTTCACCAAGTAAAGCCAGCCTAAATGTGGACTGAGAGCGGACCTGGACGGAGCAGCCCAGTTGCGTCCGGAGCTAGGAGCCCATGCTGCTCTGCTGGAGCCACCGGAGGGGAAGGAGTCCCATGAGTACCGCCCAGAATACTGCTCTGCTGCGTGATACATCCAGCCTGGGGCAACACCCACACACACACAAACACAAATAAAGTGTTATTGTGGGCGACAATACAATCTGGATATTTTGTAGCAAACTGACGCCACTGCGTCCAATCAGTGAATCAATGCTCACCACACTAACGCACACGGGAATCCCTCCAGTGCGGAACAGAGACAGCACAACTTCAGCCTGAGAGAGAGACAGAGAGACAGAGAGACAGAGAGAGAGGTATTTAACAGTAGGCCATTGTTTCAGTCTGAGTGGCTTAACATACAGCAGGAGGTCATTTTGGACCATTTCTGTTGGCGCATTCATCATGAAATGAACACATTGTAAAAACCACCTCTCATTTTCAAATTCTAAAAAAATGATAAAAAGAAGACAATCCATTTTTGTTCTGATGATAATACTACTATTATTTTTTCCTATACAAGAGTTGTGAGAGGATATGCACTGTGAATTGAACACTGTTCACTTTTTGACACTATTAATACAACATGGCACAACATTAGAGGTGTTGGTAAAATGTAATATCACGATACTTCAAGACGTTTCTTACGATACACAATGTGTCACAATATTTATTTTTTATGGCATCTGATAAGTTAGAACAGACAAAGTAGGGCCACATTTTAAAATATATTTACATTTATGACATTTGGCAGACGCTCTTATCCAGAGAGACTTACAATTTGATCATTTTATACAGGTAGGCAATGGTAGTTTTAGGAGTCTTGCCCAAGGACTCTTTTTGGTATAGTGTAGGGTGCTCACCCAGGCGGGGATTGAACCATCAAAAACTATGAATCCAATTACTTGTATTCGACATTTCACACACGGTGCTGCACTAAATCCAGTTAACCCCTTAAAATCTCAGGCTTATTACATACTGAGGCTTATTAGTCAGTAACTACAGGGACTTCAATGCAAACTGGCTGAGATATTCTTAGGTTATAGACATGTGTAATAAAACAGGACTAATTATGCTTTCTTTTTAATCAAACATGCAGTTGGAAAGTGATTTTTTAAGTACTGACGATATCCATGATATGATGCCATTTCTCATGATGTATATGAAATGTTGTCATATTGCCCAGCACTACATGTACCACTATATTATTTCCAGCACTGTCTTAGACTCAGGCACCTAAGCAAACTGTCTTAAACTATAAACTGTCATAAAATCACTCATTACTGCAATTCAAGTAATAAGAAGCTAATCATTCCTCCAGTAATCAAAGCTCAGCTTGTTTTGGGTAAACTGGAGCTCATTTCAGTTAAATGGGCCACTGTTAACACACAGCCGCCGCTATGACACACCCACCCCTCCTTATCACGAAGAAAAACAAACTATTCAGATTTAAATCTCACTCAGAATCACATGCCGTTATCAGGCAGAAGGAGAGGTGCACTATAAAAATCCTTTAGAATCAAATTAACCCTTATTATTGCATATATTAATCAAGCAAATATTACTGCAGTACAACAGTTAATACGATTTCATCATTATTATCATGTGCTGTCAAGTTGTTTCCGACTCCTGGAGACCCCATGGACAGTGCTTCTCCAGAATATCCTGTCTTCTCTTTGGGCCTTCAGGCTTCGGAATGGCTGGTTCATGATTCCTCTGATTATATGCTGCCATCTTGTAGCTGGTCATCCTCTTCTTCTTTTACCTTCATCTCTTCCAAGCATAATGGACTTTTCCAATAAATCAGTTCTTCTCAGAAGAGCTTCAGTTTGGTTATCTGGGCTTTGAGTGAGAGGTGAGGCCTGATTTGGTTTGAGGATCCATTTGTTGGGTTTCTTTGCCGTCCAAGGTTCTCTCAAAAGTCTTCACCATCACCAAAGTTCAAAGGCATCAGTACTTTTCCTGTTCCGCCTGTTTATTGTCCAGCAGGGAAGATCACAGCCTGGACAATCCTGATCTTTTTTTGTAGAGACAAATCGTTGCATTTGAAGAAGTTCCTTCATCTTTGTTCTGCTGAGTGCTGATCTGTGTCATATTTCTTGAGTACTGGATCCTTTGTTGTTAATAACTGATGTGAGTAAAGAGAAGCTGTCCACCATTTCCACATCTTCTCCATCAGTGGAAGTTGGCAGTCTTTCCTGTCGGAAGACCCTCTTCATATTGAACCAAAGACCCATCTTTTCACTCTGTTCTACAACCTTCCTTATTAGGGCCTTCAGGTCTTCCAGATTTCCTGCTGTGAGTGTTGTATCATCTGCCTGTTGAAGGTTATTGATGTTTCTTCCACCAATCTGGAATCCATTTTCCTACAGTCTGCTTCTCTTATATGCTCAGTGTGTAGGACAAACAGAAGTGGTGACAGGGGGCAGCCTTGTCTGACTCCTCCGCCAATGTGGAACCAGTCTGCTTGTCCATTTTCTGTCCTGACTATGGTTTGTTGATCTCTGCTAAGACTTTTCTGCCATGGGAGACCCTGAAAGGAGTTAAAATTCCAGGCAACATAGCTCTCTGCTTCTACGGTGCATGCAAGTCTCCTCGCCTCAACAGGACACCATTCCAAGAGAAGGTATAATGTTAGATAATTCTTTAGGAAAGGATTAATTGCATACTGTAATCTCAAACTTCACCTCCCAGTTTTATTTGATTATTTTGGAAACAGAATGATTAAAGTTTTGCACTAAGTAGCAACCACAACAATATGGTACGAACAACATGAAAATAACTATAATTACAATAATTTCTTAGGGTTTCCTCCATTTTCCACTGTTTAGCAGTTTTCCTAATGCTGTTCTTCGTTTTCTCAGGTCAGATGTTCAGCCTCCTCTTTGAGGATGTAATAATCTTGATGGAATATTAATCTTTTTCTATTTTCCATTTCTCAGTTTTCAAGATATGCCAGTGTTCCAACTCTGGATTGTTCAGTCTGATCAGGAACAATGTACTTGTATAGAGCTTTTTGATCATATGTATGATCATAATTTTGCATAATCATTGTTTAAATGGGTTTTTTTCTATAGGAATGAATGGGGGCAAAAGTTTGCGCACCCAGCTTATGTCATGATGAAACAAGTCCATTTACAACATCTTATTAACCATGTGGAGTACATTAGCAACACCCTAGCAACCACCTGGGATACCACAGCAACCACGTAGCAACACTCTAGCAACCACTTCAGGTACCATAGGAACCACATAGCAACACCTTAGCAACCATGTGAGATTTTTTCTTTTTTAAGTGTTTAAAAAGTAAGCGGGAATAATTGTTGGAGCGAAGCATGACAATATTTTATATATACATATTTTACACATATTTAAAATATCATAAAAAAGGAATTCTCTCTGGAATACAGGACACTGTCTTGTTGTGCTGATCATGGGACCAAACTTTCGATTTTCAGGACTGTCTAGACAATTCCTAGCTGGCTGATTCTTGGTGTAAATTTTCATGGTGTACATTCAATTAATAGCTTACAAATTCAAATATTAAATTTGATTAAAACGCCCTTCCCTAACTCGATGGAAACACAGTCACATTCCTCTAATCTTAACCCAAGACAGGCCCTCTCACAGCTCCACCACACCCCCCTCGACCGCTTTATCAGGACAACAAACACACACAGTGTGTGTAGCGTGTTGATACGTGTGTGTCTGTCCCTGCAGTGTGTTGGAGAGTGATACCAGCTGGTCCAGCGTGGGGAGGAAAAAGAGAGGCTGACAGTGCAGGAATGGCAGGAATGTGTAGAGGTTCCTCTTTATTCCTGTGACTAAATCTGCCCACCATGTGGGTCAGCGCCTGAGCTTTTGCCCTCAGACTGTATAAGTGCTCTCTCGGTCAGCATGTATAACTGTAGATTAACATTAGGAGGCGAGAAGTCGCTGTTTGCCTCTTGTGAGAGTATTCGAGGCTGCTCTTGTTGGATGTGGGTGTGTATGCGGACAAGAAAATGTGATATATCTACTATATATGTATCATCATTTTGTTTGGAACATGAACTTTAGTATAAATTTACAAATTTCTCTTACATTTCAGTACAATATTATTGGAAATGCTGCTAAGAAACAAAAAGTTCAGAGTCAAGGTTGGTGACCTTGGACCCCCGCTTCTACAATAGGAATTTGTTTGGGAAAGTGAGCGCCCCCTCTGGTGCAGTCCCGAACACCTGTGGAGATCTTGCCTCTGTAACTCGGACCTATCACAGATGCATGTACCACCACAGCGTTGGAAACGCAATCAATAAAGCACTGATCATCTCTCTAAGCGCCACATTCCATAATCAACATCTGAACAAATCGTTAACAATAATGGGGAGCTAATGACTCACTAAACCAAGTGTTATTGCAAAAAACAGTGAAAAATTGGGACGAGAATGTGAAAAATATGTCTGATATGTATCGTCATGTTGTTAACAAGTTTGTAAGTGTCCCTTCCATTTTTTGTGCGATACTGTTGAAAATAAAACAAAATGCAGGTAGGAACAAAAAGTTGAGAGTATCAAGGCAGGGAACCCCCGAGCCTCCAGTGTCTACAAAAGGTTTGAGGAATTTGTTTGAGTCAATCATTGACAATATCAGCATTCCACATCAATCAATTTGCAAGAAGTTGCAAAATGGTCAATTTTCAAGATCCTTTTTAGTGACTCTCAGCTCAGCCTCGTCCAAGAATGGAGCTTATGGGTCAGTCTGGGTTCTATGAGCGCCCCCTTCTGGTGCAGTACAGACTACCTGTGGAAGTTCGCCCCAGTAACTCTGGCTGGAAATTCCACAAATAAAGCACTCCAAATCTCTTTAATAAAACATCAAACATCAAAGTCCCCGTTTTGGCAGTAAGGCTAATGTTTTAGCTGCCTTGGAAAATACTCTTAACATGCTATGTATGGTCTCCTCTAAAAGTCCCTGTAGTAACTGACTAATAAGCCTTAGTGTGTCATGAGCCTGGGATTTAATGAAGATTCACGTTGCTCCCCCTGCAAGGGTCGTGTAGCAGATACAGTCCAAATCTCAACCACAATGAAGAATGTGTCGCAGTGAGAGCGCCGCTAAACTAGCTTAAGTTTATTTTATACTCTACTTATAGAAATACAGTGAAATAAAACTTAAATTACTATTATTATTATTAACTTTCAGCCAGAGGACACGCACAGTACTTCAGTTTCAGTTTGCGTGAGATGTAAAGTTGACATTTGCATTTAAAGTTACTGATGCTAACCTAAATACTGTCGTCTCATAATTCATAACTTATTATAATTCATATTTTTTGAGTTTTATTTTTTTGTAAGCGATTTGAAAAAACGACAGCTGCGCTTTACATTACGTGAACATTTCACAATAAAAGGAGCAACAGACATGGTCAAAAACTGCTTCATTGCAAAAATCTGTTATGAACATTGTTTACTTTCCCTGTAAATACTTCGCCAAATAATCGCCTACATTATTCAGATCCTCCTCAAAGAGTCTTTACCGGCACAGTTTTCAATTTTACTATATGAATTGTACATTCCTGTCATTAGCATACGATTTCAGAGTTATTTACATATTTGGACTATTTGGCAACATGCCAGGCTGCCCTCTAATAAGGAAATTAAAGCAGCAAACAGGAGCTCAACTGAAGCAAAAGAAAGCAAACCAGGGGTTTATAAGCGAAGGGCTGAACGTAAGAGCATATGTACATATGTCAGTTAAGCCGTTAAGGAGGAAGTGGCAATAACTTCCTGTGGAAACGTGACTATTTCTGCTGCACGCACACCAACTAAATGCTGCAGTATGTAACCAAACCAACCTCATGAGAGTCATGAGGGTGCCACTCTCTCAGGCCCTTTAAACTAGGGGTGCCAAAAATTTTGTCTTGGGAGGCCAGCTTGCACTGTTTAAGGTCAGACAGACAAAATAAAATACAAATAAAGAAGGTAGGCAGATTTAAAATGCTTTTGAAAGGGTATTTTATGACATAACATTTATTTTGTTGCTGAAATGCTTTGAAAAATGCTTTAAAATTTAATGTAAAAGAAAAAAATGCAGCATTTATTAGCTATATATAGTATAAAAATACATTTGTTCACTCATTGAGTAAGGTAGGGGGCTAGAGCAACTCTCTGCTGGGCAAATGAAACGTCGTCATGGGCCCAGTTTGGCCCGCGGGACGCACTTTGGACATTCCTGCTTTGTACGGGTATTTTTTCTGGAACAGTAACTATAAACTGTAGACCTTCATATCTAGTCTCTTTTATTAGCTCCTCCCTGTTTTCTCTGTCTGTCTGCCAGCCTCCTCCATTCACTTTCTCAGCTTTCATCTCTCACTACACACTGCACACACACACACACACCAAGACTGAGGAAAGAGAGAGAGAGAAAGAGAGATACACACACACAGACAGTGCTATGTGCTTTTACTACAGACACATCAGCCCTTTTCACACATACACTTTTACCGGGATTTCTCCACGAGCCAGAATGGAAACCCCAGCAAAGTTGACCCAGATATTTATCTACACGGATCCAGTATGATGCCCGGGTAACTAAAGATGCTGCACAATGCGTTTATTTAGTATTTTAAATTGTTTTCTGATGTCTACATAGAAGGTATGTAACGTTAGTCAGGGCGAAAATGGCCAGATGTGGTTTTACATAAATACTCAGGTCCTCGACTGTATAGATAGCAAACAGGTTTGAGTCCCCACTGCACACACATTTACATACTTCACACACACACACACACACACACACACACACAAGCAAATTGCCTTACACACAGTAATAACAGCCATATGTACTCTACTAGCTTTCACTAATGCACTGTAAAGTGAAAGTGGACAATCTTATACAATCACTGAAACATACCGAAAACATGCTTAAGCATATTCTGTGTATAATATACACTATATTAACAACATATAACAAAACAATGCAGTGTACAAGTCAGAGACGACCAGTTAAAATATACATTAAGCAGGTTATTCATTTTTCTTCAGATATTTCTGAGGAGATGAGATATAAGATAATCCGCTTGAATAAGGAAGGAAAGTAAGTTGAGACTCCTAACAACCACCTGGAACACCTGCTAGACCACCGTACGATAAGGAGTGCTTTCATCAGAGAGAGAGAGTTGAAAATCGAGCTGCTTCAGATCTGAAAACATCCACAGGTGTTTCTGTCCATCCTTCCACTGTGAGAAGACGACTCAGCGCTGTGGGTCTGAAAGGATGTGTAAGAAGAGTCAAGAAGAACCTCACTGAGAAAAGGAGACGGACACATCAAACAAAGAAGCTGAACGACGGACTGACCACCCCAGAGTCCAGACCTCAACACCACTGAATGTGTTTGATTACTGCAGAAAATGATCAACCAGCTTCTAAGACTGAACTTTGGAGGTGAGTCTGCAGATTCTTTGTTGATGTTTTGTGTAACTGTCTGTAAATGTTTTTTTTTCTGACACTGAAAAAAATAATTAGTATTTAATGATCTTTCTGACTGGAAATTAAATATATGAACGGGGGTCTCTGACTTTTACACTGTACTGCGTTTACAGTTTGCTATATATTGCCAACATTTGATAAAATATTTCATTTCTATGGTCAGGAGTGGGCTCTGTCAGAGTGGAACGAGACAAAGGCTGAAAGTCCGCAGCTCTGAGTGAAACTGATGATGAGGAGAGAGAGCGAGCGGAGCATGAGGGAGAGCAACTGAGGAGTCAAAGAGCCAGAAAAGGAGAGAGAGAGAGAGGGAGAGAGAGAAAGGTTGGGTGGTCCAGGTGCTGAGAGATTGAGTTACACACACACACTCACAGATAAAAAACACAAGCTGCAGACGTTAAACACCAACATCACACAACACAATCCTGACTTCTGCTGATTCAAATATTAATTTCGCTGCTGTCGTACCAAAACCTCATATCTCCATAATTATAACTTTACAGGAGAAAGAAAACATTTTACTTTACTTTTAATGTAAGTCAAAGCATCCAGACTTTTTTCCTAAGTAATTCTGGATCATTTCTTTTGGTCGATGAATCAATTTGGAAATAATGTAATCTAAGTATCTATTTGTAATGATAATATGCTCTATATGTATTATAGATGTGAGTATCTGTGTTGTATTGTGTCCAATATGTATTATACATGTATGTACATGTTATAAATTGCCCCATTTGTAATATATATGTAAGCATCTGTATACGTTATGCCCCATATGTGTTATATATATGTAGGTATGTGAATGTGTTATAACATGTCCCATATATATTATATGTTATAATACATCCAATGTGTATTACATATATGTAAGTATCTATATATGTTACAATATGTTCCATATGTGTTATATAGGTCTCTGGCTGCTCCTAATAAAGTCAGTAATAAAGCTGTTGGCCTGTATTTCAGTCCAGAGCTGTGCAGTGTTTCAGTTTTGGGACTGAGTTTGTGGGTTTGGTCAGAAGGTCAGACTGGGACACATTCAGCTTTGGGTCAGTGTGTGTGTGTGTGTGTGTGTGTATGTGTATGTGTGTGTGTGTATGTGTTAGTGTGTGAGTGTGTGTGTATGTGTGTGTGTGTGTGTAGTGTGTGTTTGTGTGTGTGTGTGTGTGTGTCTGTGTGTGTGAGTGTGTGTATGTGTGTGTGTATGTGTGTGTGTGAGTGTGTGTGTGTGTGTGTGTTGTAATTTAATTAATAATGATTCAAACATTACAGCGACTCAAACATGAACACATTGAATCTAGACAAAGTATTTACCTCAGTTCACACCCACCCTCTCTCTCTCTCTCTCTCTCTCTCTCTCTCTCTCTCTCTCTCTCTCTCCTGTTTTTCTCCACTCGCCATTCTTTCTAACTTCACCATTCTCACACAAACACTTGTTATAACCTATAAAACTGCTAAACTCATTTGATAGCTTATCTCTCTCTCTCTCTCTCTCTCTCTCTCTCTCTCTCTCTCTCTCTCTCTCTCTCTCTCTCTCTCTCGCTCTCCTCATCCCTCCACCTCTCTGAGTTCATTTCCAGGTGTGTGTAATGAAGTGGGTCAGCAGGGACAGCAGGTGACACACACACACACACACACACGCACACACACTCATGAGGGCCGGAGGACAGAAATATAATATCCTCACTGTGTGCGAGACCACAGAGGGATTATGGGATAAGAGAATACAAAGACACCTCTCTAATGTGAGAGGGAGTAGGTGATATAGCTCTCTCTCTCTCTCTCTCTCTCTCTCTCATTAGATAAGATGAATTAGAAACACACATCAGATAATGACATACAGTTCTAGTGTTAATGATCACTTGGAGGACAATCTCAAAACAACACACCCACACAAGCACATGCATGTATTAAGCCGGCGATGCACACAAACGAAAATTCTTGGCCGAAACCGAAATTTAGAACACACTCTGAAAACCGAAACTGAAAAACGGAAAAAATCTGACAATGAATAAAACAATTTTTTTCCCTTGATAAATTTTTTCGTCATTTCAGAAACTTTCTGTTCTGTTGTTTCGCTGTTCTGTTGATTTGCTGTCAGGCCTGTAGTGGAGAAGTTATTGGGTGTTATATCTCTTCTTGATACTCAGTATAAAAGTCCAGATACGTCTTGTATATAATATTCTTCGTAGGAACCATCTAGGAGTTACACGTGGCTGCTATTTTCACTGTTGATCTGCTGCCCCTGAAGCTGTTTGAACACATCTGTGCTGACCGGCTCAGGAAAGGAAACACATAATTTTTGATCACTATTTCTTGCTTTCATCACCATTAAAATGAACTGTAAAGCCTTAGATTTAGACACTTTGTTGTAGGCCTATTTGAATTTTCAGTCAAATTTTTTTTGGCAGAAAACCAAAATACTATTTTTGATCATTTTTGGCCTAAATTTAGCGACATACTGAAATTTTAGTGCATCTCCAATCAAAAAAATTAAATGTACACAATTTTCCACTCCATATTTAGTCAATCTGTCAAGTTTGGTGTCCAAATTTTGCGTCTTTAGTTTAGCGCTGGAGCTACAAGGCTAACTTTGCCAACAAACACTAGAGGTCAGTAGTCACCCGACTCTTTTTAAGAGTGTCGGACACAGTATGACCTACTGTGAGCTATAAAAATATATAAAACAAAAACAACAGAAATTGCAAATATAATCTAGCGTCCATACGCTGTGTGATGGAAGTCAGGTTCTGCTGGGAAGTCGGAATTTGGCACATCTGTTATCTAAAGTAGCAGCTCGCTTTGTTCAGCTACATTACAGCTGGTCATTTTTATAGCTTACAGCAAGTCAAAGTGTGTCCTAAATACGGGTGCGACAATTATTTGACTTAGTCAACTAAAATCGACGATACCAAATTATTTGGCAACTAATTTAATAGTCGATTAGTTGGTGATGTCATCACGCATTTCTTGTGCTAATTAGGAATGTTCTGACGTTACTGCATACTGGAAATTTATTACATTTTATTGCTGTTACTTTGCACATCCTTGGTTTTAAATTTCGACAGGAAAAAATGATTGGAGTTCTATCTTTTGTATATTTTGTATTTGCATGAAAGTTCATTAAAACAGTGAACTTCTGAATAAGTTATTCATCCATTCATCTTTATTGTCCTTCATTGTTAGCGAAGGCATAAAACAACCCCAGGCTAAATTCAAAAGCTGAAAGCTACGTAAGAGTTATTCGGTAATTTAGCGATTCATAAACCGAATAATCGCCTATTCATTTCAATATTTGACAGATTATTCGACTATCAAATTAGTCGTTTGTTGCAGTCCTAGTCCTAAACCAGATCAACAAGTCTGCACCACCTTAATGAAGACCTCAATGCAGTTTGAGTGGGTAGAGAGACGTTTTGGGGATGTAGTTATAGAGAAGATTTGGGTGACTATTGAAATTAAGTGTTTGTTCGCTACATTAGCCTCATGCATTACACTACAGAAGCAAAATTTAGACACCGAATGTCTTGGCTGATCAACTACTACTGGTGTAAGTGGAAACTATATAAATTAGAGGACGCGGCGTCCAAAAACTCTAAACTATTGTTTTTAATGGTAGTACGCACACTGTCATCGACACAGCACATCGGCGAGCACCGAAGCTTACATGACTCTGAGCGCTGTTCTATTGTTTAGCACTTAACGGTACATTTTGCCATTACTACATTAAATGAAAGCCATATTGAGACCACAGAAAGCCACAGCAGATCACATGTGGCTTCAATTGTACACAGTGGAAGGCAGCCAGTCTTTTAGATAAGCAGACAGATGCTAATGGTACCTCAGCTAATGTTGCTAGCCTAGCCCTTTTCAGCTCATATAGCTCAAAAACAGCCTGTGAAGAGGTACTAAACAGATACCAAGCATGATAAGTAATGCTGAACACTTTATTTCATTCAAATTACATCAGTAGAATTTAAAACGAACTTGAACCTGGCGTTTTTGGGCTCTGCTTGTCGGCGATCTACAGCAGAATTGCGTGAGCAATGGCCTTTAGGGTCTCAAACTGGCAGATGGTTACTGGTTTACTTTGATCGTTACAGTCTTCATTGGCCAAACACCCTTGTGAGAGGAAACTCAGGCCATACAGTGGCAGGAAGTGATGTCATAGGCCTGTATACTAGCAGTACTGAAAGCAGCCAAAATGAATGGACGCCTTAACATACACTTAAAGTACAGATGTATTAGCGTGATGCAAATACATCATAAGAAAAAATCCCAAAACAATAATGTTCAATGTAATATTCAGTTATAAACGGCATGAAGTTAAACTGGATAATGAACTGGGCACCAAAGTGGGGCACCTGGGTGGAAGGCAGACAGCCTAAATGGCAACCCAGTGGTCAAAGTGACCTAAATAGGCTCCACACACACTAGCTCGATAACCCGATCTAGGCTAAGAGTGTGACCTTAAACACGTGTGTGTGTGTACAAAATAACCCTTAGAGAAACAATGAAAAACATCACTTTAGGTCTTCTGGAAGTTCACCGACGGTAAACGCAGTTTAAACTGGTTCCAGTTAGTTGTTAGGAATGGAAAACAGCAGCACAGCTATACGCTAGGACACAAATATATGGTAATGTCTTTTACAAGTTTCAAATAAAACATATAGAATGTCTTTTACTATTAAGCTTCGTTTAATTTAGAAGAGGAAAAATGTTAATGTGCACCACCGTTTGCTTAGTGCTAACATACTATTAGAGTAGTGGAATTTAGCATAATCACAAAGGTGCGAATTTTTTATCGTTTCATTTTTTCCAGTTTTATGGCCCAAAATGAAGGCCTAGCTATAACAGCCACAGTTAACAACTGCAGACTAAACCTAATTTAAAATTAATAACACTTTAAATGGAGGTATTTTGGGAAAACCTGGTTTATCAAACATCACAAAAGCACATTACGTTACGTTACTAATGTCAGTCGCTGGAATATCACATATCAGTTTCTGTTAATTAGAAGTGTTTAGCAGCTACTTTAAAAAACTACTGAACATTTGGCAGCTCGTACTATCACAGCGTTACATTAGCGGCCAGATGCTAGCAGCTAGCTATGTATGTTAACTAGCTAACTACACACAACTGCTTAATTCACTTAAAATACTCAACTCATTTTGTCAACCTAGTTTAACGTAGTTTTGAAAACATGTTCAGACAGAGCTCGTCTAGTGAACCAGCTCGGTAAAATGTTAAACCTGCAGCCCAAAGAGCTACAAAGCTATTCTACACATTTATTATCATAATGTTTCATAATTATTGGCTATTATTCACTGTAGCTCCAAATTATGAGCAGCCTTAAACAAAGCGCCACACGTTTTGTTAATTTAACATAGGGCTGGGCAATATAACATTATATATCATTATCATGATAAACTATGTCACTATACAATACAATATGCTTTTCTGAACATATTGTGCATGTCACTGCTGTCGGAAGAAAACTTCGTATCTCCATTTTTGTCATTTTTCAGTTCTTGCAGATAATTTCAAAATACCTGTTGCCCTTTACATTGTGTGTACGGCCCAAAATGACATGGAAAAAAGTCTGGTTCCATTGACTTACATTAAAAGTGGAGTAGGTTTTTTCCTTCTCCTGCAAAGTTACCATTTTGAAGATACAAGGTTTTCTTCCGACAACAGTGATATGCATGTTTTATTATGAAGAGAGCAAAATTAGTCTCATTTAACTGGATTTAGTGCCAAATACTGAATTAAAATCACTGTGTTCACAGTTTTGTGATAGTATTTTTTTAAAATGTAGCACTGCTGGCTCTTTTTTCTCTGTTCCAGCTGATCAGTTGGCTAAAAAATAAATATTGTGTACGTATCGAGTATCGTGAGAATTTCTAAGTATCACAAGTTTTAAAATATTATATCTTTGCCATATTGTTCACCTCTAATTTAGCCTCATGTCATAATTACAGCTCTGCACATTTCACATTTAAGTCGAATGATCGATTATTATTAGTCGATTAACTCAGATGAATAATCAGATATCAAAATATTCTCTTTTTTTTTGCAGCCCTAATCACATCTGTTATAATTTGTACTGCATCACACACTGCTGCACAGCATATGCTTTATTTGACGGCCTCCACAGCGCTGTTGTGAGATCATGATACACAGCCATAATAAGCCCACTTCCTGCCCGAGAGCATTCACTACAACACTGCTATCATATTACTAACACACACACACACACACACACACAGCTCTGAGTGCAGCAGCGCTCGTTTGCAGCTTTCTTTACATTTCCATACTGCTGTACGTGCTACACCGACACAGTCTGACTGTACCGCACAAAGACGAGTGCAAGAGAGGAGGAAAAACACTGAGAGAGGAAAACAGAGCGAGAAGAGAGAGAGAAAGAGAGACAGAGGGAAGAAGGTAGTCACATGCCGGTCTGCTGCAGAGCACAAAGGGAGTCTGACCAGCAGTGTGGCCTTAAAAAGGTTGTCTGTTGACAACACACTCTTTGTGTCATCACTACATTATATTGTAGTGCATTCTGTAGTATTATATAGTTAATGCTACAGGGATTCCTATAGGACAACTGGGACAATTGCTATAGTTTACTATGGGGAAATATATGCACTGCAGCAATAAACTACAGTAGTACTGTACACTATAGAAAGCATATGAGACAAACTGACCAATCAGAACATGCCTTTGTGCTAAAAAGCTGCCCCTGCAGCACGAGCAATCTATATGCCCATATATGGGTATACATGTCCCTTTAAGCATACAGTTTTAAAGGGCAAGTGCACCAATTTTTCAGAATTTTGGCACAATTAAACAGTTAAGTCAGAATTTTTCACTGTGGTGGTGACAGGAACCAAACGTCCACCTCTAAAAGCTCCCCTCACATGAAATACGCCGCCTGATGACATTGTTTTATGAAAGTTTTACAAGCTTCTGGCCTAAAATGCATTATGCATTATGTAATGTATGCATTTTTAGACCTCTTCATAGTGGAGGGATACACGCAGGGCGCTGTGAGGCAAAATAGTCCCCAAAGAAAACTTATTTTAAACACTACTTTACCATCATGAACACTACAAACAAAAGCTCGACACACAATGGTTTTGAATAGTAAATTAAATGCCTATGTTTATGTCATAGACGTCGGGTTCCTATCACCACCACTGTAAAGACACCTAAATTAGTATGTTTCACACAATTTCGCACGAAACCACTCTGAATGACTTTGTTCACAACAGTTATGCAGAAATGAAGCAGACAAAAAGCCAGCTTTTAAAGAAAAAGCCCAAAAAGCTGATGCTGCGAAAGATTAATTAAAAGCACCAATTAGCAATATGCAAATAGTCATGCTAATGAGTGGAGATTAGCTTCCGCTGACATGTTTGCTCGAGCTACTCCGAGACAATAACACGCCGACTGTGTTAAAAGTAGAGCAAAATGTTCAAAAATGTCAAAACAATGCGCTTCATTTGTTGTGAGCGTGAGCGGCTCTTACCTTTCAGGGGGGAGAGTCTCTGAGCTTCCGCGTATATACACAAACACATGCCTATCAGCAGCCTAGTGTCCCTTTAAACTGCCTACTATCCCTTTAAACTGCCTAGTGTCCCTTTAAACCCCAGTGTCCCTTTAAACAGCCCCCCTCACAGCCCACCCACACGCACACAACACAGATAGAGAGGTGGTCTTACTCAGAGACGGCTCTGACAGATAGGTGCGCCTGTATTGTCACGGAGACGAGCGCGGCCGGTCCATTCTTTCCTTTTTTTGTCCTCCTTTCTCGCTTCTCTTTCCCCTTTCACTCTCTATCTCTCCCCCCCTCCGCTCTCTCTCTCTCTCTCTCTCGCTCTCTCTTTCCCTCCTTCCCTCTCTCCCCCTCTTTCGCACTCCTGTTCGCTTTTACCCTCCAAGGAGACAGACAAAGAAAGGAAGGGAACGGCTTGGAAAGAGAAAGCAAAAAAAAAGAGAGAGAGAGTGAGTGAGAGAGAGAGAGAGAGAGAAATGCTGAGAGAAGAAAGCCCAGCCCCCTTTCACCAGCCAGTCTGCTTGCAGTTTTTTTTTCTATTTCTTTTTTTTCACCGTCCCCTGCAAGGCCCCTCCCCCCCCAGCCTTCCGTCACCTCTCCCCAGCAGCCTCGAATTCACCAACCCCTCTCTCTCTCTCTCTCTTTCTCTCTCCCTCTCTCTCTCTGTCTCTGTCTGCTTCACACCTTCCGAGTACAGTATGTGTTTCCTAGGCAACCGATGATACACTCCACTCCTGCAGCGTACAGACCAATCTGCCAGAAAGGCAGCAAACAAGGAGCTCACCTGGCAGACGGCGGGCACACAAACATAATTCACAGCTCCACGTCTATCATTTCCTCTGCAAACTTCCTCCTCTCCTCCTCGAGCTTGTTCACTCAGCTCTGCTAACCCCGCGTCGGCCGTGGCACTGCAGCGGGAGGGGAAGCTGCAGCGCTGCAGATGTGCATTAGTGATGGATTAACTCCTCAGTTCGCTCAGTCAGCACAGACATGTCAGTGCACATGCTGCTCTCCGGCGCGCTGCTCCTTCTGCAATCGCGCTTCCTAAACGACAGGGATCTACAAAATGGTCCCTGGAATCTCCAGGGTGGCACGCTTTCAGACGACATTTTTCCAGATCCCAGTTTTCCCGTTTTCTAGATCACTGTTTTCCTCTCTGCAGAGTTTTCTTTTTAGGTCGCATCTTTCCAGATCCCAGCTTTTCCAGATCCCAGTTTTCTTCTGGAAGCACACCTTTCTGAATCACAGCTTTACGTATAGCATCTTTCCACATCGCAGCTTTCTGGAATCACATCTTTCTGGATCATAGCTTTGCAAATCACAGCTTTACAGATCACATCTTCTCACACCACAGCGTTCTGGAATCACACCTTTCCGGTTCACAGTTCTCTTCTGGAATCAGGTCTTTTCCAGAATCACATCTTTCTGGATCATAGCTTTGCAAACCATATATCTTTCCAGGTCATGCCTTTTTGTATCACGTTTCTTAGTTATGATCTTTCCAGCTCTCATATTTCGGTATGATAGTTTTCATCTGGATCACATCTTTCTGGGTCACATCTTTCCACACCTCGGCTTTTCTGGAATCACACCTTTCCAGTTCGTATTTCTCTACTGGAATCAGTATCTTTCAGACTCATATCTTTCTGAATCATAGCTTTCCAAGTCACATTTTTACAGACCATATCTTTCTGGATCACATCTTTCCACACCACAGCTTTCTGGAATCACACCTTTCTGGATAAGAGATTTCCAATTCAAAGTTCTTTTCTGGAATCACATCATTCGTAATTTTAATCTTTCCAGATGATGTTTTCGTATCATTGTTTTCTTCTGGATCACAGCCTTCCAGAATCACATCTTTCCATATCAAAGTTTCCTTCTGGAATCACATCTTTCTGAATCAAAGTTTTCCGGATCACATCTTTCTAATCTACAGTCCAGATCACAGTTTTGTTCTGGAATCATATCTTTATGGATCACAGCTTTCTGGATCACATCTCTACCATTCACATCTTTCTCACTAATGTCTTTGCAGATCACATCTTTCTGGATCACAGCTTTCCAGATCACAGTCTTCTTCTGGATCTTGGCTTTCAGGATCACATCTTCACCCTAATGCCGTACCGTTCGTCTGTATATGCTGAATAAAAGGCTGAACCTTGAATGAATGGTGTTTGTGTTCTCTGCTTCCTATTATCCAGCCCAGTGGATCCATTCACGCCAACAGCAACAAACACTTCAGTCACTTCAGCTGAACACTGTTCACACAGAATGAAGAGCGAGTTCCAGCTCTTTTCTGTCTCTTGAATCAGCTCGTCCTGTCTGGTCCTCTTAGAGAAGCCAGTCAGGGAGAGTTTTCTGAAGCCATAGTTCAAAAAAGTAAAGTTTCCCTCACCCCACATGTAGTCGATCAGCCAGTTTGCGTCTTATAATTAATATAATTATAACTACACTAAAATCATCACTCGCCTCAAAGTGTGTGGAGATGTTACGTGATCTCGAATAGACTTAATTATGTGGTCTCTGACACTGTATTGTCAAAGAAAGACAAAAGTACTTCACATATCTAAAAACATTAGCCTTAAACCTGAATTTTGTCTGTACTTTTGTACATTTGGATCAATTTTTAAGCAAATTTTGGAAACCAAGCACATGTTGGCTGATCAGCTACATTAGAAATAAGGGGGAAAACTTATTATAAATGAGATTTTTCATCAAGCTATTTCATTAACCCCTTAAAATCCCAGGCATATTACACACTAAGGCTCATTATTCAATAACTACATGGACTTCAATGCAAACTAGCTGAGCTATTCTTAAGTTATAGAAGCGTGTAATAAAACTTGGGGCCAGCCGTCGGTCGCTGGCCATTTAAGGGGTTAATAAACGGTCTAATGAGTTTACTTGGCATAGTAAGACGCAGCAGATTGAAGCACTAGCTGTTCTCCAGCGAACCCCTGAGCCTTTAGTCACTCCAGGCTGAATACGCTGAGGCACAAAGCCACAGTCGCGGTGCGCTAATGACAGCTTCCTTCCAGCCACACTCTGCCACATGAGGTTGGGAAGTGTTTGGCTTGGCTGGTCAAGAGGATACTGCTGAACCTCCAATCCACCACCAAAACATAGAAAAACTCCCACCACTGCCGCCCACCCAGCGTGGCCCAACCATAATTAGGAGTAATGTCTCAATTTAAGGCAATGCTTCCTAATAATGAAGACGTTGAGTGAGCGTGTGTGGGTGAGCAGCAGACAGGCACTGTGGACTTACAGGGGGCGGAACTACACTGACTCAGACTAAACAGACTGGAGTGAGTGCTAATTTAACTTTAGCGCTGAGGCTAACCTTATGGAAACAGACTGAGGAAGCTATTCTGGCCGGTTCATTCATTAATCTCAGACAGGAATGCTGTTGTTTAGCCTAGTTTGGCTAATTTTGCTAACGTTGCATTGTGTTGTGTGATTCATTGTTGACAGACGGTCTGTAGCTTTTACTGTTTTCTTGTACTGAATGTCAATTTGCTTGTAGGTTTCTGTTGCTTTTTTCAACCTTTGACTTTAAAAATAAAACCTATTATTATTATTACTAGAATAATAACTTAAGGGGTGCAACAATTCACTAAATTCATTATTCTATTCATTACATTACAGTCACGTCTCAATTCCATACATTTTTCAACATAGCAACATTAAAGACTGGCTGAAAATGTGCTTTATGTTAATGTTACTGTTTCCATTTTTCAGTTTTTAGAGAATTCAACGTTATGAAAGTGCAATATTTGAAACACAAACTGAAAAAAGTGCTCTAGCCACAAGCTAATATGTTAGCCCCAAGCTAACACGGTATTGACAAGCTAACTATGCTAGTCATGATATAATAATACGTTATGATACGATGCAATGCATTTCACTACAATGCAATTCGATAGGTTGACTGTTATGTACCTACAAAACTGGTCTCACATCTACAAAGGCTAGCATGAGCCCAGAAATCTAATGCTCCAATCGTTAATTATGCTGACTCTGTATTAGGATAGCCCCCTATAGACACTCCACAGACATGCACATTATGAATAAATTAGCTGGTGAAATTATCGGTGTTACTATATGTCCACATTAGCTAGTCGCTAATGTTGCATCAAGTTTGTCTAATCGCCGCTCTTGTTGTGTGTGGGCATGTACACCAATCAGCTTCTTCTAACAAGGAAATATGAACAATGTAAGACATACGTATCAATATTTAGTTTAAAATATGAATAAAAATGTATACGTTTACAAGTTTGTATCAAATTTTGTGCGATCCTTTTAGGAATAGGAACAAAATGCAGGTAGGAACAAAAGGATTAGAGTGTTCAGCCTGGGGACCTCGGACCCCTGCGTCCATGATTGGTCCAAGGACCGAGGAATCTGAGCCAGTGATTTAGATTGTCGCGTCACCTCATTGCGAAAAGTTTAGAAAATACCTCAACTCGATTTGCCGCTTAAATCACAGCTATAAATCGCCTTCTACAGAAAACAACAGGCGCGCTGTTGCTCGCTGATAAGAACATATGGTTAGGTTAGTGATAAGTTTAGGATTATCATCAAGGCTAGTTTAGGACCAGGATTAGAGTTAAGACTGGGTTTGAGGTCAGGGAGTATCAGCTTTAAGGTTATGAATAATTAAAGCCACACTATGAAAGTTTTAGGGATTTGGAGACCTCTCTGGTGGAAACGTGTAACTGCACACAACGTGCTTATAGCATGGGTTGTGCTTCAGTCCCCTTCCCCGAGCGGATGAATCTGATGATTGAAAGAGAATCCAGTCTAAACTTGGTGAAGGAGCGTTTTCCGAGGATTTGAGTGAATTATCTACGATTGTCGTCACATCTTCATCAGTATAACGTTGATTCTGAGATAATATGAGACCTAAACATCGAGCCGGACCTTCTTTTTGAGCCTGTGCGTGTGATGTTATTGCGTAAAGCGTATGACGTGGTCCAAAAACTCCCGCCAAATCCAGCCCGACGCCTCTGACTTTTAAACGATTATTCCAGGCTTTACAGGGTGACTCGCGGCGGCGCACGCCCACCATTTTCATTCAAATTTAACAAAGATTTTTTAGTTAAATGCAAGATAAGCATCTACAAAGCATTTCCAGGGGAGTGGTAGCTTTTAAAGTACCAAAGGCTTACAGCTGGATTAGGACCCAAATAGACCAGCCCTGAATGCCTTTTCCCTTACGCGGCTCTGAGTGACGGATCCGGATGGAAATGAGCAGATATCATCGTCAACAATTGTGCAGGACTTTATTTTGGGCGCGCATATTTGGAGTGACATCCGAGTGGCTCGTAATAGAGTGGTAATTCACTGATAAATGTAGGTCAGTGCGAGGAGAGAAGCTTTGGCTTAAGCAGAATACAGATAGGCAGCATGAAGCCTCTCCTGGATGAGGACCGGCAAGTGCATCTCACACATACATGCATGCAAAACATACAAAAGGCAAGAATTAGGCAAGAATTATTCAAATGCATTGGCAAAGGCGATGAATTTGCTATGCAAACATTATTGCAGGTACAATTTTCACATTTATTAGCATTTAAAGGCTGAACCTTCAGTGACATTGCCAGCCTAAAGCATTCCTCCACAGTGGATTCCATGCATGCTCATAAATAACTGTTAGCAGTGTCAATAAATGGAGATGCCGGTCGCGTCGTATTGCAACCACAGACACACAAAGACATGCTAACAGACGCAGCACTGACACAATGCCGAGTGATGTATCATCCCATAAGTACCTATGCACAAACATGCAGTGTCCATTCAGATTATGCACAAAGAGATCAGCATGCATTCCTCTCGGCGAATCCTCCCTGCCCTCACCTTCTTCTTTCTCTCCTCCTCCCACGCTCTCTTCACTTTATCCCTTTTGTCCTCTCCTTTCCTCCTCTCCTCCGACGCTCTTTTTCCACACCTCTTGCTCCTTCGCTCCCTGCACCTATCCGCTCCCCTTCTCCTCTCTCCTCCTCTCCACTCCACTCCTCTCTTCTCCTCCCCCCCCTCTCTCTCTTCTCCTCTTTCCAGTGCAACAGACTCATCCACGTGCAGAGGCTGTGTGTGGGGGGGGGCGGAGCCTAATTAAACAGCCTCTGCATTCAGCTCGCACGTCTATCGTTGTTTTTGGGCCAATCGCTGAACAGAGGTCACTGCCGGTCAACGTAGGCCGGCCAATCGGGGCCAGAGGGAGGGAGGGAATTGTGTAAAGAAGGGAGTATGTATGTGTTTTGGAATAAGGCCAGCACACTGTGAGCTATTTTTAAACCTCCACAGTAGGGTGGCAAAAAAGACTCCATTTTCCACCCAGCAGAAAGTGGTACTTTGCAACGAGCAAAGCTTATTCGACTGCTAAAAAGTGCGAAAACGGAAGAGTTTATTCATAAATTTCAAATTCGTCCCGCAGCCATTCATGCCTTCGACCTCGGCGTCGCTCCACGCCTCCTACAAAAAGCAAATGGGACTGTTTTTGGTTTCTGAAACAAAGTAGGCGGTTTGGCAGGCGCTGCTTCGGCGAGGGCAACTTTGCTACTGCTACAGAGCTCTGGCCAAGGCTCTGCTAACAAAGACACATGAAATCTCTGCAGCCGGCCAGAACACAACACAATAGTGACACCTTCGATGCAGCGGCATGCAAAGCAGTCACTAAACCTCAGAGAGTTAAACACACAGCAGCAGAATTTATGCCACAGTTGCAGCAGCTCATAAATAAATCCCCACACTCTGAAGCTAATGCCCAACATTTGTCAATGTAGCTTGTCTTGCAGCTTCTAAAGAGGCTTTAAATCCCAGCCAAACTCTTATAAGACATTCATAAACATTTATTTCTTGGGCGCTTGTTGACATGCGTTGAATAGGTTAAGAAATAGACAGATGAATGCAACAATGACTGCATGCATTCAGGATGCATTTTTGATGCATTTCTTTGCACAACATTACACATGTTCATATATATGCATGCATGTGTTATGTATTGTTATATTTTGTAGGTGTTGCACTCTGTCGCACCAAAAACAGTCACAATAATACATTTACTCCACTAATTTCTTTGCCACCATCAAGGCACTTTCTTAGTTTGACCCTTCAAATTGAATATAGCTGATCAGGCTAACCCGGCCGGGCGACCAGGGTCCTTTCTGTGTGGAGTTTGCCTGTTCTCCCTGTGTCTGTGTGGGTTTCCTCCGGGTACTCCGGTTTCCTCCCACAGTCCAAAAACATGCAGTTTAGCTAATTGGACATGCTGAATTGCCCCTAGGTGTGAGTGTGTGAATGTGTATGTCTGTCTGTCTGCCCTGCGATGGACTGCCGACCTGTCCAGGGTGTATCCTGCGGTGGGATAGGCTCCAGCACCCCACTGCGACCCAGAAGCATAAGCGGTGTAGATGATGTATGTATGTACGTATGATCAGGCTAAAACCCAGCTGTACGTTGCTGCCCTCTGATTGAGGTTTTAAATGGCTTTTAAAGTGATACTTTCAGCACCGTTAGCAGACTACACTGGACAGTGCTTGCAGGGAAAATCTAATGGATATATCAATGAGCAGCAGACTAACAAAAGCAACAGCAACAAAGCTCCAGTTCCCCTCAAGAGCCACCACTAAAACAAGAATGCTCAACATTTGACAATGTAGCTCATCTTGCAGCTTCTAAAGCAGCTTTAAATCCCAGCCAGACTCTTATATGACATTTATAAACATTTACTTTTTTGGGCATTTGTTTCAACGTATTGAAAATGTTAAATGCAATAATGACTGCATGCTTTCAGTATTGCATTTTTGATGATTTTGCAGAACGTTACACATGTTTATGTTATCATATAAAATGTATTGCATTAAATATATTGCATGCATATGTTATGTATTGTTATATATGGTAGAGTTGTATTGCATTCTGTCGCACCAAAAAACATTAACTACATGTTCTATCTATCTATCTATCTATCTCTATCTATCTATCTATCTATCTATCTATCTATCTATCTACTAGGGCTTGTCAGAGTTATAGTGCGTAAATTCTATAAACTTGCATAAACTTCTTTAACATCATCGACACATTTTCTAAGTTTGACCTTTCAACACCTTCGTAGCAGAGCAGGCTAAAGTCCAGTTGTGGCTTGCAACTCTCTCATTCAGGTTTTAAATGACTTTTAAAGTGATACTTTCAGGACCTTCAGCAGACTACACTGGACAGTGATCGCAGGGGAAATATAATGGAAAAATCAATGAGCAGCAAACTAACAAAAGCGACAGCAATCTATCTACTAGAGCCGTCAAAGTTATAACGTGTTTACTGCACAATGGTAACACGTTACTCTCCTTTGCCCCATCCAGAGTCTTTATCCTTTGGTTCATGTGCAGTAGTTCAGGCTGAAGCCCAGTAGCAGTGCACTTTAGGTTGCTCTGATCGAATCTGTGATTGTAGCGCTCTCAATCACATACAACTTTTAAACGTCTTTTAAAGCAGGAGCTTTAAAGTCCTTTAGCAGGAGCAGCAAGAGAACTGCAGATAAATCAACCAGCAGCAAACTAACAAAAGTAGCAGCAGGTTGATGGAGCTCCAGTTCCCCTCGAGATCCTCCACTGTAACAAGAACCCACAAGCTATAGGAACTACAGTGAAAATACACTCATTGACTGTATATATATATATATATATATTTCAACAGACTACACTGGACAGTGCTCACAGGGGAAATATAGTGGATAAATCAATGAGCAGCAAACTAACAACAGCAACAGCAAGGTGGAGCTTCAGTTCCCCTCGAAGAATAAAAGAGAATTGAGTTCTGCATAATTGAGAGCCTCCACACAGGAAGCACTGCGGAGCTCCAGCAGTACTATTACTGCTTCTTTTTTGACCACAACCACCACGACAAGTGATTTAATAGCTTAAAGACTTCCTCTTCGAGCAAAGACACAGGCGTCCACACCATTATAGAAACTGGATAACGGGCTGAGGTGCTGGACGAGGTTGCATGACCTTCAGAGCTGGTCAGACAACCTCACCTTGATCACATCTGCATGGGTTCAGATTTTCCTTCCTCAAGACCAATAACTTAATAACTCAGCGTGGACAATCATGAAGTTAAAGAGGTTAATATTACACTTATTATTCTGTATCTACTACGAATTATTCATTCATTAGAACTTAAGGAGTTAAATGTAGAAAAGAGAAACGAGTAATACAGAGGAGAAAAAAGAGCAGGAGAGAAGATAAAAAGGAAAGAAAGGAGGAAAAGACAATTATTTTTGCATCAAACAAGGAGAGAGGATAAGAGAGGAAGTGAGAAGAGAAGAGAGAGGAGTTAAAGAAGAGAAAAGGACAGAAGAGAAAAGACCTAATATGCCATCATTTTGTATCAAACAAAAAGAGAAGAGCATAGATGAAAAGAAGAGAAGAGGACAGATGAAATAAGAGAAGAGGACAGAAGAGAAGAGACAAAAAGAGGAAAGAAGGGGAGAGACAAGAAGACAAGAGAAGAGAAGAGGACAGAAGAGAAGAGACGAGAAGAGAAAACAAAAGAAGAGACGAGAAGAGGACAGACGAGAAGAGACAAAAAGAGAAGAGGACAGAAGAGAAGAGGACAAAAGAGAAAAGAAGAGGACAGAAGAGAAGAGAAAAGAAGAGAGCAGAAGAGATGAAAAGAGAGTAGAAAAGAGAAGAGATGAAGAAAAGCATAGAAAAGAGAACAGAAGAGGAGAGAAGGTAAGAGAAGAAAAAAGAAGTATTATGTCACCATTATACGACTAATACACCCTTACTGCATTCAAAGAGAAGAGAAGAAAAACAGGAAGAAGAGGAGAGGAGAAGAGAGAAGGAAGAGCAGCAGAGAGAATAAACAGGGGAATAAAAGAGAATTGAGTTTTGCATAATTGAGTTTGTGTTTGGTCTGTGTTGACGGGTGTGGGGGGGTGGTTGAGTAGACTGTTCCGGCACAGCTGAGTAGCCCCAGCAGCTGAGAGACTGAGCATCAGACTGAGACCGGAGAAAGCAGTGCGGGTGGGGTGGGAGGGGGGTCCTTGTCTACGTGACGTTTTGCGCATAGCACCTACTGCAAGAGGAGAGAGAGAAAAGGACTCAAGCTCTCTCGCCCATCCACTCATCACTGACTGGAACGACTGGACTGCATAGAGACAGACAGCTCGGAAAAGAAGAGGAGAGGAGAGACAGACACGGATCAGCAGAGAGAGGGAGAGGGAGGGAGAGAGAGAGAGAGAGAGGGGAGAGAGAGAGAGAGAGAGAGAGAGAGAGAGAAAGATCTGACTGCCCATAGCAACAGCAGCCATACTGCTCTCTCTCCATTGGACGAGTGAGCAGCTCGCATGCTATCCCTATGTTGGCATTCCAGCCAATCAGATCAGCCGGCCTGCTGAGCTGCTCACCATGGTAACAGATCTACACACTCCAGTCAGTCAAACATGGATGGATCACATGAACACTGTTCTGCTGAAATCTGCACCCAGAAACATGCTGTTATCAGTAGTGCTGAGAGATATGGATCAAATGATTATTGCTATATTTCACAAATATATCACAGTATTATTGCTATTAATGCTATTAAAGTCAATGAGCCCATGTTTCCTGAGTGCTGCTTTTCTATACCAAAAGCATGTCTTGACAGAGCTCATGTTGTTTGGACTGTTCTTAAAGTTCTGCATAATTAAAGGGAACCTATTATGCTCATTTTCAACGTTCATAATTTTATTTACTAGAACAGATTTACACTTCAGTGTTTCAAAAACACACTATTTTCCTCATACTGTTCATCTCTATTCACCCTCCGTCTGAAACGCTTTGTTAGAGCTCCTGTGTCTTTAAGCCCCGCCTCCCGATGAGCCCAGTGTGCCCTGATTGGTCAGCTCGCCCACTCTGTTCTGATCAGTCAACTTCCAGAGCGGTTCCACCCCTCCACGTTCCACCCCTGTCCTGCAGTCTGCAGACAGACCCTTCTCTCCTGAGCAGCTGTAACTCCACTGTGGCTGTTTCTCCAGCGGCGTCAGTTCTGCTGTATCAGTTTGATCCAGAGTGGAATCTGAAAGTCCGGTCAGCGTCTTCTCCACATGCTACAGCACTGAACACACTCTTCCTCCTCCAGTAGCTGCTGTGCGCTGTGTGAGGGGGCCGAGCTCACCGGTAGGCGGGCAGTAAGGACTGTGTTATGAGATGATGTCATCTTGTAACAAAGGAAAAGGGCTGGAATTCCAACGAGGCGTTTCAGGCAGCTGAGAAAAGTGGGTTCTGTGGGAGAGAGTTTCTCCCTCTGGAGGGAACGCTGAGCTTTGTAGAACGTTTACATGAACAAAAAGATACATAACACACTAAAGGAAAGAGGAAAACTGGAGAAAAAGCATAAGAGATCCCTTTCAAATGTTTAAGATGTAAACAGTGTCATTCAGAGTGGTTTGGTGTGAAACGCTCTGTTCTAGAGAAACTTACCGAGTCAGAATTGTTCACAGTGGTGGTGATAGGAACCAGACGTCCACCTCTAAAAGCTCCCTCACAGAAAGTTACCACATGAAATGGTTATGAATTCACTGCCTGATGACCGAGACACTGTTTTATGATAGTTTTGCGAAGATTTTGGTCAAAAATCCATTCATGGTGGAGGGATACAAACTCAGAAGACTCGTGTAGGTACACTGGTGGTTTTGGACAGTAAATAAAATGTCTATATTTGTGTTGTAGTCATGGCGACCCCTGGTTCCTATCATCACCACTGTAAAGACATCTGAACCATTTCACACCAAACCACTCTGAATCCCTCTGTTTACATCTCACACTGAATTATGGAGGAATTTTGAAACATCTGTGGAATTACCTTTTACATTTTCAATACTGTGTGAGATTCATTGTTTTAGTATAGGGCAGTAGCACTCAGGAAGCAAAGACTCATTTCTTTAATGTTAACTCAAAGGAATAGTTTAACCGTTCATGCTAATGTGGCTAACAAAGAACAGACGCTAGTAACCACCAATTAGCGTGACCTGATTTGAATAATGTTGATTAGTGAGTATTTGCTTTCATTCATTGTAATGAACACTAGCACTATTTCCTTAATTGTAATAATATTTGGAAAATATTATGTTTTTCACTTTGATCACTATCATCAAGCACTAGCCTCGAATAAAAGCATCTGTCACACTGCAAAAATGATAATTGCATGTGAAAGCATCTTAAATGTAGGGAGTAAAAGGACCATTTTACTGAATTAGTCCAAACTGCAGTCCTACAGTAAAAACTATTTACAAAACAATTAAGTATTCAGACCTCAGACAGTTACAAGGTTTAAGTTATGATTTATTTAAACTCAAGGCATTAACAGAGATAGTGATAAGTTAAATATATCTATATATATCTATCTATATATATATATATATATATATATACATATATATATATATATATAAATAATCATCATTTATTGGATACTTTCTATTGGGAGGTGTCTGTCCCAAATCCTAACCCCTAAATTTACACTTGGGAAAATAATACTTAGATTTTTAAATTTTTTTTTTTCTTTTTGAAAAATGAAGCTGAGTAAGATTTATCCTCAGTTTACTTTTTAATAATAAAAAAAAATGTTCAGAAAATCCTGTTCCATGTTTTTATGTCACAGCCGAAACACAGAGTGTTAGTCTGTGGAAGTGAGGCTGCATCCCTGTCCCTCATGGCCACATGGTGAGCAGTTAGATCCCATTGTTTTGAAGTAAATGTGTCCCGAAGTCTGAAGATCAGTGTGGAACATTAAGAATTGTCACTAACGAAACAAAGATTTTCCAAAATTAAGCAAACTTTTTTGTGTTTTAATGAAAAATATGATGATTTAATGTGTGAACAGCTGTTCAAAGCTGTGTTTGCTAGTCCTTTACTAGGTAGCACTTTTGACTTCTGCTCAAAATGAGCTAAAATCGTCACCACCGAAATAGTCACTACTGAAACATTTGGTACAGTTTGGCTAGAGCTATGACTGTTCTGGAATGTTCAATCATTTGTTTTAATAAAATATACATAATGAAAGTATGGGGTCAGTCAAAGCAAAAGGATTTTAGTCCAAAATCATTTAAAAGTCACCAGAATCATCCATATCTAATATTACTCAGTATGAAACTGTTCTGTTAATAAGACTATTCTATTAATTTCTAGACATTTTTCTAGAATCTTTCTGCATTAAGTGATCTTACAAGTGAAAACCGGCACATAACTGAACTTCTGTCAAGCACTATTTCTTGGAAGAAGTAGAATTATTTACCAGTGCATTAAGATAATCAGTCCCACAATGAGAAATATTAGATATACTGCCATCACTTGCCGAGATTTCAAGTCTTGCAGTGCAAATGAATACCTGTAAATGTAAACGTAAACGCACTGCAGGAGTGCATATATATCTGGGTCAGTCGAGCGCCTCTAACTCGCACAAAAGCCTCTCTGTAGTGGGTGAAATTGGTCTCCTGGGATCGCACATCTGGAACACGGCTGGATGGGCTGTTCTGGTGGAGAGCACAACACATCTGTAGCTCCACATGCAGGCCGCTTTAAAAGCCTGGGCCTCTGAGAGTGCAGTTTAAATCAGTTTACGCTCTGATCAGCAGGAGGTGAGCAACGCTGAGTAAGAGAAATGCAACTCCCCCAATTAAAATTTCAGAAATTCATAATAATTTCAATGTAATTTAAGAGCTGTTTTGAATTTACTTGATTCAACTGTTTTGATCATTTCCTCACAAATGTAATGCTACATTTACCCACTATGTTAAATTCAGCAAATCTAACTATCTATCTATCTATCTATATATATATATGTCTGTCTATTAGTCTGACTCCCATTCTAAATCCCGCTTTGCAGCTCTAACAGCTTCCACTCTTCTGGGAAGCTTCTACAAGATGTTGGAAGAGTGTCTGTGGGAATTTCTGCCCATTCATCCAGAAGAGCATTTGTGAGGTCAGACACTGATGTTGGACGAGAGGGCCTGGCTCACAATCTCTGTTCTAGTTCATCCCAAAGGTGTGTGATGGGGTTGAGGTCAGGGCTCTGTGAGGGCCAGTCAAGTTCTTCCACACCAAACTCACCCAGCCAGTCATGCTGGAACAGGAAAGGTTCTTCCCCAAACTGTCCCACAAAGCTGGAAGTGTAAAATTGTCCAAAATGTCCTGGTGCTGAAGCATTAAGATTTCCCTTCACTGGAACTAAGGGTTCTAGACCAACCCCTGAAAAACAGCCCCATATCATCATCCCTCCTCCACCAAACTTTACAGCTGGCACAGTGCAGTCAGGCAGGTAACGTTCTCCTGGCATTCGCCAAACCCAGACTCGTCCATCAGACTGACAGATAGAGAAGCGTGATTGGTCACTCTACATAATGTGTTTCCACTGCTCCAGAGTCCAGTGGCGGCGCTTTACACCACTCCATCTGACGCTTGGCATTGTGCATTTTGATGTTAGCCTTGTGTGCAGCTGATCAGCCATAAAAACCCATTTTGTGAAGCTCCTAATGTGCAGTTCTTTTGCTGATGTTGCTTCCAGAGGCAGTTTGGAACTCTGCAGTGAGTGATTTAACAGGGGATGTGCATTGTGAGCTTCAGCACTCAGCGGCCCCACTGTGAGTTTACGTGGTCTATCGCTTCAAGACTGAGCTGTTGTTGCTCCTAAATACTTCCATTTCACAATAATAGCACTTACAGTAGTCAGGGGCAGATCTAGCAGGGCAGAAATTTCACAAACTGACTTGTGGCAGAGGTGGCGTCCTATGACAGAGCCATGTTTAAAGTCAATGAACTCTTCAGTACGACTCATTCTACTGCCAGTGTTTGTCTATTATAGCCGCAAGACTATGTGCTTAATTTTATCCTCCTGTTAGCAACGGGTGTGACTGAAACACCTGAACTCAATAATTAGGAGGAGTGTCCCAATACTTTTGTCCATATAGTGTATCTATACACCTGTCTGTCTGTCTATTCTCAGAAAAGAGAATGCATTGGACTGGCTTTTAAGATTTAAGATTTAAGATTCTTTAAGATTTTCCCATTGAGGCCCACTAATAACGATTTTTGTGGCTTTATGTACTTAAAAAAAGTAATAAATTTTCCAGCTTCTTTTCAATAACACAGGCTGTTATTGTGCCTTTAAGACTGCTACATGTAAATGATCTCTGTTCTGATTGGTTGCCCTGTATCGTGTCTCCTTCCAAAAAAAAGCAGTTCAGACTGAAACACACCTTATAACTTTGATTTGATATGTAAAAGCACTGGTTTCCATGACATGACAAAAACAAAAGTTCTTGTACTCGCTTTAAAAAATAAGCGATTTTTAAATGCATCGTTATTCTCTTTTCAAGATTCTCAATCAGCTCACAAAACATCATAACCATTTCGTATAAAGGCTCAGCGTCTGCTCTACTGTAAAATAAACTCGAGCTTCATAACGTGGGATACTCTTGGAGGAGGAAAGAAAGCGTAGCCTCTCACTAATGTTTGCATGTTTGCAGTAAGAAATTAGTCACAGTTTTTGTGAATATGAAGTAAAAGGTTTGAAACCATAGTTAAGATGTTACTGACTGAACAGGAGTAACTGTAAAACTGCAACACGCAAAGAAAAAAACACATTACTTGAATATCTATTAGGCTACGTTTACGCAGCAGGTAAAAGTGGCCCAAATCTGATTTTCTCACCAAATCTGATTTTTTGGTTTGGCTGTTCACATTATCTTTTAAATGTGATCTGAATGCAACAGACAAATGTGATCAGTCTGAACAGATCAGCTCCTAAACTGAGCCGCATGCGCAAAAGAACAGCGCTTCACGCGGCTCATCCGGAGGTAAACAATCATGATGGCCAGCGAATGCCAGTCGCTCCTGGAGGATCAGCTTCATCTTCACCAGCATCACATTATGACGTTCCAGTGGTTGACAGCTGGACTCATCACCGAGAATGTGTTCAGCTTGCCGTAAAAAGGGGCGCGGTCACTTCTTTGGTTCGTGTCTTCGGATTTTTTAAACTGTTATTTGGCGCTGCAGCCTCGGTCTCCTCCGGCCACATTCAGCCGTTTCGTTCGAAACCTCTTCGAATGCGGAGCGGCTGCGATAAGTCTCTTCTAATTTTTTGTACAGAAACATCAGCCTAAATGTTTCTGAGCAGCGCGAAATGCTGACGAATGTCGAGTTGGATTGACGTAAAATTCGGATCAGATACGTATCAGATTTCAGTGCCACATATGAAAGCGTCTCAAATCGGAATTGAAAATGTCAGATTCAGTGTGTTCATCTGTTTACACAAACACACATCTGTGTCACACCTGCTGTGTAAACGTAGCCATAAGAAGCTGCAAATGTCCACAGTGAAGCTAGAACTGCTAGAACTGCCCTTCGTACAGCCTTCACGCTAAAAACGTGTTAAAAACCAACACGTTCTGTCTCTGACCAGACACATCAGTGTGTTCAGTAGGAGACAAATAATTTTGAATGACTTTTAACACAAAATGTGTTGAAATTAGGGAAGCAACAGTATGCGGTATGTTTCTGAACCGTTCGGTACGCCCCCTACACACTGTTAAACTTGAGAGGTCAGTTCAACTCAAAATGATATACTAACTGATTACATGGCTTTTCCTGAGTTGACTCAACTTGAGGACACAAAAGTTCACCCAACTCAAACTTCTTAATTGAGTTATTTATACTCAATGTCCCCACCAGCCAGGACTCTTTCCATCACACAGTCCTGCTAGACATTTTCCTCTTGGGTACTCAATTACGGATGGCTGTGGCATCGCTAGGGCTCAAACTCACACCCTCCTGTTGGGGTGACGGCTTAATCCACTGCACCACTCAGGAACACATGAAGCAGCTCAGATATTGTGTCTACAAATGTTTAAAACAAGAAAATATTTGTTGTATTAACTTTAAAGCATGGCATCGTCTCATGTGGTGTAGCTGTTTACTAATTCGTCCCAACATCAGGAGGTTGTGAGTTTAAATCCCAGCAACACCACAGCTGTCCATAATCCGTAAGCCCAAGAGATAAATATGCCAGATGGGACTGTGTGATAGAAAGGTTTGTTTATCTAACTGAGATGCAGAGCTAGAAACAGTAGTTGGGAGAAATTTTGACTCAGCTAAGAAGTTTGAGCTCCTCAAGTTGAGTCCACTCAAGAAAACCCATGTAATCAGTTACTATATCATTTTAAGTTGAGCTGACTTCTCATTTTATACAGTGCAGTTCAATACGCATGTGAACCGAGGTATTATAATACGCCTGCTATTTTCCTGTAACTTCCCAAACCTGCTTATTGCACTGCAGACTACATGCATGTTGTACATTCAGATCCCCAGAACACCTCTGCCAGTCAGACCTTTCATGTGAAAATGAAGTATACATTTGAATGAAGTAAAATCAACGTACTAATTTTTAGTGTATTGAATGTAAGAGAATGTTGTGTATTGATCATAGTGTTTGCATTTTACTGACATTTTGATTTATAAACATAGTCTTATAAACGTTTTATAGATGTTTAGTACTTCACAGTCAATCACTTCTGCTCAATAAACATCAAGTTCTATGGCAGCGCTGCAAAATCATCAATACTGATCAACAGCACGGCTGCTTTCAGCCCATACATGTACAACTCAGCAACAATGAACACGAAACACCACCATCACCTCCTGTCTGTGACCAAAGGGCTACTGTTGGTCAGGCTGCCTATAAAACCCACCTCCCCTTTGAGCTGATTGGCTCCTCCGGCCATCCGTCTTCCTCATGTCTGTCAGACAGACTGAACCTTCTGACCAAAACCACACATGACATCATGATCCACACAGTCCACCATCTGCAGCAGAGAGAGAGAGAGAGAGAGAGAGAGAGAGAGAGAGAGACAGAGAGAGACAGAGAGAAATAGAGAAATAGAGAAAGGAAAGAGATACAAAGGAAGAAACAGAGAAAGAATAAGATGAAGAGAGAGGGAGAGATATAGAGATAGAGAGAGGAAGAAAGAGAGAAAGAATAAGAGATAAAGAGAGAGGGAGAGAAAGAGAGGGAGAAATATAGAGATAGAGAGAGAAAGAGAGAGGGTAAGAGAGAGAGAGAGAGAAAAATTAAGAGAGAAATACAAAGAAAAATAGAGAGATATATAAATAGGCAAAGAGAGAGAGAAAAATAGGGAAATAAAGGAGAGAGAAAAAATATATATGGAGAGAAATAGAGAAATGAAAAATGAAAGAGAGAGAAATTTATAGAGAGAAATAAAGAGAGAGAGGATTGGAGAGGGGGTAGAGAGGGAGAGAGAGAGCAATAGAGAGAAAAATAGAGAGGAGAAATAGGGAGATAAAGGAGAGAGAGAAATAGGAGGGATAGAAAGGGACAAATAGAAAAAGAAAAGAGAAAGAGAGACAGAGAGAAATAGAGAAGTAGAAGAAGGAGAGATAAAGGTAGAGAGGGAGAGAGGCAGATAAAGAGAAAGAGAGAAATGTAGAGAAGTAGAAAAAGAAGAGAGAGACAGAGAAGGATAGAAAAGGAAGAAAAAGAGAAAATAAGAGATAAAGAGAGAGTGAGAGATATAGAGATAGAGAAAGGAAGAGGGAGAGAAAGAGAGAAAATAGAGAGAGAAATACATATATAGAGACAGAGAAATAAAAAAGGAGACAGAGAGAGAAATAGAGAGGGGGGAAGAAATAGAGAGAGGAAAAGGAGAGAGAGAGAGAAATAGAGGAGGCAGAGAAGGACAGAAAGAGAGAGAGTATCATATATTATCCATCATATACCTCAATGGTTTGCTAAATATCATTTTGTTCTTATTTAGTTATTAAATTTCCCTTTTTTACTCTCTATTTCTCTCCCTCTCTCTCTCCTTTTTTATTTCTCTGTTTCTCTGTCTCTATATATGTATTTCTCTCTCTATTTTCTCTCTTTCTCTCCCTCTTCCACTTTATTGTTATCAAGCAATATTATATTTAATATTGTTGAGCCAGTGAAGCTGTTCTGAGCTGGTCTGAACTGGGCCGGGTTTCCTGAAAGCATCTCAGCGCAAAGGTGGCTCTTCATCACTTTGAACACTCTCTCTACTAGGCTTAACACTTCTTTAAGAAATTAACACCGAGGTGCTTTTGGGAAACTGGCTCCTGAATAGTAACGAGAGAGAGAGAGAGAGAGAGAGGTGTGATGGGAGGTGTCATCTCCGCTGTTCTCAGTAGTGCTGAATGGAGTCTCCTTACAGAGCTGCCAAGACAATATAATCACAGCAAACAGCTGTAGCGTTACTGACGTTTAAACGGGTGAAGCAGAGGTGTAAATCTCTGACTGTCTCACTGTCGCTCATGATTTCACTTCTGACACGCATCGTTAAATCTCAGATTTCGTCATCACTTCAGAATTATATTTAAAAATACACTGATTACACAGACGTGACATTCCAGTGCTCTGATATTCACACAGCAGCGGAATTCAACAAAACAATACACCAAGCTTTATTTTTGTTTTTGGGCCTTTACTTTTGAAAATAACCCAAGAATTTTAATTTTGTTTTTAGGTAGTGTCCTGAGGCAGGATGCCACTAATCCAGGGGTTGACAACCCAAATGTTAAGAAGAGCCATTTTGTCTTTCAATAAAAAATCAAACCACCTTGGAAGCCACACTTTATGTCCATTTTACCATCTTGGCTGTAAATATGTCTCAGTATGTGCTGATGTACTGAATAAGAATAAGATAAAAAATATAATCTAAATGAAAACACAGACTTACTTTGCTCTGCTTTAAGCTTTAGTTCAGCTATAGCTGCTTTTCTCTCATCTCCGGCAGGAAACTTTTCTGCAAAAGTAGAACAGTTTCTCGTAAAATGTCTCTTAATGTTCGACTTTTACAAAGCTGAAGTCGTTTCTCATTCACCAGCTTCTTGTTCGAGTTTTCCCGTTCCACCTTAAATGGCGCCAGAATTTAACTGCTGCACTATTTACGGTGGAAAACTCAAACGAGACTCTGACTTCAGATTTGTGACTTTTTAGTGTTTGTCAGTTTCTCTTGCAGATTAAACGTATCAGGAAACCAGCTGGAGTGATTATAAACACAAATAAGTCCATTCATCTCCAAATTATCGATGTTTGTTTTAAATCTCTCTCTTTGACTTTTCATTGGCTACTAGCTAGGCGAGATTCTTGTCCAGTTGCTATGGTGACCAGCAGTCTGCGCTGATCTTCAGGGTTAAAGGGTGAATTAGCAGTTCTACATTAACTCCAGAGTTTAAGACCATTTACTGTTAAACTGTGTTGAACGATCAGCAGAGCTTTATTTTACTGTAAAGGAGGATTATTTTATTTTTACCTACAAATCTGATTCTGCTGTGGAGCCACAACAGGGCAGTAAAAGAGCCGCATGTTGCTGACCCCTGACCTAAGTAGAGTCTGAAGTGAATGTTTGTAAAAAAATGCCTCTGAGGTTCCTCGGATCCTCCGTTTCTTGAAAGAAGAGTAGATCAGTGGTCACCAGCCCTGGTCCTGGAGATCTACCTTCCTGGAGGGTCTACGTTCAACCACATCCTGACACACTTGCTTCAGCTAATCAACGACTTCACTAGTCCCTGATTGGCTGGATCAGAAGCTTTAGTGTTAGAAACCATAAAAAGTTTCTGCTGGTAACCACTAGATGGCGCTAGATCGTGAGCTGCCTCAGTCCCTACAATCTCAGAACATTGTGTGCTATTTTGCTACGGCTTCCAGGTTGAACGATATGTTTTGCCCAAACATTGTTTTGTAAAGGGCTTTGAGGTACATTTGATAGGTGTGTCAGGATGTTACCCAATCAGCATCGCTGTGTTTATAAACCCTGCCGTATTAAAAAGCCAGTGAACACAATGGTTTCTAATAAAGTCCTCTGCAAATGCGGCCGCTGCAGCTTGGTGTTGTCAACAGTTGAAGACTTTAGAAGATGTATTTTGAAGCATTAAACACGTATTTAAGCTCGTTTCATCAGCCCAAAAAATATTCAAAAAGGGCACCACTAATGGCTTTTTCAGCTGCCATAGTTGTAACACTTGAGTAACACAACAGAGTGTTTAACACACCACCGTTTCCATTTATATAAACGTTTTGTTATATTTTATTGGGGTTGAACACAGTCCAGGTTACATATCATGAAAGCATGCGTGTGCTAGCCATCCCAGATTCCATGCAGACTGCACTGCAGTGCCTACAGTTAAAAGAATGCCTTGATATGAGAGTCTATCAGAGCAATCTGGACTGAAATCACCCAAAAGGGACGGTACTGTATGGAACACAACGGCAGGACAAACTGTCCAGAAGAGGGGTATTTAATTAAAATTAAGTAAAATCCAGTTAGAGAAAATTTTCTCTAGCAAAGGTCCAGAACATCATAATGTCTTGCATCATGATTCAGTGCCATATACTGTTTACTGAAGTAGCCTAGCAGGTATATCAACATCTTATGTGGTCAACGACCGAATGTCAAATCAAATAAAGTACAGTTCAGTAACATTTCAACAGCATTTATTGTCAGTTTTCTCTTTTTGGAGAACACCATGTGAAACAACTTCCCTCTGACTCACTTTCTTCTCTGACTGCTGTTTCTCTCCTCGTCCCCCTGTGTGTGGCGTCACTCACTCGAGTCTTAGTGCTCATCGTAAATCACAGATCTGATTGGCTGAGTAGCGTCTTGTGTGATATTTACAACACATGCGATTGGTTTGTGAGTTTCCCGGGCCGCTACACCGGTACCGTAAGGGTAGAAAAATTACACAGATTAAAATAGCACCACCCCGTCGAAATTAAATAATTCTCCATAGTTTATCAGTTATAGGTCCGGGTCCATATAGGACAGCGTCTGGGTCCGGACTCGGACAAAAAGTTAAAATAGTTTCTAATCACTGAACCAGAACTTTCCTTTAATTTTAGACAGTAGAAGGATGTATTTAACTAAAAAAGCCAAGAAAACTCGCCTGTATGTTTCCTTTTTTCTACAGCAAACAAGTTTTGGGCAGCAGGACGCTAACATTACTGATACGAGTGCTGATTGGTTGGCGAGCAGAGCAGCTCATTGGCTCCTCAAGTTCAAAACTGTTTAAAAATATAACAGCAGTGTTAAAATATTTTATGGTGCTCTGTGTTCAGGAAATGAATGAATTCTTTTACATTAAAAATATAAAAGCATTTATAAACTATGATTTTGTTCAAATGCTCCATCTTAACCCTTTCATTTTGGACTCACTCTAGCGTTTGAGAAACCCAGAAGACATTAGAGAAACTCTAACTAGAGAAGTTCTCTGGTGTTGTCCTAAAAACAAACCGTCACTCCCAATTCATTGGATTCAATATGAAGTCAAATAATACAGCAATCTCTGTAAGCTCTCTGCAATCTCGATCCCATAATGCAGCGCGACCTGGCGTCCATTCCCAAGCGCTACTGTGTGAAAAACTATTGACTTTTCAGAATTAGCTAAATTAGCTAAACTAAATTTACTGATCTTAGCTAAACAGCTGCTGTGTTCTCTTCTTTTTCTGAGGCAAATGATTCATTTTTGTAAGATACCACATTTTTCTTATGCAAGCCTCCTTAAAGACATTTATTGTGGGTAAAGGATGCTCACGGCCAGGGTTCAAGCTGTGGCAAAGGTCCTGGGGGGGGTCATCTGGCTGAAAGTGAAATGTAGGCCTATTGATGCATATTTATGTGTAGTTTCAGAGATTAGCGTCTCCCTTCATCTAACGCTCTGAATTCAGTTCATGAAAACCGTGCTTATTAGCTGATGAGCTGACTTGTGTTTAATGAGGCAACACGCTAAGGTCTACAGTGTTTTGGCCTGCGAGGACTGGAGCCTGACACATGTGAACTAAGGCAAACAGGTCTAACAGCCCACCTTTTACTCTGTTTCTCAGCCATCTGAGATGCGTTTTTTAGCTTCTTCAGCAAAGCAGTGTGAAGTGGTGGCTCTACACTCTCAGAAATGAAGATATGAAACTGTCACTGAGGTGGAACCCTCAAGGGTCCATCTCAGTACCTTTAGTCAGGGAACATAACTGAACCATAATCCACTGAAATGATATGTTCTAAGCTGTACTGACTCCACACACCCCGTCTCGTCTCCAGGCTTTTATTTTACTGTTCTGTTTAAAACATTCGGTTATGAAAAGGTACAAAAACGAACTTTTCACCTGGAAACACTTATTTAAGGTTCACAATCAGACCTAAATATCACTGTTGTACCTTTGAGGGAACATTTACACTCTTTATGAATTAAAAATGTACCTGCACAGAACCTTTATTTCTAACAGTGTACATTGTACGGTTCTGTAAAAAATTCAAGCTGGGCGAGTTTACAGTTTACTCAGGGGGAGGAGTCTAATGTTGAACATGAAGAAAAGAAGATGGTCACCTCGTGAGGGCGCTCATTCGGCAAGAACATTAACATTTTATTCAAGGAAATAACATGGGATCCTACAAAGTTCAATACTGTCTCTCTCCTTTGCTCTTATGGGAGGTCCAGGAACCCACCAGCAACCCCTCAGCTCAAACACTGCTAACAGCTAATGCTAACACCCCTGCTGAAAAGGGACTATTAGAACCATTAGGATTAAAACCTGCTGGTTTTGTTTTCTAATGGGAATTCTGTTGATGGTTACTATTAGAGACCACTGGGTTCCTGTAGGGCACTTTTAGATCCAATTAGGAAGCCATCGCATGCATCTGGAATGCAGAGCGCCTCTCAAACCATTAGAGTCCTTTACACTGTGATATCAACCCATCAGGAAAACACAGAATACCATCACTGACTATTGAACCAGCAGAAACTTTGAATGGTTTCTATGATTTTTTTTTCAGCAGGGACAACTAGCTTAGCAGGGACCCTGATAGCGAGCATTTATCGGTCCGCTGGCTTAATATGGTCGGCACCCCGCTGACTGTTTGCCACTGCTGGTCCACTCTCGGACCACCCAGATTACTGTCCTGCATACAAGCTCTAACTAATTTTCTCAAACAGATTTTAAACACACAGAGACTTTTATTTTGGGAAATAAACCAAGACAAATATTACAAACAACCGGGAGAAAAAAAAATGATGAGGCCTGATTTGAAATGGTTTTATAAAAAATGTTGTTGTTGACTCCGTGGTAGATGAAATTTATTTACTAAACTAATTTACAAAGCATAACTAAAGAAAGGAAGGAAGGGAAATCAGTAAATTGGACTGTGAGTGGAAAATGAGTGATGATAAGTGGAATTTTGTCTAATACTCTGCCTAAACACTGGTGGGCCGCCCAGAAAACGCTGAGCAAAACACCAGTGGACCGCCAGCTTTGCCATCAGTTGGCCAAGAGTGGCCCACTATCCTCTTGCTATCAGGGGACAGTTAGCTTAGCAGGGACAGTTAGCTTAGCAGGGACAATTAGCTTAGCAGGGACAGTTAGCTTAGCAGGGACAATTAGCTTAGCAGGGACAGTTGGCTTTAGACAGTTAGACAGTTAGACAGTTAGCTAGAACAAATGAAACAAACTATTAGGAAGTCTGGCTCTGTTGGTGGAGTCAAGCTGGACTCTTTGGAGGTTGTGGCAGAACAAAGGACGCTCAACAAGCTGTTAGCCATCCTGGACAACACCTCACACCTCCTGCATGCTCCACTGGATAAACAGAGAATGCAGTATATCATAACTGTTACTGTAATGACTCTCACTGCACACTTTACACTGTAAACACTGCTGATACTCCTAGTTATGTCTATACTCATTGAGTTGTACCTCAACTACCTCATATCACAGTGCAACACCTGCTCTCATATGAATACAACAAATCTGTCTTATATGCTATGTAAATATGCAAATAGATATACTTCTATTCCTACTGTCTCATATTTTAACTTATGTCCAATGTTTTGTTTCTGCCTGATTTATGTCTATTGTTATTTCTATCTTTATTGATGCCTGATAGATGTACGTTTATTCTTAATTACATGTCTTGCTACTGTAATTTCCCTTCGGGATCAATAATCTACCTATCTAGCTTGGCAACGCAGTGACGTATCGCTGCCTTTGAACTACGTTTCAAATGCAATTCAGTTGCAGGGACCCTCATCACAACGCTGCCCTCTAGGGGACAAACTTGTGAGACAGCATGGGCAGCAAGGCATCAAGGCAGCTGCCTTCAGTTTTGGACACAGCCACCATTTTTTAAAGGACAAGCCGAAAGTGGGTGTGGTTATTATTTTTTAGAAAAATTGGGTAAGGGGCGTTATTACTCTGTTTATTGTTTTTTTTCCTTAGCTACCTCTCTCTTTCCTTTCACTTAGAGAGGTGGGATGGCAGGGCGGGGAGGTTCTGTGGTTGAGGGGGGAGGGACTGTGTTTTGGGGGGCTTGGGTGGTTGTGGTACCACATCAGCTTATAAGTGACATTAATAATGAAGCGAAAAAGAAAAGTTAATGTACCTGTAAAGGGGCTTTGTGGTGTGGCCAAGGAATACTGGCCCGGGCTAAAAAAATAAATAAATAAATAAATAAAGTGGGTGTGGCTTAACTAGGAACCAGAACTGAGTGGATATATTTTCTGACCACAACAGATTAATCAAGAAACACTGACCCACTAAGGCTGTGTGAAACTTTAAGCAACTTTAGTTGCTTGAAACTAACATGAAACTAAATTGCACTTGAGTTGCATAAATGTAAAGCATCTGCAACAGTTGCAACCATCTCAACTTTGTGGAACGCCAGTCAAAATGCTAATAACGCATCACATCACCAACTTTCAAGCCATTGATTTCACTGGATCAATGGACAAGAAAATAAAACAGAAGATGTTTTATTAGGTCGCTGAAAAGGAGATATATTATATTATATTTACATGATAAATATAAACAAAGCACATACTCGAAAGCCCCTAAATGACTGCACATACGGCTCATAGAAACATCTCTAGCCCCATTATTCCTCTGCTCTGGCCTCCATAACAGCAAACGCTCCTGCGTTCCCCACACTGCCATCTGATGGTTCAACACAAGCAGGGTTACTATTTCAATTCAGCTGAAACCTCAGCAACGTCCTCCCGAGCTCTCTGTCTGCTTTTATGTGTTGGGATAGACGTGTGCCATGTTCAGCAGAGCCCACGACCAAGAACACTCTTTATATAGTTACTTATCTGCTCACTTAAGTCAAATAATGAGGGAATAACTCACACATACAACTTACAAGTTACTTTAGAGCCCCTAAAAAATGGAGGGATCTGTATGAAAGTGGTTGTAGTTCCTACACCGTCCAACCGATTTGGAGGAAAACACCCTCAAATTAAAGCTGCACTTTGAGCTCATATTCCTTATCCCTCCTTATTTCTAAGTGTGAATCCAAATATTTTATAATGTCATTTATAAATTACATCGCTTATATGATTGTCCAGCAGTTTCTGTCTTTTCTTTTCAAAATATTCCTTACTGTCGTCTTCACTGATTAACCAGTGACGGCAGCAAAAGAATGAATCCTGTAACATCTCGTCCAAGAAAACGCCACCAAACTCGCTGAGTTGGAAGCCCCGAAACAGATCAGCCATAACATTAAAACCACCTCCTTGTTTCTACACTCACTGTCCATTTTATCAGCTCCACTGACCAAATAGTTTCACTCTGTAGTTCTACAGTTACAGACTGTAGTCCATCTGTTTCTCTGCATACTTTGTTACCCTGTTCTTCAGTGGTCAGGACCCCCATGGACCCTCACAGAGCAGGTACTATTTGGGTGGTGGGTCATTCTCGGCACTGCAGTGACACTGACGTGGTGGTGGTGTGTTAGTGTGTGTTGTGCTGGTTCGAGTGGATCAGACACAGCAGTGCTGCTGGAGTTTTTAAACAGTGTCCACTCACTGTCCACTCTATTAGACACTCCTACCTTGTCAGTCCACCTTGTAGATGTAAAGTCAGAGACGATAGCTCATCTGCTGCTGCACAGTTTGTGTTGGTCATCCTCTAGTCCTTCATCAGTGGTCACAGGACGCTGCCCACAGGACGCTGTTGGCTGGATATTTTTGGTTGGTGGACTATTCTCAGTCCAGCAGTGAGGTGTTTAAAACTCCAGTAGCACTGCTGTGTCTGATCCACTCAGACCAGCACAACACACACTAACACACCTCTACCCAAAGTGCATTGCACGCTCAACAAGCAAGAAAAAGCGGAACATTAAATACGCTGTAAAAATTAAAAAAATTAAGTAAATTGTTAAATTACAACACACCTACCTGTGATACCTGCTCAAAATGCGCTTTCCTTAACTGAACACACTGATGTGTCTACACTCTTAAAAATTGTGGTTCTTCAAAGGTTCTTTAGTAAAGAAATAAAGCTCAATATAGAACCTTGAATACTCAAAGAACCATTTGAATGATTAAAGGATTCTTTGCATCGTGAAATGGTTCTTCAGACTGATGGAGAATGCACTGTAGATGGTTCTATATAGAGACTTTTTGAAAAGAGTTCTGTGTAGCACCAAAAAGGGTTCTAGTATTATAACAATGTCAAGCTTGTACCTGTAGAAAAACCCTTTTAGGTGCTATATAGAGCAAAAAGATCTACAGCACATTCTCCAGCAATCTGAAGAACCCTTTCACCATGCAAAGAACCCTTTTATCATCTATACAGAACCATTTTGTTTACTAAAGAACCCTTGAAGAACCATAATTTTAAAGTGTCTAATTTTAGAGCCTGTTTACACTTGCACTAAGCCCTTAAATGGCCAGGGCCCAACGCCAGGCCCAAACACTTCCATAGCCTAACAATAGCTCAACCAGTTTGCACTGAAGTCCCTGTAGTTACTGAATAATAAGTATTAGTGTGAAACAATCCTGGGATTTTAGGTGGTCAACATGTGTTTCGTGTCCAGACTGTATCTGGATAAACTTTGACTGGATTCCATTTGCACTGTTCACTAAAATGCATCCCCAGTGTGACCAGATTAGATCCGATTCTACTTTTTTCCTACGTTAATGTAAGGGCTGGCTCCAGGGCTGCGGCGCTCCCGGCCACCAGAGGGAGACGACGCGCTCCTCCCAGGTCCAATCAAGCCCAACGTCCTACACCTGGGCAGAGGGCTTTATAAGCACAGAGAAGGAGACACACATTGCTGTGTCTTTGTCTCATTATGAGTTGGCAGAAGCAGCCGTTAATTTGGGTGAGAGGGCTGAGAGTTTTGCACTCCCCCTCACTTTTCGAGTTTCTGTAGCCTCCTCTCGAGGTTTCCTTCTCTCTCTTTCAAAAGAAAAAAAAAACACAAAGGAATCTTACTCCCTCCTGTTCAGTTTTGGTTCCGTTTCTGTTGGGAAACAGATTTCTCTCTCGACTTCTGAGAAAAGTTTTCCCCTGGCGTCCTTTGTTCTTTTTGTTCTCTGGGCTCGCGCAGCATCTCTAGGGTCCGGGTTCGATCCCTGGACTCACCACGTGTTCAAGCGCTTTAGTTTAACTCATCTTCTGATGTACATAAGCTTAGCACTTGGGTCCTGTGTCCCTAAAAGCTGTGGTGGCTCACCTGGTAGGCCCTGGGATATAACTCAGACAGCCTGGGTTCACATTGCTCTGTCTGGGGAGCCGCCCCACCTTACAGTTAACACACACACCGGTCAGGCATAACATTATGACCATCTCCTTGTTTCTACGCTCATTGTCCATTTTATCAGCTCCACTTACTATATAGGTGCACTTTGTAGTTCTACAGTTACAGACTGTAGTCCATCTGTTTCTCTGCATACTTTGTTAGCCCCCTTTTACCCTGTTCTTCAGTGGTCAGGACCCCCATGGACCCTCACAGAGCAGATACTATTTGGGTGGTGGATCATTCTCAGCACTGCAGTAACACTGACGTGGTGGTGGTGTGTTAGTGTGCGTTGTGCTGGTCTGAGTGGATCAGACACAGCAGTGCTGCTGGAGCTTTTAAACACTGTGTCCACACACTGTCCACTCTATTAGACACTCCAACCTCGTCGGTCCACCTTGTAGATGTAAAGTCAGAGACGATAGCTCATCTGCTGCTGCACAGTTTGTGTTGGTCATCATCTAGTCCTTCATTAGTGGTCACAGGACGCTGCTCACAGGACGCTGTTGGCTGGTTCTCAGTCCCGCAGCGACACTGAGGTGTTAAGTCTCCAGCAGCACTGCTGTGTCTGATCCACTCAGACCAGCGCAACACACACTAACACACCACCACCACCACGTCAGTGTTACTGCAGTGCTGAGAATGACCCACCACCCAAATAATACCTGCTCTGTGGGGGTCCTGTGGGGGTCCTGACCACTGAAGAACAGGGTGACAAAGTATGTAGAGAAACAGATGGACTACAGTCTGTAACTGTAGAACTACAGAGTGAAGCTATACGGTCAGTGGAGCTGATAAAATGGTCAGTGAGTGTAGAAACAAGAAACTAAAACATCATAATCTGGTCAGTAAAGTCTGATCTGCATGATTTGGTCACTGCGCAGCGAGGGCTTCATCTCTGAGTTACATAATGTGGTCAGTTTTGCAGCGTTTGCTCTGAAGCTGATCTAAAACGACAGGCGTTAAACCTGCGCAGTCTTAAAAAAGCGCTTACCTCACTGATGCGCAGAGCGCGGAGCTCCTTCTGCCGCCCCTCAGCAGATTCATGCCTTCACTAAGTGCCCCACTTTCTCCCAGCCATCCTGCCCCCATCTTAACCCCACCGCGCGCCCCTAAACACCACGTCACTTTTTCACTGTTGGGGGGCGGACTGGCTGGGATATGGGATGTTGACTTGACTGCGTGACTCACTTCTGAAGTGCACGCGCGCGGTGACGTCAGCGCAGTCCGTGCCCACGCGGAATGGAAAAGGGAGGGGAGGTGCGGGGGCGGGGGCGTAATTTGGGTTTCGAGAGACTTTATTGATGAGACACAAGGGGGCACCAGCGGTACTGGAACGAGGGTACAGATGGGGCGCGTCTCAAACCAAGCCCTGGTCCCCTATGTAGTGAACTACCTGGATATTTAGAAGAAACCTTGACATGTGGGTCTATTTGTGGGCTCACGTACACACTAGGTGGCAGGAGATAACAGGAGACATGTAGAGACGTACTGATGGCAGAAACTGAGGTTGAGTCTACTGGGAAGCCCCAGGAGGCTCTGTTGGGGTGGGGTTTACAGGGTTGACTCTTGGAGCATCCTCAGTTCTCCCTACTGATCAAAGCAAAGCAAGCTGCACAGCTTTTTGTGGAACACTTGAAGTTTTGACTCTTATCAAGGATCTACAGCAGAGACTAGGGGGCGCGAGCTGCAGTACAAGATAACAGGAGAGGTGGGCTGCATCTCAAACCACCCCCCCTCCTTGTACCCTATGTTGTGAACTAACTGGAGATCGTTATCTTTGAGCATCTTTTTTCTTTCACTCTACTGATCAAAGCAAAGCAAATCGCACAGCACGCGGCGTTTTAGGGCCACTGTTAATAAAAAAAATAGTAGACTTCGAGAATAAAATCGTAATATTTGGAGGATAAAGTGGGCTAACTGTAGGGGGGCTAACTGTAGAGGGGCTAACTGTAGGGGGGCTGCCATAACGCGTTGGGGTCTCGGTTGCTGTCCTGGCGCCGGAGCTCCACTCACTCCTGTCTCTCTGTGGATCATTTTGATCATCATTCTCACTGTCTGTGAAACTTCATGCCCTCTTTGAATGGGGGTAGATGGAGCCCCCGATAGCCATGTAGACGACCCTGCCTGAGGTTCTCCTTCAACAACACAGACAGACAGTTTCCTCCGAGTCCGTCTGGCTCTTTAACGCACAGCATCTTGAGGACCCCTTGAAGTGTGACTGTACTGAGGATATTGAGTAGATAATAGGGAGGACATGGACAGGTGGGCTGCATCCCAAACCGACTTCCCTGTTTCTTATGTAGTACACAGTATAGGGATTCAGCCCCCAAGTATTTAGCATGAAACTCTAAAGTGTGACTGGCTCCAGCAGACACTAGAGGGCGCCAGGTACAATTACACAAGGCGTCATGAACGAGGCTGTAGAGAAATAGGCTGCGTTTCAAATCGACTCATTGTTCCCTTTGTAGTGGACTGATGATGATGTCTATAGTGAAGATGATTTTGATGAAGATATTGACAATACTGCTGTTGCTTCTGATGATGATGATGACGTAGATGATAATGAAAATAAAAATGATGTTTAATAATAATAATAATAATAATAATAATATGGTGATGATGGTGATGATGAAGATGATGATGAAAATAAATATGATGTATAATAATAATAATAATAATAATAATAATAATAATAATAATAATGATATTGATGAATGCTACTGCTACTACTAATAACAACAAAACAACAACAAATAATAATAGTAATAATGATGATGATGATGATGCTTAATATTATAATCCCGTAGATGGTCATAATGCCACTGATGATGTTTATGATGTTAGCAATGATGAAGATGACGGTGATGATGAAAATGCTGCTAATGCTGAGATATGATGGTGGTGACGATGATGAAGATGGTGATGCTTAAAATGATGATGACGATGATAATATTGCTCTTAATGTTAATGATGTTGATGAAGATATCAATACTGCAGCTGCAACTGATGATGATGATGATGATGATATTGATGATTCTTATGATGGTGGTGATGATGAAGAAGATGATGCTGTCAATGTTGATGATGATGATGACGATGCTGCCGATGATGGTGGTGATATTGATAATTCTTATTATATGATTCTTATGATGATGATGATGATGATGATTCTGATGATGACGCTCTCAGTGTTGATGATGATTCTCATGATGATGGTGAAGATGATGTTGTTGAGGGTGAGGATAATGATGATGATGATGATGATGAAGATAACAATGCTGCTGCTTCTACTAATGATGGTGATGTTGACCCACTTTGACCTTTTACTCATCAAAGCTAAATGGAACAATCAGAACCTGCTGGTCTAAATGTTTTTCTCCCACTGATACAGAACATTTGGGCCTCATTTCCATTATAAAGTAATCAACTGTTGCTGAGTGATATGAACTGTCTGTGCCACACACACACACACACACACACACACACACACACCAGCTCCCATCAGCGTGAGTGTGTGTTTTATATGAATGATAGTTTCAGATGCTGGTGGAGAGGTGCTGTTGTCATGGCAGCGTGCGGTGGGGAGGAGAGTGAGTGCCTGAGGAAATGGGAGAGAAAACCTCTTCAGCATCAGTGTGCTCCTGACCTTCACAACAAACCAGAAAACACAGCACAGGTTGCATCCACACACACACACACACACACACACACACACACTCACACACACGAACCGACAGTATGTGTGTCACCACTGGGCACATTTTCATTTCATATCGAGGTAAACAGTCTGTATATTGGATTGAATGGAAATATGCAGCGTATTTAAGTTTGTGGAACCTCTTGATAAACACCTGAAACTAATACTCATATTAAACATGCATATGTGTATAATAAAGTGTAGTTGTTATATGAAAATGACAACTAACAAGGGGACAGCAGGGCACATTATGGGACATAGTATAAATATAGTTACTGCACTTCACTGAAACACTTCACTTTAATATGACTGCAGATCTGAATACTTGCACTTTTGCACATTTCACTTCACTTTAACAAAGTTAGCTGCTAGAATTACTGTATCAACCAAATACTGTATACTGTATAATGCTGACACAGCAGTGCTTTTGGAGTCTTTAAACACCTCAGTGTCACTGCTGGACTGAGAATAGTCCACCAACCAAAAATATCCAGCCAACAGCGTCCTGTGGGCAGCGTCCTGTGACCGCTGATGAAGGACTAGAGGATGACCAACACAAACTGTGCAGCAGCAGATGAGCTATCGTCTCTGACTTTACATCTACAAGGTGGACTGACAAGGTAGGAGTGTCTAATAGAGTGGACAGTGAGTGGACACAGTGTTTTAAAAACTCCAGCAGCACTGCTGTGTCTGATCCACTCAGACCAGCACAACACACACTAACACACCACCACGTCAGTGTTACTGCAGTGCTGAGAATGATCCACCACCCAAACAGTACCTGCTCTGTGAGGGTCCATGGGGGTCCTGACCACTGAAGAACAGGGTAAAAGGGGGCTAACAAAGTATGCAGAGAAACAGACGGAGCTAATAAAATGGACAATGAGTGTAGAAACAAGGAGGTGGTCATAATGTTATGCCTGATTGGTGAATGCCATAGTATGTTCCATCCTTCTTTACACAGCTCCACATACTCTCAGTACTGTGTACTGCCTGTGTTCTGTTTGTATTTATTGTAAGTCTTTTGTATTTATTTACTGTACTGTATTGTCTGCACTGTGTTTATTGTATTGTCTCGCACTTGTGTTCCTGTGTTGGTCCTGGAGGAATGTTGTTTTGTTTCACTGTGTACTTGTATAGAGCTGAAATGACAAAACCTGACTTGACAAACTAAAATATATAGTGTTTTTTGCTTAAAAGTATTTGAGCAAGATTAATACTTATCTTTATACACAAGCTGCCTGAACATCTCTGCTACAAATGAAAACAAACTTTGTTTCCAGCACCTATAATTTATGAACATTTCGACCAAAAGTGGCACAAGTGCAAATGTGTCAACTTACGGCATAGGTGGGGTTAACTGTAACACAGTTGAGTCACTAGAGTCTAGTGAACTGATGCAAAACACAATGAATTAATTCAGTACAATTCTATGTTAGAATAATGCGAACACAGAGAGTGCTGCTGGAAGGGAAATAAAGATATAATATTGAAGGTGCTCTGTGGCCAGGGGTTCAAAAACATCAGAAAAACGTGGAAATTCATAGCAGCCTTCACTGAGTTAAAAAACTTTTTTTAAAACATGGCTATGGACAAAAACTCTCTCAATGCATCAGCTTGAGCCTCCATAGTGACTCTTCACAATTCTGTGTTATTTGAACCAGACAAGCTAAACCTAAATGCACAAACATATTTATATTAAAATAAACTAGAAAAGTGTTTTTTCTGAAGAAAATGCAAAGTGATTGCATAGCTTAAGCTTGGTAAGATGTTGCTAGGCAGTTGCTGTGGTTTTCCAGGTGGTTATTAGGGTGTTAGCTAGCAACCACCGTAGCAACTGCCTAGCAACATGCTAGCAACCACCTGGGATGCCGTAGCAACTGTCTAGCAACATGCTAGCCACCACCTGGGATACCATAGCAACTGCCTAGCAACATGCTAGCCACCACCTGGGATGCCATAGCAACTGCCTAACAGCATGCTAGCCACCACCTGGGATGCCATAGCAACTGCCTAGCAACATGCTAGCCACCACCTGGAATACCATACCAACTGCCTAGCAACATGCTAGCCACCACCTGGGATACCATAGCAACTGTCTAGCAACATGCTAGCAACCACCTGGGATGCCATACCAACTGCCTAGCAACATGCTAGCCACCACCTGGGATACCATAGCAACTGTCTAGCAACATGCTAATCACCACCTGGGATGCCATATCAACTGCCTAGCAACATGCTAGCCACCACCTGGGATACCACAGCAACTGTCTAGCAACATGCTAGCAACCACCTGGGATGCCATACCAACTGCCTAGCAACATGCTAGCCACCACCTGGGATGCCATAGCAACCACCTAGCATTTTAGCAAGCTAAAGCTACACAATCACTCTGCCTCTCCTTCAGGGAATGCACTTTTCTAGTCTATGCTTAAAAACATCAAAAAGAAGTGACCTGTTTTAAATGTATATGGGGGATATGGGGTTCTCTGACTGTTTACTTTGAGGGTCTTAGATGTAACAGCATGTTAAACTAACCCCCTCGTGCAGAGGCTGGACTTCAGCCTGGCCAGCTCTCGCTGTGATATAAGAGTGAATTCTGTGAACTGAGTAATCACAAACGCTTATGATGAAAAAGTTACTTTTATGGAACAAAGACAGTCTCCAGGATGGAAACATCTGTCTGATTGCTGTCTAAATTCACACGTGACGTTGCTATGGAGATGCAAGAACAGGACCAATAGCATGGAACCACTGGAACCCTATAACTACATGAAATCCATGTGTTCATTTGAGCAGCACTCTATCTTACCTAACACTAATACTACTGCCAATAGAGATAATAATAATAATAATAATAATAATAATAATAATAATTGCTTTATTTTAATATTTTAATAAAGCTCAAGGTCACTTTACAAAGCATTAGATCAGATTTGTAATATTAATGAAGTTATGCATGAAGGTGAAAAACATTTTAGACCAGTTCTGGTTATAATACTGGGCTTCAGTGTAGCTGACAAGAAGCAAAGGTCAAATCAGGTCATCCCCATCCTCAAAGCAAACCTCCCGCCTGCACAGTCGACACATTTAATCTGCGAAACAGATCTGATGTTGAAGCTGTGAAATGTTGGAGGCAGCACAGCTCTGAGTCACTGCTGCTGATTAGTCGTGACTGGTTCAAGTGACTTGTTTTTCTGCACTTTCTCCTGATTTCGGGCCTGCTGGGTGCGATAAATGCTCCCGACACTAGGAGGCACCGTCACTCTTCAGAATAATCCAGCTCCCACTGGAGAGCATGTGGTTCAGACAGATGAGTGCTCCTGCCTGTGAAGGAGTGCTGTCTGATTCCATGTTATACATTTAAAGGGCCCATATCCTACATTTTGTTGTTTTATTTTTTTCTGCTTATAACATTTGTGTGTATTTATGTACCAAAAACAGTCATAATCAATTTCATGACCACTTTCCACCCTTACTTTTCCCTTAGAATGGCTACTGTGCCCTTAAGACTGATGTATGTAAATGACTTATGCATGTTCTTTGTTCTGATTGGCTGCCTTGTATTGAAAAACAATGGATCAGACTGAAACATTCCTTATAACTTCAGCATGAGTGGGCGGGGCTAAACTGCTGCAGACTGAACAGGTGGATAAACTGTCTCCTTAGAATTATAAGGTTCTGTCTGCGTTCTGAACAGTTCTGAGATATTGAGCTTCAAGGATTTTGGGTTCCAAATAGCAGAACTGATATGTGGAACACGTCTCTTTAATACATGAGAATAACAAACACCCTAAATTTATTCTAAATGTACAAAATCAAAATCCTATCAAATTTGTAAATGAGTGTTTTTGGAACAGGTCAAATGCAGAACCTTCTAATCCTAAGAACTCACTTTCTGCGTGGAGTTATAAGGTTCTATCTGGCAAAACATGAAAAGGAGCAACGATTTTCAAAGAAACACTAACAGTTTAGATTTGTAATTTGTTTTTAAACAAAGTTAGTGTAACAGTGTTTACATTATCAGAAAGTAAATTTTAATGCTTTCTATGACATTTTTATGGCATTTATTTTTATTATTTGTTTAATTTTATAACATTTATTTCTAATTTTAGGACAAATCATCTTTTTCTTATTCAAAAAAATCATTGCAGATTAAGTATGAAGGTCAGTGCTAAATGTTTTGTCCAGTGCAGAGGTCAGTTTTAGGTAGAAACCATTAGTTTAAGTTCTTTAGGTTAGACAGCAACCAGCTACTGTAATAAACTGTCCCAGCGGGTCAGTGTAGCAGGTCAGTTTAAAGGCCGTGTGAGGTTTAGTTTTAATGTGACTCGAGCTGAAGGGTCTTATTTTGGGAGAAAGAAGAAAAAGAAAAGATGAATGAATGAAATGAATCAATTCATCAATTCAAATGTTTACTATTTAATGACCTTTAAAGCTTAATATTCATAAAATTTAAGACAGTAAGGGTTTTTAAAGAGCTGTAAGATGACAGGCAGAGTTTCAGCAACATGTTTTCATGTTTCATAAAGTTTTATAAACTTTTCCCGCTGAGCAGAGCGGCGACATGACAAAGAAGCAGAACCTGATTGGTCCTCTTCTGTGTATTTAAACCGCTGATTGGCTCACAGAGAGAACCTTACAGAACTAAGTTAGAGTTTGACTTTGGAGACAGAAGCTTTTTTGTTTTCTAGATAAAGAGTGTGAAAATGCACACACCTTAAAAAACACCTCACATAATATAAAGAAGTATCACAGAATAAGAGAATGAGAATGACCCACCACCCAAATAATACCTGCTCTGTGGAGGGTCCTGTGGGGGTCCTGACCACTGAAGAACAGGGTGACAAAGTATGCAGAGAAACAGATGGACTACAGTCTGTAACTGTAGAACTACAGAGTGAAACTATACGGTCAGTGGAGCTGATAAGATGGACAGTGAGTGTAGAAACAAGGAGGTGATTTTACTGTTATGGCTAACTGGTGTATGTTATAGTAATGTAATTATATGTAATACATTTTTAATAAATCTTACCAAAACATTTATATGTATCCACCTATACAGCCTAAAGCAGCTGAATAGCACTACCTATTCACACTGAAATTCTAAGGAGTGTTTCAGTCCGAACTGCTTTGTGAAGAAGGCACAATAAAGGGCCAATCATAACGCAGCTCATTTGCGTATTATAGTCTTAAAGGCACAGTAACAAAAACAGCCAGTTTAATTCTAAAGGATATAGAGAGGTTGGAAAAAGGAGAATCGTCATGCAAAAATGTTGTTTGACTGTTTTTGGCACATTAACCAATGCAAACATCATAAATAGACTAATAACATATAAATAAAAATAAAATAAAATAAAATAAAATAGAGCCAGCCTTTTCAAACAGCTCAATAAGGCTGCACTGGTGAGAGGAATCAACGCTGAACTGATGTGTTCACAAGTTCAAGCTCATAATATATTTAAAATGCGCCGGCCTGCAGCTCTCGCAGGAGTTTCAGCTCCGAGGATGTGAAACTGCTGGCCTGGCATCCGTCCACTCCATGTTTATAGCTCGCATTAAATCTCCAATTACTGCAGGGAACAGGGAACACATGATAGTTATGCTTCACTTAAGTGGGCCTTAATGTAATCCATCAATTAGGGGCAAAGTCAATTACAGCTGCCGGCAGGCCAGTGAGGGTGTGGTCAGTTACACAGACTGGCCTTTTCCTAATGTGGTGGACAACACAGCATATTCAAGGGCTTTAATTAGTGTGTTGAGAGCGAACGCCAATGTTTAGCTCAAAATGAATAATTTAAGCAGTGAGCAGCTGAAAAACCACTGACTGCTTTTCAGTAAAAATCCGCAGCAATTTTAAATTTACAATTAAAAAAATTTATACTCATTTTATTTTTTATTTTTATATTTTTTTATTATTTTTATATGTATTATTCACATTTTATTTAATAGGATTACTATTTTTCAATTCATGCTTATATTTTGTTTTTTAATTGATTTTTAAACACTGTTTTAATTTGTGTCTTTCACTGGAATTACATCATCCAGAATCACATCATTCTGGAATCAAACCTTTATGGAGTCGCATCATTCCAGAATCACATAACTCTGGAATCAAATCTTTCTGGATTCACATCATTCCAGAATCACATAAATCTGGAATTAAACCATTCTGGAATGACATTGTTCTGGAATCACACTGTTCTGGTATCAAACCTTTATGGAGTCGCATCATTCCAGAATCACATTGTTCAGTAATCTCTGTTGATCTCATCTTTCTGGCTCAAGTCTTTTCTGTAATTACAGTTTTCCAGATTTTTTTCATTATAACCTGCATTGTTAGTGTGTGAAAAATGAGGAATCACATTATTCCGGAATCAAACCTTTCTGGAATGACATTGTTCTGGTATCAAACCTTTATCGAGTCAGATCATTCCAGAATCACATTTTTCTGGAACCTATTGATCTCGTCTTTGTGGCTCATTATTTCTGTAATCACAATTTTCTTTTACTTTTTTTCATTGTAACCTGCATAATGTGTGAAAAAATGAGGAATCACATCATTCTGGTATCAAGCCTTTCTGGATTCACATTATTCTAGAATGGCATAATTCTGGAATTAAACCTTTCTGGATTCAGATCCCTCAGGAATTACATCATTCTGGATTCAGATCATTCTTGAATCACACAATTCTGCAATCAAACCTTTTCTGGATTCACATCATTCTGGAATCAAACCTTTATGGAATCACATCATGCTGGAAACAAATCTTTTCTGGATTCACATCATTCTGGAATCAAACCTTTCATGGAATCACATCGTTCTGCAATCAAACCTTTTTGGAATGATGTTGTTCTGGATTCACACCATTCTGGTGTCAAACCTTTCTGGGTTCACGTCATTTCTGAATCACATTGTTCTGGAATCTTTCCTGATCTCATCTTTCTGGCTCAATTTATTTCTGTAATCACAGTTTTCCAGACTTTTTCATTGTAACCTGCATTGTTAGAGTGTGAAAAGCATGCAGTGCTGCTCAGCTGTTTTGAGCCGTCTGTCTGGAGCAGCGTTCCGCTGGGTTCATTAGCTGAATTGTGGTCAGGCAGAACTGTGGTGTGCTTTTCCTCTGCTGTGTCACTGGACTCACTGGCCTGTTCACATTGCTGACACAGCGCTTTTTAACCTGACAGAAAACCTCACAGTGACTTTTTTGGGGGATGATTTGGGAAACGATGTAATGAGATTTTGACACTGGTGTCCAGCCTCTCTGTCAGTTCAGGAGAGCGAAGTGTCTCAGAGCATTTCACACAGCTGCTATTCCAGCTGTGGACGTACGAGTTGATACTTAAATGATTTGGACTTTCTGAGAGATCAGTTTTAGCATCTCTGTCACTTTCTGTCCTCGAGGCATCGGAGGACTCAGAGCTATGAGGCAAGCACACGTGTGTGTTTCATAATACATTAGCGTCTACATGCTGTTGACAGTTTGACAGGTCGGCACTGACCTTGTGTGTGGTCAATGATGTTGCGTGAGTGTTTAAATCGCTCTCCTACATCGAAATTTACTAGCTGTGGAACTCAGCAGGCAAAACATACAATTCTGTCATTTGGAAAATGTACAGATCACTGATGTGACAATTTGTATCTCTGAAATCTAATTTTACAGAGGAAAGAAAAAACATTCTTAACTACATTTACAGTAGTGAATAATTCATACTTGATAGTAAATAATTCTGAGCAGATACTGGATAATTAATGATAGTTACAGTTACAGATAGTTATCAGGTTAATAATTTAGATACTCTGATACTGAATAATTCATAGTAGATACTAAATAATTCATAGTAGATACTAAATAATTCATAGTGGATACTGAATAATTCATAGTAGATATTGAATAATTCATAGTGGATACTGAATAATTCATAGTAGATACTAATAATTCATAGTGGATACTGAATAATTCATAGTAGATATTGAATAATTCATAGTAGATACTAAATAATTCATAGTGGATACTGAATAATTCATAATAGATACTAAATAATTCATAGTGGATACTGAATAATTCATAGTAGATATTGAATAATTCATAGTGGATACTGAATAATTCATAGTAGATACTAAATAATTCATAGTGGATACTGAATAATTCATAGTAGATATTGAATAATTCATAGTAGATACTAAATAATTCATAGTGGATACTGAATAATTCATAGTAGATACTGAATAATTCATAGTAGATATTGAATAATTCATAGTAGATACTAAATAATTCATACTGGATACTGAATAATTCATAGTAGATACTGAATAATTCATAGTAGATATTGAATAATTCATAGTACATACTAAATAATTCATAGTGGATACTGAATAATTCATAGTAGATACTAAATAATTCATAGTGGATACTGAATAATTCATAGTAGATATTGAATAATTCATAGTAGATATTGAATAATTCATAGTGGATACTGAATAATTCATAGTGGATACTGAATACTTCATAGTAGATACTGAATAATTAATAGCAAATACTGAATAATTCAAAGTGGATACTGAATAATTCATAGTGGAGACCGAATAATTCATAGTGGATATCGAATAATTCATAGTAGATACTGAATAATTCATAGTGAACACCGAATAATTAATAGTAGATACTGAGCAACTAATAGCAGACACTAAATAATTCAAAGTGGATACTGAATAATTCATAGTAAATACAAAATATTGGATAATACACAGTATGTCCAGAATTATTTATATTAGTTAATATAAGTTAAATAGGTAATATAAGACACTGAATAATTCATAGTAGATATTCAGATTAATAACTGAATAATAACTGTAGAGTTTAAGAAGATGGAAAATCAAATAAAATTCAGAGCACTCATTTTTTTAATTGTAGTATGGATGAATGGATCAAAAAGCAGGAACAGAACTTACTCAGAGCCGGGCCCTGATGAGTCCAGCTGTCATCTTTCCTAAGATTTGAAACACCACCAGCAGCCACAATGCACTACAGTCTGCAAGTGTACGAGCTTGGACTATTCAAAGAATAACAGCCTATTAGTGCTGCTGGTCGGAGTCCAGCTCAGCAGTTTGTGAGGTTAGTGCTGTCCTGTGCTCCTGAGGGTCAGTCTTTCTACCACAGCATGGCCAGAGTTTTCATTAGAGTGGCCGTTCACATGCGAGAAAACCGCTGGGGTCTGAGTGAGTGACTAAATCCCTCTTAAACACGGCCTGAATATTGCAGAGATCTGTTACTCAAGGGGGCAAACGACTCGCCGAGCTGTGTATGCGTGAGTGTGTGGCCCACTGGCTTTGAAATTCCGTCTTTGAGCAGGCTGACAAATCCGCATTATTGAAAGCTCAGCGATTTTAAACCGCCTTAAAGACAGCAGGGAGAGGAAGGAGAGAGACCGTGTGTGTGTGTGTGTGTGGTGTGTGTGTGTGTGGTGTGTGTGTGAGGCAAGGAAAGCGGCGCTGACAGACATGCTGAGACAATACAGGAGCAGACACAGGAAGCAGACAGGTGAACAGAGGAAGGTGAGGGAGAGAAGCTGACAGAACCGTGTCTGGAGACTCTGCTATCGATTTTCTGCACCGCGCTGGAAACCCAGGCGAGTTTCGAAGGAAGTTGTGACTCAGAGCTTTAGTGGAATTCGCACGAATCAAACACCTCATCTTCTCTCCAGCAGCGGAGCGACAGCACAAGCCAACACACACACGGCTGAGCTCGGTGGCACGTTATCACACCTTCCTGATTTATGCGCTGTAAAAATAATTCAGTGTTTTAACTGTAAAAAGTAACCTGGTCGCCTTAAAATTACACCTCTTTATTAGAAACACCCACCTTGTGCTTCCACTAACTGGCCACTTTATTGGAAACCCCTACCTTGTGCTTCCACTCACTGGTCACTTTATTAGAAACCCCTACCTTGTGCTTCCATTCACTGGTCACTTTATTAGAAACACCTACCTTGTGCTTCCACTCACAGGCCACTTTATTAGAAACACCTACCTTGTGCTTCCACTCACTGGCCACTTTATTAGAAACACCTACCTTGTGCTTCCACTCACTGGCCACTTTTTTAGAAACACCTACCTTGTGCTACCACTTACTGGCCACTTTATTGGAAATACCTACCTTTGTGCTTCTATTCACTGGCCACTTTATTAGAAACACCCACCTTGTGCTTCCACTAACTGGCCACTTTATTGGAAACCCCTACCTTGTGCTTCCACTCACTGGTCACTTTATTAGAAACCCCTACCTTGTGCTTCCATTCACTGGTCACTTTATTAGAAACACCTACCTTGTGCTTCCACTCACAGGCCACTTTATTAGAAACACCTACCTTGTGCTTACACTCACTGGCCACTTTATTGGAAACACCTACCTTGTGCTTCCACTAACTGGCCACTTTATTAGAAACACCTACCTTGTGCTACCACTAACTGGCCACTTTATTGGAAATACCTACCTTTGTGCTTCTATTCACTGGCCACTTTATTAGAAACACCTACCTTGTGCTTCCACTAACTGGCCACTTTATTAGAAACACCTACCTTGTGCTTACACTCACTGGCCACTTTATTGGAAATACCTACTTTGTACTTGCACTAACAGGCCATATCATTAGAGACCCCCACCTTGTACTTCACTCACTGGCCACTTTACTGGAAACACCCACCTCGTGCTTCTATTCATTGGCCATTTTAATGGAAACCCCTACCTTGGTTTTGACTCACTGGCCACTTTATCAGATACCCCTACTTTGTACTTCCACTAAGTGGCCACTTTATTAGAAACACCTACGTTGTGCTTCCACTCACAGACCAATTTATTAGAAACACGTACCTTGTGCCTCCACTGCTTGGGCTCTAGCCTCCTTCTAGATCCACTACTCCCCATAACAACCCATTTTGCTCATTACGTCACCCACAAGGTGATAACATGATTTGACATGCTCCAAAACACTCTTCAAAGAAAGACCCTGTTGGTGTATTTTCCTTTGAAAGAGAAGATGTAGAAATGGTGAACAGCTTTTGCCTTACTCTGATCAATTATTAACAACAGAGGATCCAGCAGTCAAGAAATAAGACACAGATCGGCGCTCGGTAGAACAAGGATAAAACATCTTTAAATGCAACGATTTGTCTCCACAAAGATCTGAATTGTCCAGGCTGTGGTCTTCTCTGTGGTTCGCTATGGATGTGAAAGCTGGAAAATAAACAAGCCAAGAAAAAAGACAGGAAAAAAACAGATGCCTTTGAACTTTGATGTTAGCACAGTCTTTTGAGAAAACCTTGGATGGAGAAGAAATCAAACAAATGCATCCTCGACCAAATCAAGCCTCACCTCTCACTCAGAGCCCAGATAACCAACTGAAGCTCTTATTTTCGATGTATTCTGACAAGAACCAGTCATAGGATTACACTTGGAAGAGCTGAAGGTAAAAGAAGAGGACGACCCGCTACAAGATGGATGGATACAGTCAGGGGAATCATGAACCAGCCATTCAGAAGCCTGGAGAGCCGAACAGAAGACGGGCCATTCTGGATAAACACTGTCCATATGGTTGCTAGGAGTTGGAAATGACTTGACGGCACTTAATAATTATTGTGAAATACAAGTTTATCCACAAGTGCTTAGTAACAAGCGCAAAACTGTGGGTTCAAGCTGGGTTAGGGTCTCAGATTTAGCGGAGCAGCCAGGCCTGGTCAGATCAGGTCTCAAAGTTGCAGGTATGGGTCACGCTCAGACGTAGGGGTTGCCCATACTGTCGACTAGTCACTGATCACATGATTGTGACGCTAAAAACATGGATACCTCAGAAAAGACAACAGGTGAGGAGCCTGATGATTTCAGGGTTTGTATCTCTGGGTTTCGTGAAGGCTAGCAATTGGAAAGGGCACGTCATGCTCTACTGACCTGTGGAGTTTGGCTTCATTCTAACATTTCTGCGCTGATCTACACACTTCAAAGATCAGATATTGAACGTCACTTTTCCAGTTTCCCCGTAGCTGCAATAAAAAGTCATGTGGGGTTGGAGAGGGAGCGTAAAGCCCTAAAATCCTGTGAAGTTTGAAGTCGGTTACTCTTATTGTTGCTGAGTTACAGTGCTTTAACCTCTTATTCTCCAGGGTATATTTTGTTTTTTTCCATCTGAATTTACATGAACAAATCATGAGGCAAATTATTCAGTAACTGCATGAAATAAATGTAAATTGTTATTTTATTTATTTATTTTTTGTAAAAGTTCCCCTTAGATTTACAGAAAATGTGCTTTATGATCACACATATTGCTATATGCTTAAAATTTACTGCTGAAAGCCAAAAATTATTTTAGAAAAATGATTCTTACGGAGCAGATCACTGAAGAGACGCCATCTGTTTATAGTTTATAGCCCAGATTTGTGGAAAAATCGGTCAACTTTCAGTAGAAAAAGTTCAGCTTCTTTTATTATAAGGGTTTAAAATTACATCACCCATCTATTTGACTGGAAAGAAGACAGTTACAGCCTCATATGACCCCCACCTTTAGAGTGTAGCTTATAAAAAATATGAAAGTTATGAAGAATATGACGAAGTGCGTTTTGGAACCACCGGTGGTCTCAAGGAGTTGAAAAGGTTAAAGTAGATTAGGTGAGCATCTTGGCAAGGCTGCCTAGGCTGCACCTAAGTCGGATACAGATTTGCAAGCTTCCAGGGTCCGTGACTCAGGTGCCCTGAAGGCTAGCAATGCGATCCAGGGCTTGTTGGAAACGGCAGTTCACGCTCCACTGAACTGTGTTTGGCTTCATCATGGATTCTTTAAAGTCAGTTGTTTGTTGCAAAGCGTTCCCTTATCCTGTGGTTTTATTCATGATGTCATCAGTGATTAGTCACCATCGACTCGACTTTCGTCACATACCTGTCGACTTTCAAAAAAGTCGTGCAGCCTCTAGTTCAGGCTTCAATTTCATGTCTGTCTGCAGACGTGAGCTACACTATGTAAGCTTTGGGGATTTGGAGACCTCTCTGGTGGAAATGTGCAACTGCACTCTACATGCAGGGAACATCCAAAGGGATGAATCTGATAATTGAAAAAGAATTCGAAGAGAACTCAGCCTAAACTTGGTGTAGGATGGGTCTTCCGAGGATGTGAGTGAATCATCTACTATTGTCATCGTATCTTCATACTTTGATTTTGAGATCATTTGAGACCCAAAACATCGAGCCGGACCTTCTTTTTGAGTCTGTGTGTGACGTTAATACGTAAAGACGTACGTAAAGACGTAAATGATTATTTCAGGCTTCACAGGGTGACTCACAGCAACCCACACTCACCTTATTTCCACCATAGTTCCTCGTGCAGCCCTGTGCTGAAGACTCTCAGTTCCACTTCTGCACGTCTCTGAGACTTTCTCCAGTGAAACTCTCCTCAGATCCAGCCGAGACGCAACTGTTATCATGCCTTTGATGTGCAGACAACATGATCTCTATTTGTTTGCAGCAAAGCGCTTGAAAATTGGCTAACGTTTCTTGGCAAAAACAAGCGAGCCATCTGTAACGAGTGAAGAGGAATTTGGAGACGGAATTGGAGGGAATTGGAAGGAATTGGCTGAAGTGGATGAACAGGGTCATGAGTTTCTTCTGGTGTGTTGGCCAGGCTGATGGCTTCCCCCAGTGTGTGTCTCAGTGTCCACAACAAAGGACACATGCACACACATGGGGGCCAAAGCAAAGCCCATTTCTGAAGATCCCAGCCAGCTTGAATGTGTTCAAAAGACGTTGAGTACAGGATGTCGCCGTCTTCGTTTTTCAGCCAAGCTGCTGTAATTGAGACAATAAAGACATTTGGGCTTCTCGAAGTAACTCCTCATTATCTCACTTTAACATCAGAACACAAATAGAGGCCAGAGCCTAGATGTACAGTACTGTGCAAAAGCTTTACTTGAATGGTGTCTATATAACACATTCATAACATCTCACATAAACACTTCATAACATGATAATGAACGTTCAAATCAACACTCAAAAAGCATACATGTTATTAACAGGGACTACTATGTCATTTTACTCACACACGCATTTTCTAAGCCGCTTATACTGCTGGGTCACGGTGGGAGCTGGAGCCTATTGCAGCGGTCATCAGATGGAAGGCAGGATACACCATGGACAGGTCACCAGTCCATCGCAGTGTCCAATCGGCCTGACTGCATGTCTTTGGACTGTGGGAGAACATGCAAACTCCCCATAGAGAGGACCCTGGTCGCCTGGCCGGGAATCAAACCCAGGCCCTTCTTACTGTGAGGCGACAGCGCTACCCACTGCGCCACTGTGCCAGCCATGTCATTTTACTGAGAGACGTTTTTCAAAATAAAAGTTCTCATTTTTTATTTTGAAAAACTATACTATTTTCAGTGAAGCACCAAATAAAAATGACCTCGCTTTACCCCTTTTCAATTGTATGTTTCTTTCTGGCACATTAAATGCAGTGTCTTATTCACACTGTCAGTTGGGCTTGTTTGGTGTGTCAGGTGGAGATTCACAAACATTCTGCCAATCGTGCTTTGAAAGTAGCTAAAAGGTACTGCACTACTTTTCAAAAAGTAGCTAAAAAAGTAGCCACTACTTTTTTTCCAGAAAAGTAGCTAAATTGTAGCTAGCTACAAATTTTGGGAAAGTAGCTAACTACTAATTTTTCAGTAGCTATCCCAACCCTGTAAACATGGACTAGTAGAAACTGTTCTACGTGATAGACTTTTAGTGTAAATAAGCTTCCATTACTTGTTAGCTATACTAGCTTAATAGCTCCAGTGCTAAAAGAAGCAAACTTCAGACACCAAGGCCCAATCCCATTTCACCCCTCACTCCTACCACTTAGCCCTTAGCCCTCTGTTTTGTGCAGTTACGTCTAGGGATAGGGTGTCCTGAATGTTGAGATAGAGGGCGAAGTGTTTGGGCTGCATGACTCTCCAAATGGAGGTTTTTCTCCAAACAGAGAGTTAGAAAAAACAGAAAAACTGGAAAAGATGGCTGAACAAGAGACCAAAAAAACCCACAAAAGGGAGAATTTTCTCTGTTAAAATTGTGATAACCATTGTTTTATCTTAGTTTAATGTCGTTTCAGTGTATTATGGTCCTTTTCCTCATAACAAGCATAAAAATTCCCTAGTATTATGCTGATGTCTCAGTAGCTAAATGTCTAAATTAAAGTAATCTAGATTAAAGTAGTGCAGTAGTTACTTTCTGGCATCTCAGATGACAGAACTGCTTCTACATTTAAGGTGGAATGGGAAAATTCAAAACAAGAATCTGGAGAATATCTGACTTCAGCTTCATATCACTGAAGAATTAGGGGTGGGTGATAATAAATAATTGCCCCCCTCTTTGAAGGCATATGATTCCCTAAATGTAACTAAAGCCCAGCAGTGAGGAGCTGAACTTTACCTTCCTCTGCTGTCACTGCAGACTGGCAGGGTCGCCTACAGAGCAGCGCCAGTAGCTGTTAATGAAGTGATGCTCTTTTTATCTGGGGGCTGTCCTATTTCTTAGGGAAGATTTCAACCACTACCCTTTGTAACTCAGTTTCAAGGGTCAAGGTGACACTCGAAAACAAGGGGTAGGGGCAAAAATAAGAAATGGGATTGGGCCCAAACATGCCATGGCTGATCGACTACATTTGGGGTGGGCAGGTGGGAATGTGTACAGTCTATTTTTACCTGAACGATCACTTTAAAGCTGTAAAGTTGCATATTTCCTTTCTCTGAGGCCTTCCACTCTAAATTTAGCCAATGGTCTCTCAGGCCCACCGCTCTCACGTGCCCTCACTCTCTTTCTTCATCCGTTCGCCATCCTCCTGTCACCCCTCCATTCACTCAGCTAGAAAAGGCAGCCGATAGATCGGTTGACCTTTTGGCTGTGTGTGTGCACTGAGCTGGGTTTTTTTCTTTTGGAGAGACCTTTGAATTCTCCCTTTTTGTCGCAGTCTCTCCTTTTTCTCATTCCTTTACTCCACCTTTTACTTTCTAATTCTCTCATAGGCACATTCCTTCAGCCTTTGCTCTCGTTTACGCGCACAGAAAAACCAGACGAGACGTATCTGTCCTCCAATCCTGCACCCTCAGGTGGTTAATTGTCACTGGCGGCCTGACTGTCATAACTATGGAAGCTTGAAGAAGGGAGATTATCTCCTCCAGAGACAATTCCAAGAGGATATTGGACATGCTAGAGCAAAAGAGTCCATTAGCATGAGTTAAAGACCCCATCAGTGAATCCAGCACAAGTACGAAAAGACTGAAATAGAAACCTTTCAAAAAACTCATTATCACCTGAATGTACTTCATCATACATGAAATCTACACTAAGTGGCCACTTTATCAGAAACCCCTCCATTGTAGCTTCACCTTGCTGCTGTACAGTTAGAGACTGTGGCTGATCTGCTGATGCACATTAGCCATCCTTTAGTCCTTCATCAATGATCAGTTTCTGACCACAGAGACGCTCTAAGCTGGATATTTGTCTGTATGGTACGCCTGTGTAGTGGACCTGTAAGTTTCTAATAAAGTGGCCAGTTAGTGGAAGCATTAGGTGAGTGTTTCTAATAAAGTGGCCAGTTAGTGGCAGTACCAGGTGGGTGTTTCTAATAAAGTGGCCAGTTAGTGGAAGTACCAGGTGGGTGTTTCTAATAAAGTGGCCAGTTAGTGGGAGTACCAGGTGGGTGTTTCTAATAAAGTGGCCAGTTAGCAGGGAGTACCAGGTGGGTGTTTCTAATAAAGTGGCCAGTGAGAGGAGTACCAGGTGGGTGTTTCTAATAAAGTGGCCAGTTAGTGGGAGTACCAGGTGGGTGTTTCTAATAATGTGGCCAGTTAGCAGGAGTACCAGGTGGGTGTTTCTAATAAAGTGGCCAGTGAGAGGAGTCACAGGGTAGATGTTTCTAATAAAGTGACCAGTTAGCAGGAGTACCAGGTGGGTGTTTCTAATAAAGTGGCCAGTGAGAGGAGTCACAGGGTAGATGTTTCTAATAAAGTGGCCAGTTAAAGGAAATACAAAGTAGGGTGTTTCTAATAAAGTGACCAGTGATTGGACGCACAAGCTTGGTGTTTCTAATAAAGTGGCCAGTGAGTGCAAATTTCAGTACAGCTGATGGTGATAGTTTGCTTATGAAGTCCTACCTCACATTCTCAAACATTGCATTGCCGATTTGATCCTCTTATCAGTGCCATTTTGCAAAAAAAAAACATGATAAATCAACTTTCTGATACATGAAAAGCTGAGAAAACTGCTCTCATAAAAGTGCAAAGATTTCTGCCACAGCCGGCGAGACAATCTGAGGAACCGCAGGTGTTCGCGCGCGTTCAAGTGTGCGCTGTCATTAGCTATTGAAACACGCAATCTCAGCCAGCTGCCACTGGAATTATTCTTTGTCATGAGAGCACACGGCCTCAGATTGCAGCAACCAGTGCCCCGTTTCCTACAGCGAGTCTGTCTCTGTGTTAAAATGAATCCACTACAGCAAACCTAGTACATTTTCAAGTTGATGAACATGTGTAAAGGCATGAATTGCAGAAGACAGATGTGTTTTGTTCAAACGTTCTGCATAATTGAACGGTTAAGATGTAAACAGAGTCGTTCAGAGTGGTTTGGTGTGAAACACTCTGTTCTAGAGAAACTCACAGAGTCAGAATTGTTCACAGTGGTGCTGATAGGAACCAGACGTCCACCTCTAAAAGCTCCCTCACAGAAAGTTATTACATGAAATGGTTATGAATTCACTGCCTGATGACTGAGACACTGTTTTATGATAGTTTTGAGAAGATTTTGGTCTTAAAATCCATTCATAGTGGAGGAATACATAATATACAGGATGTTATGAGGCAAAATAGTCCCCAAAGAAAACTTATTATTTCAGATTTTCCACTATTTTCCATCATCAACATTCCATATAAACTCAGAAGACTCGTGTAGGTTCACTGGTGGTTCTGGATAGTAAATAAAATGTCTATATTTGTGTTGTAGTCATGGCGACCCCTGGTTCCTATCACCACCACTGTAAAGACATCTGAACCGTTTCACACCAAACCACTCTGAATCTCCGTTCACATCTCACACACTGAACTATGCTTTGTTCCTTCAGGAAAGAAAATGGTTCTATATAGAACCATGAACATTCAAAGATCCCTTACCATGATTACAGAGTTCTTTCTGAAATGCTTCTTCAGATTAATGCAGAATGTGCTGTGTATGGTTTTATATAGATTTTTTGATAAGGTTCTATAGAGCACCAAAAAGGGTTCTTCTATTGTAACAAGCCTGACATCATAATGATAGAAGAACCCTATTTGGTGCTATGTAGAACCCCCTTCTGTATAGAATCATCTACAGCACATTCTCCGTCAATCTGAAGAATAATTTCACGATGCAAAGAACCCTTTAATCATGCAAATGGTTCTTTGAGTGTTCATGGTTCTATAAAGAACCATTTTTTCTTTACTAAAGAACCCTTCAAGAACCACCCTGTGTGTAGTTAATTATGTATTTACATTTAAATCGTTGATTAATGTAATTCAAATAAAAAGGTAAACAGCAGTAATAACTATCATTTGGTCTTCATGGTGGTCAGACACATAAAGTAAAGGTTCTGAGGGGTCAGTGTGAGTTTGTAGGTTTTTAATCTGTGCTAAACTGATTGAAAGCACCTGATCTTCACCAGCAGCAGCTTCAGAACGCGTAACTTCATCAGCACATCAGCCTCGTTTATCCTGCTGAGGTTATTTACAGTAGGAGGTCAGACTGAAGACCGTTTCTGTGTCATGTTTTGCTCTCAGTGAGGAGGAACAACTGGACATCTCTAACGGCTCTCATGATAAGGTCTTTATAAAACACATCTGCAGCTGGAGCTTTCCGCTAAACAGCCGAAATATTTTCAGAAATATCACATTCTTTTTTTATCTTGACCCCCTCATCATATAGCCTGATATGAAACCTTCATTGAAACCTTGAAATCGTACATTTTTACAAACATAAACTCAAGAAATACACTGTAAAAAATGGCTCGTCAGATCAACCTCAAATAATTACTTCATGTGGGAAAAAAGTAGATTGACTAGTTTTAATAAACCTAAATAAATTGTTAAAATGAGTTGAATAAAATTCATTCAATTATTTGTTTCTACAAGTTTTTTAAGTTGATCTGAAGAGCCATTTTTTACAGTGTACATTTTGCGAAAAGGACGCATACTTAAGTACATCATTAGTCTGTTTAGGGTGTTTTCACACTAGAGCTTTTTTTGGGCCCAGGTCTGCTTGGTCTGTGAGTTTGGTACGTTTGGTCAAGTGTTAAAGCTGTTTTAAAGCACGGTACTGGTCCAGAACCGATCTCTAGGCCTGCAATCGGTGGTCTGGTGTGGGCCACTGAGCGTGTGGAAGCTGTCCCCTCCCGGCGCTGCGTCTTTGGCTCATTTTGTAACTGACTGCTTATGGCGTCACTTCTCAAGTCTCATGATGGTGAAGAAAGAATTCCTGTGGCTCAAATGCGCTGTTCTCTGCTGAGTGTTTGTATCCAAGGAAAATAATAAGAAGCAGCAAACAGATGATGCTGTGCTGACCATTGTGCACGCCTGCAATTGGTCCTGGCTGTGGACTCAAATATTTGTGACAAGTACATAAAGAATCCTAAGGGCGTTTTCACACTAGAGCTTTTTTCTGGACTCAGGACCTTTTGCTCTGAGAGTTTGGTATGTTTGGTCGAGTGTGAAAGCTGGTTTGGAGCCCGGTAGTGGTCCAGAGAACCGATCTCTGGTCCTGCAATCAGTCGTCTGGTTTGGTCCACTGCGCGTATGGATGCCATCCGCTCCCCTTGCCGTGTATGGGGCTGCGTGTTTGGTTCATTGTGTAACATGACTGCTTCTACTTATGGCGTCATAATAAGTTCCCTTTTCAAGTCTCGTGATGGCGAGAAAGAATTGCTATGGATAAAAAGAGCTGTTCTTCGCCGCTTCAGTGTTTGTATCCTAAGAAAATAATAAAAAGCAGCAAATGGACGAAGTTAGTGCCGACCACTGTGCACACCTGCAATGGGTCCTTGGGTGTGGACTCAAGTATTCATGACAAGCGTGAAAAGCACATAAAGAATCCTAAGGGCGTTTTCACACTAGAGCTTTTTTCAGGACTCAGGACCTTGTGGTCTGAGAGTTCAGTATGTTTGGCTGAGTGTGAAAGCTGGGTTTGGAGCCTGGGAGCGGAACAGAGAACCGATCTCTGGTCCTGAAATCAGTGGTCTGGGGTTCGCTTCCAGGTGCAGTCCCCTCCCGGCGCTGCATGTGGGGCTGTGTGATTGGCTCGTTTTGTAACTGACTGCTTATGGCGTCACTTCCCTTTTCAAGTCTCGTGATGGTGAGGAAAGAATTGCTGTGGATCAAATGCGCTGTTCTCTGCTGAGTGTTTGCACCCAAGGAAAATAATAAGAAGCAGCAAACAGATGAAGCTGTGCTGACCACTGTGCACACCTGCACACAGAAAAGTGGCGTATGGAATTGTGAAACCAATCCACGGTTCGGATGGAATTCTTGTGTGTGAAAGTAAACCAGTGCTAATGAGCCCCCCCCCCCCAAAACGAGCCCAGAATCGGTCCTGGGTGCAGACTATTATTCGGGATGAGTGTGAAAGGTACAAAAGGAATCCTAAGGGCGTTTTCACACTAGAGCTTTTTTCTGGACTCAGGACCTTTTGCTCTGAGAGTTCGGTATGTTTGGTCGAGTGTGAAAGTTGGTTTGGAGCCTGGTACTGGTCCAGAGGACCGATCTCTGGTCCTGTAGTCGGTGGTCTGGTGTGGTTCACTGAGCGTGTGGAAGCTTTCAGCTCCCGGCGCTGCGTGTGGGGCTGCGTGATTGGCTCATTTTATAACGTGACTACTTTGACTTCTTGTTTCTTCTCTCTCTCTCTCTCTTTTCTCTTCTCTCTTTATATTTATGCTCTCTCTATTTCTTCTCTCTTCTCTTTCTTTCTTCTCTCTCTTGTCTTTATCCTTTTCTCTGTCTTTCTTACTCTCTCTATTTGTATGTCTTCTAATTCTTCATCTGTCTCTCTCTCTTCTTACTCTTTCTAGTTCTCTCTCTCTCACTTTTCTCTCTTTCTATTTCTTCTGTTTCTGATCTCTCTCTTTCTTCTCTCTCTTGTCTTTCTCTTTTTCTCTTCCTCTCTCTCTCTTTACTCTTTCTACTTCTTCTCTCTCTCTCTCTCTCTCTCCCTTTACTCTTTCTATTTGTTCTCTTTCTCTCTCTCTCTCTCTCTGTCTTTACTCTTTCTATTTCTTCTCTCTCTCTCTCTGGTGATGAGGGTGATTAGGGGGAATGTAGGACAGCTAGAAAAAAAAGGACAAAATGAGAGAACTGCTCAAACATCTCACATCTGCTAGTCTCCATGGAGATCTCTCTCTCTCTCTCTCTCTCTCTCTCTCTCTCTCTCTCTCTCTCTCTCTTTCTCTCTCTCTCTCTCTCTCTCTCTCTCTCTCTCTCTTTATCTCTCTTTCTCTCTCTTCAGCTCCTCTAACACTTTCTCTTGTGCTTTGTGCCTCTTTACTCTTCTCATTTTCTCTCTCGCTTTTTTTTCTCTCTCTTTGTCTCTTTTCTCTCTCCCCCTTTTTCCTCTTTTAACACTTTTTTCTAACACTTGTGCCTTTCTCTATTCATTCTCTCTCTCTATCACTTTCTCTTCAGATCTCTTCCTTTAACACTTTCTCTACCACTTTCATGCGTCTCTCTCTCTCTCTCTCTCTCTCTCTCTCTCTCTCTCTCTCTCTCTCTCTCTCTCTCTCTCTCAACTGACTTTTTAATTTTCACTTTTCTTGGCAGTGAAAGTTGGAATAATTAATTCTTGCGTGTTCATTTTGTTTCAGCGTTTTTGTCATTCGCTGGGTGAAGGTCATGCTCTCTCGTCTCTCTGGGGCCGTCGGGATTTTGGGTGGCACGTTCTTGCCCCCCTGCTGTGGCACTTTGTGAGCAAGCTGGTGCCATCTTTGTGTGCCAACTGCAGACTCGACACGACAACCTTACAGAGATACGATGAAGAAGTAATGTACTCCATTGAGTTTGTAAAAATCCAATAATGAATTGCATTTATTTCAGATTTTTCCATATAAACAAAATATCTCTGCTGTCGGAAGAAAACCTCATATCTCCATTTTTGACGTTTTTCAGTTTTTGACATAATTTGAAAATGCCTGTTGCTCTTTACATTCTGTGTAAATGTCATAAAGAATGGACCAAAAGAAACGGCCAAAAATGACATGGAAAAAAGTCTGGTTCCATTGACTTACATTAAAAGTCGAGTATGTTTTTCCTTCTCCTGTAAAGTTACCGTTTTGGAGAACAAGGTTTTCTTCCGACAGCAGAGATATATTACATCAACACAGTTATGGCCAAAACTGAAAGACAAATTACTGTTAATTACTGTCAAATTACTGTCAATTCCAAAAAAGTCAGGACAGCATGTGAAATGCAAATAAAAACAGTATTAGCAGTGAGTTGTGCTTCCACTTTGACCCATATTTAAACAAAAGCAGCACAAAGACAAGATATTTAATGTTGTATCTTATGAATTTCATTGTTTTTTGTAAAGATGTCTGCAACACATTTCAATAAATGTTCAGACAGGATCAGTTTAAGACTAGGAACATCATTAAGTGTTCAGAAAACATTAAAAAAAGAGGATGCAATCCTGCACAGGTACTAAAGGTACTTTGTGAGCGAGGGAGGGTGGACACTCACTGCTTTACCAAAAAAACAAGAAATCCAACAGTTTAAAAATAATGTTCCTCAGCCAGGTTTGAGGTATTTCACCCTCTACAGTTGAGCTGCTTGATTATGGCAAAAATCATAATCATGATTATTTTGGTCACAATTATTTAACTCAATGACTCGTTGACTTTGGAAACACCATCATGCATTTAAAAACTTTTTTTTTAAAAACTTATCATTTGAACAGTGGAGTTCCTTGAATGTTAAATATAATTCAACTGAAAAATGGATTTTAAAAATGCACAAGTAAAATAAATAAATAAATAAATAAATAAATAGAATAGGATCTACTATACAGACATATCCATTTAAGTTAATAATATAAAAATAAAAAATAAAGAATAAAAATAAATAAGGTCAAAATAAATAAGATCAACTATGTTGTAGTGCCCTTCCACAACCTACTGAGCACTTCTAAACCTACATGAAAAATAAATAAATTAAATGAGTTTGGGCTTTTAGAGAGGGGCGAAAGTGCACTGCTGTAAAGAAAAAGGGGTGCTCTGGATTTAAAACACTTATTAAGACAAAACAAGAGCATCATTGTGAAACGGAATGCTGCACAATAATGATTTTATCTTAAATATTTTGTTTTAGTAATCACTGGAAGCCAAAATCCTCATTGAAAATAAAATTTGATTAATTGACCAGCCCTTCTTTACTGTGCATAATATCATCAAAAGATTAAGAGAATCTGAATGCCTGTGACCTTTGACCTCTCAGACAGCACTGCGTTAAAAAAATGACATAGTCCTGTGATGAGTATCACCACATTCGGTTTGGAATACTTTGGCTGCTGTTAATAAACAATGTTTGTTATTGCATCAACTAATGCAAGTCAAAGTTATACTATTCACAGTGGAAGTCATATATCAGCAACATCCAGAAACACCGCCGACTTCTCTGGGCTCGAGTTGATCTGAAATGGACTGATGCTCAGTGGAAACATGTACTGTTTGGTGAAGGACGTGTTTTCTAAGGATGTGAGTGAATTATCTACTATTGCCATTATATCTTCATCAGTACCACGTTCATTTCACATTTGAGACCTAAAAATAGAGCCGGACCTTCTTTTGAGCCTGTGTGAGACATTAAACAGTAGGATGTACAACAAGGTCTAAAAATTTCCCCTCTGACTTTTAAATTATTATTTCAATGTTTTGCCGCAGTACAAGGACCTATTTTAGCCATTTTTAGTGTGGGTCACAGCTCCGTGACTTTTAATGTGGCACTGTTAAAGGATGCCACCTGGAATTTCTGCCCTGCTAGATCTGCCCCAGCCAACTGTATGTTCTATTATTGAAATGAAACAACAGCAGCTCAGCCATGAAGCAGTAGACCATGTAAACTCACAGAGAGCAGCTGCCGAGTGTTGAAGTGCATAAAAATCGCCTATACTATAGTTCATCACCCACTACAGACTTCCAACATGCCTCTGGAAGCAACATCAGCACAAGAACTGAGTGCTGGGAGCTTCATGAAATGGGTTTCCATGGCTGAGCAGCTGCACACAAGCCTAAGATCACTATGTGCAGTGCCAAGTGTCGGCTGGAGTGGCGTAAAGCGCCGCCACTGGACTCTGGAGCAGTGGAAACATGTTTAGAGTGATGAATCAGCTTCTCTATCTGTCAGTCTGATGATGAATCTGGGGTTGGTGGATGCCAGGAGACGCTACCTACCAGAATTCATAGTGTCAACAGTAAAGTTTGGTGGAGGGGGGATGATGAGCTGGGGCTGTTTTTCAGGCCCCTTAGTTCCAGCGAAGGGTGATGTTGATGCTACAGCACAAAAGGACGTTTTAGTGCTTGGCTTTAGAACTGACATCTATCATTTAGAAACATTCAACGTAAACATTAGTTTTCCTTTTCACTTGTGAACATTAGCTTCACAGTCAAGAAAACGAAACTATCTGCCGAATCTTCTCCCTCTTCTCCTTCTCCTGCTCACTGCACACACGGGTTTATCAGAGGCGCCACATGATATCCGCAGCAAAAGGAGCATCTGGTGCTGTCAGGAAAGATGTGAAAACAGAGACAGCGTCAGTGCGTCTGCACAGATTTATATAATCACTTTCACACTGAATCCGTGCGTCGCCTTCTCACATCGCCCCTTCCTTTGACGCGAGTCACAAAGCGATTTGTTTTCTGTTGTAAACACGACTTAAAAGGCCGCCTCTTTAAAGTCGCTCACAACGACAAGAACCTGCGGCAGAAAATCAAGGAAACGCGACAGAACCTGACTGGCTCTTCAGTGGAAGAGGGAGCGGCACGGCTCAGGGAGAGCGAGAGAGGAGTGACAGATGAAAGAGAGAGAGAGCGAGAGAGAGAGCTCTGGATCTAATTGCTTTTATTCAGGTCATCTGTTCAGTGAATTACGTGAAATCTTCACCGCACATCCATAATCAGAAACCTGCTGGGAATCAAGAGAATTCTTTATTTTCTTTCCGTAAAGAGGTGGAAAATACTTTAATTACTATTGTTATGATATAGTTTATTGGGGGCAGTCGTGGGCTGGAGGTTAGGGAACCAGCCTTGTGACCGGAAGGTCGCCGGTTTGATTCCCTCAGCTGACAGTACATGACTGAAGAGTCCTTGAGCAAGACACCTAACCCCCAGCTGCTCCCTGGCTGCCGTGGATAGGGCTGCCTACCACTCCAGGCATGTGTGCTCACTGCCCCCTAGTGTGTGTGTTCACTAGTGTGTGTGTGGTGTTTCACTGCACAGATGGTTTAAATGCAGAGGTGAATTTCCCTGTTGTGGGATTAATAAAGGGTAACTTAACTTACTTGTTATTGTGCTTAACTCTGTTACTCTATCCCTCTGTCTCTCACTGTTACTGTACTTAACCATATTTATGCTTTATTCTGTAAGATGTTAATGAAGTAGGCGAGTATATATATATATGTGTGTGTGTGTTTGTGTGTGTGTGTGTGTGTGTGTGTGTGTGTGTGTGTGTTGTGCTGGTACGAGTGGATCAGACACAGCAGCGCTGCTGGAGTAGTGGGGCAAAAGTTAATATATTTTGTTTCCAGCACCTGTAATTTATGAACAACACAGCTGAAAACAGAAGAAAAAGGTCACACAGAGGTCATTTTCGAGCCCCCGCCACACACACACACACACACACACACACACACACACACACAAACACACACAGACCACAGGGTTTGGCGGTGTGTGACTGAGTGCAGATACACATCAAACAGTCTTTGATTCATTAACGTCTCGATTAGAATCAGGAGAAAAAAATCCCACCCTGCTCTCTCTCGGGACGGATAGATAATCATCCCACTCTCTCTCTCTCTCTCTCTCTCTCTCTCTCGCTCTCTCTCAGTTCAGTTCAGTTCAGTTCAGTTTTATTTATTTATATGACTGTAATTGAGTGCATTATTGCCAAAGCATTACAACCACAATAAAAATACTGACAATAAAAGCAACAATGACAGTCATGACGCACATAACAACAGTGACAACAAGAGCATCAATAGCAAAAATAACAGTTCAAATAAGACCAATAATCTTACAACAATTGTATACAACAAAATCAACATCTCTCTCTATCCAGTGCCCCCCCTCTCTCTATCCCTCTCTCTCTTAGTTCAATTCAGTTCAATTCAATGTGTTTTTGGCATGACAAATTCTGCTACATTTGTATTGCCAAAGCAACAGGTTACAGGGTTTGAGAGTTTTAAATGAAGAATCAACTGCCGACAGCGAACATATTAAAGTAGGAAAGCGCTTAATAAAAACAAATAACTGAGTTACAGAATAGTAGAGTTGTAATCTTTACAGAGAAGGGATAATATATATATATAGTCGCTGCTGTCAGAACAAAACCTCTTATCTCCATTTTTGTCGTTTTTCAGTTTTTGTCATAGTTTGAAAATGCCTGTTGGTCTTTACATAGTGCATAAATTTTATGATGAATGGACCAAAAGAAACAGCCCAAAATGACTTGGAAAAAAGTCTGGTTCCATTGACTTACTTTAAAAGTAAAGTAGGTTTTACCATATCGGAGATACAAGGTTTTGTTCCGACAGCAGCAATATATATATATTCACATATCACAGATGCACATATTACAGGGACACTGGCTAAGCTAAACTAATGGTGTGTGCATGTGTGTGTGTGTGTCTGTGTGTGTGTCTATGTATGTGGCCATGTGCCCGTGTGAGGTCACTCTCTGTCCCTCTCACGGTGGCAAGTCAGGATGTATTGAGCTGTGAGTGTGCAGCTCTCTGTCTTCTGTGTGCATTTATTTTTCTCTGTGTCTCTCTCTTTATACCCCCCTCTCTCTCTATCCCTCTCTCGCTCTCTCTCTCTCTCTCTATCTCTCTCTCTCTCTCTCTCTCTCTGTGTCTCTCTCTTTCTCTTTGCTGGTGTAATGTTATATAGCTGCAGCTGTTTAGCTGTCTCTCTGTAAACACCCCCGTCTGACCTTCTGACAGTGCGTGAATGCTGTGTGAAGGACCGAGTGCTGGTCACATTGTCGGTATGTATTGATCTTGTTCTGGGTCCAGATTCCAGTATTGATGAAAACATGAACATTTAGTGGTTGTGGGGACGTTAGTCTGCTCTCCACGAGGAAAAATACCCCCTTACCACCAGCCCCCCAAAAATATATATATATATATATCATCACCGAAAAACAGGTATCTCCATGGCAGCTTTACAGGATAAGCAACATGTTCTTTACATTTAATGGAAGTAAATGTATAAATATTTTATTGTAAGCAAAATTTATGAATAATTCATAGTAGATACTGAACAATTCATAGTAGACACTGAATAATTCATAGTAGATATTGAATAATTCATAGTAGATACTGAATAATTCATAGTAGATATTGAATAATTCATAGTAGATATTGAATAATTCATAGTAGTTCACAGTAGATAGTGAACAACAAATAAGTAAAAGCGAGCTTTGTGGTGACCTTGACCAGAAAGTACCTGCCCCCAAGAGAGGCACTAACCACTTACTGACCTCTCCTCAGGGGAATAGGTTAGTGTCCTGCATTGAGGCAAAGCAGCATCAGCCTCCGAGCTGACCCTGAGCTTCCTATCAGCTTCTCCTTCAGGGCTTCTGCTGCCCGGCGTGGGCTGCTGGATGCATGTTAGTCAGTCAGTACTTGACCGTTTGACCCCTGTGCTTTGACTAAACCATTAGCGCTGCATCTGAGTCACTGCACTGCACCGTGACTCTGCCAGACTGCGCAGATTTCTGACAGCGTCAACGCAAAAGTCAGGCCACCGGGGTGTTTACCTCTGCTGAAGTTTGAAAATATGAGATAAACTGGATGAGTCACATAGGGGGTGGGGGGTGGGGGGTGGGTTGGGGTAGGGCGGTGGCAGACAGCATATTTACAGCCAGGCCATGCTTGCATTTAATGTTAACCCTTAAATGGTCCAGAGATCTTACATTTTATGTATCGCTGTTGTGGGAACGAAACCCTTGTATCTCCAAAATGGTAACTTCACAGGAGAAGGAAAAAACCTACTTTACTTTTAATGTAAGTCAATGGAACCAGAATTTTTTCCAAGTCCTTTGTGGTCATTTCTTTTAGTCCATTCATCATGAAATTTACACATAATATAAAGGGCCACAGGTATTTTCAAATTATGTCAAAAACTGAAAAATGAAGATACAAGGTTTTATTCCGACAGCAGTGATATACTCAATTTATATAACTGTTGTATGTAATTACACCATTAATTAACTAATTACACTAAATATATAATAAATTATATTTCAATGTTATTTACATTCTGTATCAACACGTTCAAGCTTCTTCACTTCTGACTCAAAAATGTAACTACAGTCATGTGCAAAAGTTTGGGCACCCCCAGTCTAATGGTTTATTCTGTTGATTTTCCCTTAAAATCTGAGGCTTATTACATCCTAAGCCTAACTACATGGGCTGCAGTGCAAACTGACTGAGCTATTCTTAGGCTTTAGAAGTGTGTAATAAAACGTTGGCCCACTGGTGGGTCCTGAACATTTAAGGGGTTAAACTAGCAAAATAAATTGAGATTGTGAATTAAAATTAGCAGATGTTTGTGCCCTGTAGTGTGTTTAAACTTTTGCATATGACTGCATATCATATCAGTATACACTGATCAGCCATAACATTAAAACCACCTCCTTGTTTCTGCACTCACAGTCCATTTTATCAGCTCCACTGACCATATAGTTTCACTCTGTAGTTCTACAGTTACAGACTGTAGTCCATCTGTTTCTCTGCATACTCTGTTACGCTGTTCTTCAGTGGTCAGGACCCCCACAGATCAGGTACTATTTGGGTGGTGGATCATTCTCAGCACTGCAGTAACACTGACATGGTCGTGGTGTGTTAGTGTGTGTTGCGCTGGTCTGAGTGGATCAGACACAGCAGTGCTGCTGGAGTTTTTAAACACCTCAGTGTCACTGCTGGACTGAGAACCAAAGACATCCAGCTAACAGCGTCTTGTGACCACTGATGAAGGACTAGAGGATGACCAACACAAACTTTGCAGCAGCAGATGAGCTATCGTCTCTGACTTTACATCTACAAGGTGGACTGACAAGGTAGGAATGTCTGGACAGTGAGTGGACACAGTGTTTAAAAACTCCTGTGTCTGATCCACTCAGACCAGCACAACACACACTAACACACCACCACCATGTCAGTGTTACTGCAGTGCTGAGAATGATCCACGACCCAAATAATACCTGCTCTGTGGGGGTCCTGTGGGGGTCCTGACCACTAAAGAACAGAGTAACAAAGTATGCAGAGAAACAGATGGACTACAGTCTGTAACTGTAGAACTACAGAGAGAAACTATACGGTCAGTGGAACTGATAAAATGGACAGTGTTTGTAGAAACAAGGATTTAATGTTATGGCTGATATATATATATAATGTAAGAAGAGGCGTAAAGCTTATGGGTGACCTAAGAGGGTTAAAGGGAGAGTTTCTCCTGAATGGTGGAGGAGCAGAAGAGCAACAGAGAAAAAGAAACTTGCTCACAGAATCTTAATCAAAGCAGCAGAGACCAAAAGGAAAAGCCCTAAAGGCTTCCACTGATGAGCACCTGCACAGCTTCTTTCCCCAGGCCATAATCCTCATAAATAACCACGCTCCCCACAATCCTCTGCTGTGATCCAGGGCCAGTTGCACCAGCTATATGGAAGTTCAAGCGGAGGCCAGTTATAATGTGTTTACTAAGTTAATGAAGCTGGTAAAGATGCTAGTCATGTGGAAGTTCCAGCTTATTCAATACAGCACGTATTCGGCCCTGGAATTCCATGTTTTTGTTGATTATCTAAGTGAAAATAAGTGAACACATCCGATAACACACACACGCTTGGTTTGCTGAATTTAAGCACATTTTTCATTTTTTTCCAATATGTTAAACTCAGCAAATAAATAGAAATTGTCCACTAAAATGTGCAGAAAATGCCATATTTAAGTGTGTTCTATGTAGGGGACGTGCTAACTTATTTTTAATTAGAACAGGGATGTCCAAAGTCCGGCCCCAGGGCTTAACGTAGCCCTCGGACGAATTTGAATTGGCCCGTGGCTTCTGTTTTAGAGTGTGTTATAAAAGGCCTGCCAGCCAGTTCGCTGCAGTTCTTCCTTTCACCTGATTGTGGCACTAGTCCTGTAAAACTACAGTGCAATGCACTGCACTGTGGTAACGTAGCTAGCTAAAGTGTAAGAGCCTTTCTTCTCTGACTGACCTGCAGCTTCATTTACTGACCCACATTGAGTCCAGACTGCAGCCATTAAGCTCAAACTTAAAGGGGATCTATTATGCTGGTCTTGTTTTTCCCTTTTCTTTAGTGTGTTGTAGCTTTTCATGTATATAAACTGTCTGTAAAGTCCCAAAGCTCAGTGTTCCCTCCAGAGGGAGAAGCTGCCTGAAACACCTTGTTGGATTTCCAGCCCTTTTCCTTTGTTACATGATGACATCATCTCGTAACACAGTCCTTACTGCCCGCCTACTGGGAGGTCGGCCCCCTCACAGAGCGCACAGCAGCTACTGGAGGAGGAGGAGTGTGTTCAGTGCTGTAACATGTGCAGAAAACGCAGACCGGACTTTCAGAATCCACTCTGGATCAAACTGATACAGCAGAACCGACGCCGCTGGAGAAACAGCCACAGTGGAGTTACAGCAGCTCAGAAGAGAAGGGTCTGTCTACAGACTGCAGGACAGGGGCGGAACATGGAGGGGCGGAACCACTCTGGAGGTCGACCAATCGGAGCAGAGTGGGCGAGCTGACCAATCAGAGCACACCGGGCTCATCAGGAGGCGGGGCTTAAAGACACAGGAGCTCTAACAGAGCATTTCAGACGGAGGGTTGAGAGCATTGAAGTGTAAATCTGTTCTTGTAGAGCACAGAAATTATTAGCATTGAAAATGAGCATAATAGGTCCCCTTTAACACTGAGAACCGACGACTTTAACAAGATGGAAACTTAAACACTTTTTCATTGACAGTTGCAGCAAATGCGTTTACTTCATGTGTCAAAAGACTGTAATGAATTTAATATCAGGAGACATGAAACGAAGCACAGACATTACAATCAATATTTAGGAGAGAAACTAAAGCAGCTGCAGCAACCAGAGTCTCACAGCACCGACTTCTTATCAGAGCAAATTCAGCAGTTGGATAAATATTAACTGTATAAAGATGAATAATGTTTAATCTGCTCTTCTCGTTTAATAAAGCGGCTTCGGAATGCAGTTGCTGCACTTATCTGACACGTAAAGAAGACCAACAAAACTGAAAAAGATATAGACTTTTGATCAGTTTGTCTAACTAATTATATTTTATATACATATATATTTCCAGTAAATATACTCTGTTTGGAGTCTCTGAAAAACTTCCATTTGGAGGGCCATGTAGCCCAAACGCTTTGCCCTACCCCTCTATCTCAACAAGAATCAGGACACCCTACCCCTAGCCGGGCTAAGTGGTAGGGACGAGGGATGAAATGGGATTGGGCCAAAGTCACAGACCACCCTTCATCAAAACAGTAATTAAGTACTAGTTATTCCTTTTTGGAGATGTTTCTGAGGAGATGAGATACAAGATAATCCTCTTGCATATGGAAGTTTTCCAAAACTGACTGATTAAAAGCTCCAGAGAAAATGTGGCTCCTAACAACCACCTGGAAGAGCTGGTCGACCCCAAACCTGCCCCCATCAGATAAACAGCACTTAAAGCCTTCATCTGTGAGAGAGAGGAGAAAATCAAGCTGCTTCAGATCTGAAAACATCCACAGGTGTTTCTGTCCATCCTTCCACTGTGAGAAGACGACTCAGCGCTGTGGGTCTGAAAGGATGTGTAGCTGTCAAGAAGAACCTCACTGAGAAAAGGAGACGGACACATCAAACAAAGAAGCTGAATGACGGACTGACCACCCCAGAGTCCAGACCTCAACACCACTGAATGTGTTTGATTACTCAGAAAATCATCAACCAACTTCTAAGACTGAACTTTGGAGGCGTGTCTGCAGATTCTTTGAGGAACTGAAAGTGAGTAGCTTAAGAACGTAATGGTTGTTTTGGCCACTATGCAGTTTGGAAAATATATAGTATCATTTTAAATGGAGAATGAAAGGAATCAATTGCAAATAAGTGGCCAGATTTCCTATCAAGTCGTTTCAGCTTTGCAAGATATTCTGGTCTGTTTATTTTTTTTTTCCCCGTCAGACGAGCCTTGATTTAATTACAATTCCCAAAGGACCGTTACTGCTAAAGATATTTCCACTGGTATTCGCATCATCACTGTTTTATGCTTGAGTCATTATTATCCAGACATGCTCCTGAGGTCACGCTAGCGCTGTGCGTGAGACAGAGACCAAAGCGGATGACTGTTTTGTAGCTTTCAAAGGATGCCTGACAGAGTGAACTGAAAGAGTTTGTGTAGTTCTGATTAACCCTCTGTGATCTGAGGTCATTCTCTCTCGATTTGTTCATCTCTTCTTAAACTCTCTTTTAAAGGCTCTTCATATAACATGATCCTCATATGTTTCACGTCTGTGTATGTCGGTGTGATGGTCAGTCCTTAGTGATTTCTTGAGTGTCCATTGGTCAGTTTCACACAGAATGTAGACAGACACACTAAATACAGAAAACTTGGTTGGATTTATGTAGGATGGTGGACCACTCTCAACATAGCAGTGATGGTAGCAGTGATAAAGTGGCCACTGGACATACACAAAAAAGGTTTCCAATAAACTGGCCAGTGAGTGGATGTACACAGTCAGAGTTTCTAATAAAGTGGCCAGTGAGTGAACATACATGGTAAGAATTTTTAGTAAAGTGGCCAGTGAGTGGACAAGGTGCAGGGTTCTAATAAAGTTGCCAGTGAGTGGGCATACATGTAAGGGGGTTCTAGTAAAGTGGCCAGTGAGTGGACAAGGTGCAGGGCTCTAATAAAGTTGCCAGTGAGTGGGCATACATGAAAGGGGGTTCTAGTAAAGTGGCCAGTGAGTGGACATGGTGCAGGGTTCTAATAAAGTGGCCAGTGAGTGAACATATATGGTTGATTTTTTAATAAAGTAGCGAACCACTGGACATAATTGTTGCGGGGTTTCCAGTAAAGTGGCCAGTCACTGAACCTATTTGGTGGAGGTTTCTAATAAATTGGACGGTGACTGGATATACATGGTGAGTGTTTACAATAAAGTGGCCAGGGAGTGGACATAGACGATAAGTGTTAATGACAGTATGACCAGTGAGTTGACATGGTGGAGGGTTCTAATAAAGTGGCCAGTGAGCAGAATCCACCAGTTCCACACAGTGAGAGGCAGATGACGTGTATCTCAGCCCCTCTTCATAGGCTCATAACTCCGGATGTGAGTCTCGTATGATCTCGTGATAAGATGGAATGGAAAGGGCGACTCTACAGATCCAGGAAGTGTTTGAACTGGATTTCTGAGCTGGATCATCACAAAGATACAGACACAGATAAAGAAACATTGAGTTTTTGTACACAGGTGAGTTTGTGAACCCCAGAGGCTTAATCAGGATTTAAATTCTGTCTGACCCACTGCAGGCCGGTGTCCTGGTGCCCTCGGCCCACGACCCCATTTGTGCTCTGTTAGTGTGTGTATAAACTACAAGGGCTTAGCCTGAAACAAAAACCGCTTTTAGGGGATTAATGCAGAAGAAGCTGAAAAATGAAAGGAGGAAGGGAATATTCCAACAAAAACAAACACTGCAGGAGGAAAACTGCACAAGTGATGCCCTGAAAAATATTCGCATCATTTCCACATGAATATTATCAAAGCCAGTGAACGACAAGACAAAATACTGCTGATCTAATATTAATATGGAAATGACAAACACATCTAAACCAAATAAATAAATGCATCACTTTCTTTTTTCTGTGTAGCTCAACACAGAAAGGGAAACTCAAAGCAATGAAACAAACGAACCAAACCCAATCTCAGCATGTGTCTGAGTGACCGCCGTCCAGCAGAGGCCCGGTGCGTGTCTGATTGGAGCGTTAGCCGCTGCAGGAGTCCGGCCTGATCCGGCTGGACCGTTTAAACCTCCTTGGAGTTCAGCAGACTGACAGCGGTTTTCAAACGTACCCAAATGAGCCTGCCAGGCCAAACAATGGCTGATTTCCTCTCTGATTGCACCATTGTTCACACGATTCACAAGCTGTCAGTGCTTTCACCAGGACTCCATTTCCACAGCTTTTTCCACAGAGAAAAGCGGGAAAAGCAGGTGCTGCGCTGCCGTGAAAGGTGCTCAATGCTAACGTGATGGGTATTCGAATGGAAAGTCCATTTATGTGAAATCTGTATCCGTTTCTTTATGTCGCTTCGACTCACCCCGCCCTCGTAGCTCCACCTTGACGGAGACTGTAGCCCATCTGTTCATGCACGGTTTGTGTTAGCCATGCTCTAGTCCTTCAACAATGGTCAGTTTCTGACCACAGAGCCGCTCTTGGTTGGATTTGGTTAGGATGGTGGACCACTCTCAACCTAGCAGAAATGGTATCGGTGATATAATGGCCAATAATTGGACATACATGAAAAAGTTTTCCAGTAAACTGGCCAGTGACTAGACATGCATAGTTGATGTTTCCCATGAAGTGGCCAGTGAGTGGGTATATGGAGAAGGACTCTAATAAAGTGGCCAGTAAGTGGATGTACACAGTAACTTTACTCCACTGATAAAGTGGACTTATATGGTGAGAATTTCTCATACAGTGGCCAGTGAGTGGACAGGCATGAAAGGGGGTGCTAGTAAAGTGGCCAGTGACTTGACATATATGATTGGTTTTCCAATAAAACTGGCTAATCAGTGGGCATAAATGATGGGGGTTTCCAATAAAGTGACCACTGACTGGACCTATTTGGTGGAGGTTTCAAATAAATTGGACAGTGACTGGACATACATGATAAGTGTTTCCAATAAAGTGACCAGGGAGTGGACATACATGATGAGAGTTTCTGATAAAGTGGCCAGGGACTGGAAATCAACAATATATGTTTACAATGGACAGTGAATGGACGTACATGGTGGGCCGTGAGTGGATGTACGTGGTGGAGGGTTCTAATAAAGTGGCCAGTGGGTGGACTTATGTGGTGGGGGTTTCTAATAAAGTGGCCTGTGAGTGAATGTACACAGTTTAGGGGTCTAATAAAGTGGCCAATGAGTGGACATACATGGTGGAGGGTTCTAATAAAGTGGCCAGGGAGTGGATGTACATGGTGGAAGGTTCTAAAATAGTGGGCAGTGAGTGGACACACGTGGTGGAGGGTTATAATAGAGTGGCCAGTGAGTGGACGTATGTGGTGGAGGGTTCTAATAAAGTGGCCAGTCAGTGGACATACTTGGTGGAGGGTTCTAATAAAGTGGCCAGTGAGTGGACGTACATGATAAGGGTTTCTGATAAAGTGACAGTGAAGCTTGTGAGTATGGCTGTGTTGTGTTTACGGTCAGCGCTGGGTGGTTTGTATGCTGGCTCATGCCTGTGCCGTGTGTGTGTGTGGGAGCAGGTGTTAGCCAGTCCAGTCATCAGCCTCCCATCCCTTTCTCATCTCTCGTCCTCCGCTCCGTCCCTCCATCCCCCCTCTTATTCCTCAAACAGGCCAGCCAGCACCCTTTCTATTTCAAAGTCCATTTTTCAAACACTTCAGCTGCCTTTCATGCCTGCAGCTCCATCCAGAGCCAAGAGGAGAGAGAGAGAGAGAGAGAGGGAGGGAGAGGGAGAGATGGAGAGAGAGAGAGAGTGGGAAAGAGATAAGAAAAGCTGGACAAGAGGATATAGAAAAGTCTCTTTATCCGCAAGGACTGACAGACTGTGCATGCACAAACATCTGCAATACGCTCCAAGAGTGTGCCCACACACACACACACACACACACACACACACACACACTTAGTGCTGACTGGTTCTGAGGGAGGTGTGTGTGTGTGAGTGTGTGTGTGTGTGATTTATTCAGTGGTCGAGATAAGATGTTACATTCTTAGTGATGAGATTCATGTCAAATCCACTCAGTACCACTCAGAGCATCAGTACTGTCTGATTTTCAGGCATTTTCATACAAAAGTGTCCAGACTTTGCAGTAAAACCAGAGAAAAGCAGCACCGACAAAGCATTCCTGACTCTGTAAAGTGATTTTTTTAAACAAAAACTCCATGTTTCCTTTTTAAAATATGGAGTAAAAACATCCCATTTTGGTTCCAGATCTTAATGTTAGGATTATCTTTGCGATTCATTGAATTCTCAGTTCAGTTCACCTTCATTTTAACTGTAATCCTAACCCTAACCTCAACCCAAACACAAACACGTCCACTACGGAGATTACTAGTTTGATCATTCCTCTAAAAGAGCTCAATAACACTGAGAATAATAACTGATCACAGTGATTTATCAGTCTACTCTGGCTTTAGCAACTCCACAAATGAATGTGCATATACTATTTATATATACCGCATATATAAAAAAACATATGGACACATTATAATGCATACAGAACATAATTCTTACAAATAGTAAAGAACTCTTGCTTTTCATCATCTACAGTACATAATATCATTTAAAGATTCAGAGAATATATATATATATATTCAGATGACAGATTTCATTGCAAACTGCATTGTAGGCCATATTCAAAAATCATTAAAATTTTTTGTGATATATTATTGGGAGTGAGCTTTAACACACAAGAAATATCAATGAAATATTATGACTAATATTACTTTTATTAGAGAAATAAAAATGCCTTTTCCATTAAATTCAGCTGTTATTCTATTCAAAAACTTGTTACATCTTAAATTGTTGCAAATCAATATGCAGCATGTTTTGTAATTAAAGTCTTCATATATAACGACCCCTGACGTGGTATAAAAACTAGCCTGCATGTGTGAATGTGAGCTGTATTAATGTACGCCTCTGGCCCGCCTGTGTAGCCTCATCTAAAAAGGTCTAAACCGTTATTAATAAAAGATGCAATGCTTGGGACACCTTTATTCTTTCTTTTTTCCTTCTTTAAATCTAATGGTACCCGGTGACTGCCCGGCCTAAATTATTCATGCCCTGCAAAGGACAGAAGGATAGATGGAAGGAGAGAGGAAAGAGATGGAGGAGAGAAGCGAGAAAAAGAAAAGGGAAGGCAGGGGGCTCGGAGAAGACGAGCGTCCTGAGAGTAACGCTCCAGCAGCGTCTGCATAATGACCTGCAGAATATACGGAATATTCCAGCGCTCTCGGGGGACGCGCCAAGATTAGCATGTAATCGCAAATATGTACAATCAGCAGAAGTAAGCTAATTATGAACGCTGACAACGGCATATTAAAAATTGTCAATGTGTCCCAGAAGGAGATGCTGTTTGAATGACGTCTAATGAAAGGGCGCAGTTAGTGTCAGACCGGAGGATAAAAGAAGCCGTCGCTTTCTTTCCCCTCGCACAGCCCTGCTGTCAAAACCTCCCTCTGCCTGCCATTCACCGCTACACACACATAACACACACCGTACACTCAAAAACACAGCCTTCCTGCAGTCTCCAAACCAGCAGGGGGCGCTGCGGTCCTCTAGCCCTTCGTCATTGGTCAGTTTCTGACCACAGATCGTGGTGCGTCACTTTACAGTTAGCTAGTTCCTGTTCTTGCTTTTGCTTTTATTAGCACTTTACTTTTACATCAGCGAATCGTTGTATTTTTAATCTGTTGTTACATATTTTATTGTTGCATTTTATATTTACCTATTTTGCTATTTATCTCTTTATTATTTTCCCTGTTGTTGTTTTTCACTTGAGTCTCGAGTCTCTGAGGTGTGAGCCCGAGTCATGTCTCAGGAGTGCGAGTCCGAGTCAAGTCTCAAGTCTCTGAAGTCCGAATCTAAGTTGAGTCTTGAGTCTCTGAAGTCCAAGTCGAGTCTTGAGTCTGAGGTGCACGTCTGAGTCTCGAATCTCTGAAGTGTGAGTCCAAGATGAGCCTCAAGTCTTTGAAGTGTGAGTCTGAGTCAAGTCTTGAGGCTCTGAAGTCTGGGTTTAAGTCGAGTCTCAAGTCTCCGAGGTGTGAGTCTGAGTCAAGTCTCAAGTCTCTGAGGTGTGAGTCTGAGTTATGTCTTGAGTCTCTGAGGTGTGAGTCTAAGTTGAGTCTTGAGTCTCTGAGGTATGAGTCTGAGTCAAGTCTCAAGTCTCTGAGGTGTGAGTCTGAGTAATGTCTTGAGTCTCTGAGGTGTGAGTCTGAGTTATGTCTCGAGCCTCTGGAGTTTGAGTCTGAATCAAGTCTCAAGTCTCTGAGGTGTGAGTCTAAGTCAAGGCTCGAGCCTCTGGGGTGTGAGTCTGAGTTATGTCTTGAGTCTCTGAGGTACATGTCTGAGGCTCGAGTGTCTGACATGTGAGCCTGAGTCGTTTTGAGCCTCTGAGGTGTGAGTGTGAATCGGGTCTCACAACTCTGAGGTGTGACTCTGAACCGAGGCTCAAGTCTCTGAGGTGTGAGTCTGAGTTAAGTCTCGAGTGTCTGTAGTGTGAGTCTGAATCAAGTCTCAAGCCTCTGAGATGTGAGTGTAAATTCAGTCTCAAGTCTCTGAAGTGTGAGTCTCAGTCTCAAATCTCTGAGGTGTGAGTCTGAGTCAAATCTGGAGTCTCTGAGTTGTGTGTCTGCGTCTTCAGTCTCTGAGGTGTGAGTCTGAGTCAGGTCTGAGGTCTGAATTTCGTCTGAGTTGAGTCTGGGATCTTTGAGGTATGAGTCTGACTCGAGTCTCTGAGGTGGGAGTCCGAGTCGTGTCTCAGGTCTCTGAGATGTAAAGTCTAAGTCGAGTCTCAAGTCTCTGAGGTGTGAGCCAGTCTCTTGGGGCGTTTACAAAGTTTTAGCAGAAAATAGCAAATTAAGTCGTGTCTCCATCGGCGACAGTTACGTGAAGAAACTTTGGATGATGCATCAAAACCAGCAAGATGGAGGGATTTATCTTCAAAAGCTTTGAAAAGCTAAGCAGCACAATCGGACCATCCAGGAATCACGGGATCACATGACTTATGGTTTAATACATCATCGTTTATTCTAAAAAACCTTTTCTATCACTCTTTCACACATTTCGGCTTTAGCGATATTCTAACCTTTCCACCTCGTCCTGGCTTAAAACTCGTCTTGCAATATTTGGGTGTGTTTTCAGCCTTTTTCCATTCAATTTGTGGTGTTTCAGCAGATCGATCATCTACTCTTCTCCACAATCACCATCTTCTGTTTCCCCACTGCAGTCATACAGGTCTGTACTGTACCTGCCGCTCTGTACGTGAACCCCCAACGCGCACCTTTCACCAACTTTAATAACTGACTGTCGACCATTAAAGATGCTTTTATGTACAGCGGGCGTGTTTTGAGGCGCCGTGTGTGTGATGAGTGTTTGAAGAGTGTGATATGAGTGCTTTGTCAGGGGTGTTTAACTGAGCTCGGTCCCTGCTGAGCCTTTTTACTCCCAGCGGTTGATTTTAGCCTGTTCAAACAGATGGGATTTGTTCTTCTTCCTCTGTGTGTTTGTGATTGTTTTTGTATTATTCTGGCACAAAAATGTCCTGATTGTTGTGAAAACAGAAAGAAACAGGACGAACATTGTTACTTGTGTTCAAATTTCATGATGTGAAGAACATTTTTACGGAGCCCTGATGGTGACGCCTCCATTAAATGAAAATAAAGCGTTGACATATTAAAGAGTGGGATAGAGATCCTGTGTGGCCATGACTTAGTCTAAGGCATGGGAAAGAGATAATTAAGTTGTGGCTACAACGTAGTAAGGCATGGGAACGAGATCATGCCTTGCTAAGTCGTGGCCACGCGTTAGGATTTCAGTCCCACACGTTACTTAGTTGAGGCCATGCATTAGGATCGCATTCCCTTACCTTACTAAGTCGTCTGAATTATCTTGTTCCCTTGCCTTACTAAGTCTTGACCACGACTTAATATCTTGTTCATGTTCATGTATATATGTGTATATATATATATATATATATATATATATATATATATATAGTAATTATGTATATACAATTGATATGTAACATATTACTGTCACATATAGTTATGTTCATATATAATAAATGTGGGACATATTACATGTTTGTACTTGATGTGTTTATAAACTGGTGTGTGTGTGTGTGTGTGTGTGTGTGTGTGTGTGTGTGTCCAGCTCATAACACACTGTGGTAGATTAATGAGAGATGAACAGCAGGGCTGAAGCGTTTCTGGCCCAGACAGGTGCAGTGTGGAGCTAATTGAACAATGTCTTTGTCTCTTTGGCGCTTTATCCAGCTGTCGTGATGTTTTGCTGCTCTAAAGGCTGATTCAGTGAGCAGCTTCCAGAGTGATGAGTTTAAACATCGTCATGTGATGAAACAGTGAAATGATTAAAACAGGTGCAGCTGACATGGAGCTTTTCACTCTGTAATCCAGAAAAAACTGTACAGTAGTGCTGACAGTCTGGCACACAGTTACACCGTTAAACAACAAACTCATTCAAATGCGAAGATTTTAGTGTAGTAACTTACACTCCCGGCCACTTTATTAGAAACCCTCCACCCGTCCACAATGGTCAGTATGTTGATATAAAAATTAAGGAATTCTAATAAAGCGGCCAATGAGAGGAAGCACAACGTAGGTGTTTCTAATAAAGTGGCCAGTTAAAAGAAGCACAAGGTAGGTGTTTCTAATAAAGTGACCAGTTGGTGGAATCACAAGGTGGGTGTTTCTAATAAAGTGGCCAGTGAGTGGAAGCACAAGGTAGATGTTTCCAATAAAGTGGCCAGTGAGTGGAAGCACAAGGTAGGTGTTTGCAGTAAAGTGGCCAGCTAGTGTAAGCACAAGGTAGGTGTTTCTAATAAAGTGGCCAGTTAGTGGAAGCACAAGGTGGGTGTTTCTAATAAAGTGGCCAGTTAGTGGAAGCACAAGGTAGGTGTTTCTAATAAAGTGGCCAGTTAGTGGAAGCACAAGGTAGGTGTTTCTAATAAAGTGGCCAGTTAGTGGAAGCACAAGGTAGGTGTTTCTAATAAAGTGGCCAGTTAGTGGAAGCACAAGGTGGGTGTTTCTAATAAAGTGGCCAGTTAGTGGAAGCACAAGGTGGGTGTTTCTAATACAGTGGCCAGTTAGTGGAAGCACAAGGTAGGTGTTTCTAATAAAGTGGCCAGTTAGTGGAAGCATAAGGTAGGTGTTTCCAGTAAAGTGGCCAGCTAGTGGAAGCACAAGGTAGGTGTTTCTAATAAAGTGGCCAGTGAGTGGAAGCACGAGGTAGGTGTTTCTAATAAAGTGGCCAGTTAGTGGAAGCACGAGGTGGGTGTTTCTAATAAAGTGGCCAGTTAGTGGAAGCACGAGGTGGTTGTTTCTAATAAAGTGGCCAGTTAGTGGAAGCACGAGGTGGGTGTTTCTAATAAAGTGGCCAGTTAGTGAAGCACGAGGTGGGTGTTTCTAATAAAGTGGCCAGTTAGTGGAAGCACGAGGTGGGTGTTTCTAATAAAGTGGCCAGTTAGTGGAAGCACAAGGTGGGTGTTTCTAATAAAGTGGCCAGTGAGTGGAAGCACAAGGTGGGTGTATAACCAGAAAGAAATGGTTTTGCACTTTATTGTAATAAACAATTTACAAAGATCATTACAGGACCGTTTTCTCGCTGCTGCAGTTTGGAAATGTTTTTCACTGGTTTTACTACAAAGTCAGAATATCTCTGTACTGAGCATGTAGAGAGAGAAGCGCTCAGCAGGCGGCAGAGAGTCGGTTTTATAACTCTCGCAGAGAGAGCTGCTCTTTCATCGCTGATTTACCATCTCGACATCTGCGCGTGTGATACACTGATTCAGCTTTGGTTGGTTGGCTCACGTTTAGCACCACCGACAAAAAAAAACATTTTAACCTTTTAAACTCACTCGAGACGCAGTTTCCCCCAAACAGCCAAACTCCGCCGTCTACAGAGGAGCCCACGGCGGCTCCCTAATGAGAGGCTTTTTAATTAGCTTCCCATAAACAATTAACGGAGAGTGAAAACCGAAATGGCAGACACTGCCCTCGGTCCATTCGCTCCAATCACACCGACCTTTGGAGTGGATTGTTTAGGAAATAGCGCCAGCCTCTGATTCATTATCTCTGCTTAATTAAGGAGTGTTTTTTCATCTCTCGACGAGGATTTTGAGCTGTGTGCATTAGTCGATGCAGTGCTGGGGAAAGTGGAGCCGACTGCTGAGAGGGCGAATGAATGTGTGCGTGTTTGGATGTGTTCAGATTAAGTTGTTGAAGTGACGGCGCGTGTGGTAGAAGCTAATTAGCACTTTCATATGAGATCCGTTCTACACACATGCACAATTATATCAGCCCTTGTTCTGATTCATTCAGAGCAAATCAGTCCAATTCGCTCCCATTTTACAGTTTTAACCCTGTTTTGTTACTTCAGTCATTCACTCAGGGCTCTGCCTTTAAGACATGCATGCACTGCTGTGTCTGATCCACTCGCACCAGCACAACACACACTAACACGCCACCACCACGTCAGTGTCACTGCAGTGCTGAGAATGACCCACCACCCAAATAATACCTGCTCTGTGGGGGTCCTGTGGGGGTCCTGACCATTAAAGAACAGGGGGACAAAGTATGCAGAGAAACAGATGGACTACAGTCTGTAACTGTAGAACTACAGAGTGAAACTATTTGGTCAGTGGAGCTGATAAAGTGGACAGTGAGTGTAGAAACAAGGAGGAGTTTTAATGTTATTTTAATGTTAAGGCTGATTGAAATGTATAGATTTGCATACATACATACAGGGATGGGGAGTAGCTGAGTAGCGCGGTACCTTTTCCAGCTAACTACAATTTTTTGTAGCTAGTAGCTGTAGCCGCTACAGTTTTATGAAATGTAGCTAAAAGCTGTAGCGGCCACAAATTTTTGTGCAGCTATAGTGAAAAAATTTCACTACAATTTCACTACAGGCCTCAGGAAATCGGCACAAAATCTGACCCATAGAACGTGGTCGTTAACTGGACTGGTGGGCTGGGCCGCGGACAGGTCGAGCAAACAGTCACGCACTGGTCACCCCTTAGTAGTAGTCAGGGGTCGCAACTGAAATGTTAAGAAGAGCCATTAGTCCTTTCAACAAAAATTAAACCACCTTGGGAGCCACAACATTTTACACTCATTTTACACTCATGGCTGTAAATGTGTCTCATTATGTGCTGATACTACGCTAAAATAATATAAACGAAACACAGACTTACTTTACTCTGCTTTAAGCTTTAGTTCAGCTATAGCCACTTTTCTCACATCTCTGGCAGGAAACTTTTCCGCGAAAGTAGAGTTTCTTGTAAAATGTCTCTCAAGGTTCGACAAGAGTCGCTTCTCATTCTTGTTCGAATTTTCCCATTTCACCTTAAATGATGCCTGAGATGCCAGAATGCACTGCTGCGCCATTTAAGGTGGAACGGGACAATTATAATTATAATAAGCTGGTGAATGAGAAGCTGACTTCACGACTTAGTGTTTGCGACTGATCTTCAGGGTTAAAGGGTGAATTAGCAGTTCTACATTAACTCCAGAGTTTAAGACCATTTATTGTTAAACTGTGTTGAACGATCAGCAGAGCTTTATTTTACTGTAAAGGAGGATTATTTTATTATTTACCTACTAATCTGATTCTGCTGTGGAGCCACAACAGGGCAGTAAAAGAGTCGCATGTTGCCGACCCTGGCTTAGCTAAAGCGGAAAAACATTTTCATAATAGCTCTGAATGTCTGTAAATATTTTACTGAAATGTTCAAACTGGAGCAGTTTTATTTACACTGTTGACAAAGCTTTGCACAAAGTTGTTTGGTTAGTATTTGGTTATTTTTGTTGATTTTTGTTAGGAAAACTCTGGAATGATTGACTTTGCCTTTACTTAGACTAAGTTTTTGTTGGATATCACAGCTTTAGTTGTGTAAGTTTGATTGTTAGTTACACTTAAACTCATTCATAAGAATTTATTTCAAGTCATTTTGTGCATGAAACATAAACGTTCACACATTATAAATGCCATATTTATGACATAGATGTGACTGTATATCCTGACACTGTATTTAAACACATCTGTGTGTGTGTGTGAGTGTGTGCGTGTGTTTGTGTGAGTGTGTGTGTGTGTGTGTGCGTGTGTGTGTGAGTGTGTGTGTGTGTGAGTGTGTGTGTTGATGCAGGACAAATAAGCTCCTGGTTTATTGTTCTGATCAGTGTGTTGGGGGAGTTACTGTGTGTAAGGTGTCTCTTTCTCTCCTGCAGAGTAAATATTGACGCTCGTCCACATTCGGCCTCTCCTCGGCGGTTAATTGCTCTGTGGAAAGACATCACAAATACACGGAGAATAAAAGCCGACGCTAAATGAAACTATGTGAGATAGCTGCTGTCCTCAGCGTCCCCTCCCCTGTTCTCACGCCCCTCCGTCTCTCTCTCGCCCCTGAGAACGCTCCGGCATTTTCCTCTCAGGTAAATAATGACTCAACGGCGCAGAATAAAGACAGCGGAATAACGAGAGAGCAGAGTGAGCCCTGTTACTCTTTAATATCTCTCGCCCTCGTCCTCTCACACTGTTTGACTGGTTGTGGTCACCGTGAATTCAGCACCCCATCCAATAAACTCTCACAAAGACGCGGACATGAATCTGCTTGAACTGCCCAGCAGAGATGGAGGAACAAAAGAGGAGTGGATACCACAGAGAGAGAGAGAGAGATAGAGAGAGAAGAAAAGGGGAGATTTGGACAAATAAAGAGAGAGAGGCAGAAAGAATGAGAGGAAAAGTGAGGATAGAGAGAGATTGAGAAGGAAAGAAGGGAAATGATAAAGATGGAGAGAGAAAGATAGAAGGAGAGAAGAGGAAGAGAAGATGAAGAGTGGGGGAAGAGAGAAAGGCAAAGCAAGAGATGCAGCGAGAGAGAGAGAGAGAGACATGGAGATGGGAGAGAGAGAAAGAAATAAGAGAGAGAGAGAGAAAGAGGAAGTGAGAGAGGAAAGAAATAAGAGGAGAGAGTGAGAGAGAAAGAGAAGAAAAGTGAGAACGGAGAGAGAGAAAGACAGGGAAAGTGAAAAGGATGGAGAGAGAAGAGAAGAGAAAGTGAGAAAAAGAAAGAAAAAGGAGGTGAGAGAATACGACAGAGGAAAGGGAGAAAGAAAATGAGAGAAAGAGAGAAAGCAAGAGTAAGTGAGGAAGAGAAAAAGATAAGAAGAGATGTAGATAAAGAAAGAGAATGAGAGGAAAAGTGAGGAGAGAGAGAATGAGAAGGAAAGATGGAAAATGAGAAAGATGGAGAGACAGAAAGGTAGAAAGAGAGAAGAGGGAGAGAAGATGAAGATAAGAGAGTGTGAGTAAAGAGAGAGAGAAAGAGAGATATAGAAAGAAAAAAGATGGAGAGAGCGTTAGAAAAAGAAACAAAGATGAGGAAAGAGAGAAGAGAACGAGAGACAGAGAAAGGAAAAGGGAGAGTGAGTGAGAGAGAAAGAGAGAAATTTGAAGACGAGAGAGAGAGAATGACAGGGAAAGTGACAAGGATGAAGAGAGAGTTAGAAAAAAGATGAGAGAATACGACAGAGGAAAGGGAGAAAGAGAATGAGAGAAAGACAAATATGGAAAGAGAAAGCAAGAAAATGAGAAAAGAGAGAGAAAGAGAGAGAGGCAAGAAAGAGGGACCATGAGAGGAGAGACTGAGAGAGAGAGAAAGAAAAGGAGATGGAGAGAGAAAGCAGGAAAGAAAAGAGAGAGAAAAATAAGACAGAAAGAGAGATAAGAGAACGAGAAAGAAAGTTGGAAAAAGATGAGGAGAGAGAATGCGAGAGAGGAAAAGAAGAGAACAAGAGAAAGAGAGAAATATGGAAAGAAAGACAGCAAGAAAGAGAGAGAGAGGGAGAGAGAGAGAGAAGATAAAAAGAGTTCATTTTTTCACCACTGGCATCTTGAACGAGTGCTTGAATGCCACTCATAATTAATCAGCTCCTCCAAGTTAATATTTGCAGATATTAGTTATGGATTGTGATGAAACTGCTGAAGGTTCTTCTGCTGTAATAACTGTGATAATGAGTCAGACGCGTTCCAGACTGTGAGCTGATTAAACGCCGTCAACACTGGAACGCTCAGAGTTCCTGACCAGATCCATCTCTGACTGAGCTGACCACCAGGGAGGCCAAAGCGGTCACCTGAGTGACCCTGAGATGTCTGGAACTCTTACTGTCCTTTAAATGTGTTATTCAAAGGTGATTGTGGTATAAGCCGGTTAACTGTATGAAGAGAACTGCAGGCAGCTGTGCCAGCTGTGCGTAGCCTACTTTGAACGTGAACTGCCACTATGTTCAAGTTAACGAGCTACTAGATCAGGGGTCGCGACCCAAATGTTAAGAAGAGCCATTTTGTCCTTTCAATAAAAATCAAACCTTCTTGGGAGCCGCAAGATTTAATGTCCATTTTGCCATCTTGGCTGTAAATATGTCTCAGTATGTGCTGATGTACTAGAATAGGCTATCAAATGTAATGTAAACGGAAAAGCAGGCTTACTTTGCTCTGCTTTACGGTTTAGCTCAGCTGCTTTTCTCACATCTCTGGCAGGAAACTTTCCCACGAAAGCAGAACAGTTTTGCATAAAATGTCTCTCAACTTAAATTTTTTTTACAAAGCTTTTTTACAAGTCAGTTTCTCATTCATCAGCTTCTTGCTCGAATTTTCCCGTTCCACCTTAAATGGTGCCAGAATGTAACTTCATCAAAGTGCGTTGCCAAAGCAAACAACACTTTTTAAGATCTTCGTGGCCATAAAACTCTTCGCAAATGATGTATGGATAAAAAACTGTTGCTACAGTTGCTGCTGCGAAGCTAAGCAGTTGGGATTAGTTCGCACAAACATGAGCAAACGGGACAAAACAGTACTGACCTATTGACCTACAGAGCAGAGCAGCCTCCTCATCCCTTTTCATGCCTTTTCAACTCTCGATGAAGCTCACGTCAGCTTCCTATTCGCCAGCTGCTTGTTGAATTTTCACTGCCCCCTAGTGTGTGTGTTCACTAGTGTGTATGTGGGTGTTTCGCTGCACTGATGGGTTAAATGCGGAGGTGAATTTCCCCGTTGTGGGACTAATAAAGGGTGTATTTATTTGCATAATGAAACTTAAATTCTGTACACAGACGTTCTGACTACTTTCGGTTAGTGTCAGCATCAGTAAATGACAAAAATGTAAAGGATTTCTGAAAAAAGAGCGATAACTTTTCATCAAATTCAAATCAAAATAGGGTCTCCTCTTCTACACACAAACACAACTATGGTGTAGACTGAATGTTTAGAATCTGCACTTTCCGCACAGTTTCTCCACCAGTTTCAGTGAATTAGGAGTCAGAAATAATTTATATAGAATCGCAGCATCTTTTTTGTTGTTGCTACTGATAATTAGAACTTCAAAGGTTTGAAATCTTCATGAAAAAGAGTCTGAAATTCTAGCAGTGATTTGGATTGTAACAGAGCTCCAACTTGGGCGGTTGTTCTCTGTGTGCCTCATGCTGGGTGAGTCAGTGTGGTTAGTTTGAGCGGCTAGCCACCAGGCTCCAGGGACCATGACCCGGGAATACCCTTCCACCCGTTCCACCCCCCCTAATCCTCTCACACACAGCACTACTCCTCTTTAGTTAAAGCGATAGTTCAGTGAAATGTACACTGTCTTCTCCAAATGTAATCAATCAGGCTAGACAGGTTTAGAGTCTGAAGCTTCTGTTCGAGCGGGACACACACCAGCACGGGGTAACATAACATAGATAATTTATGTACGCTGTTAAAAAAGACGGTTCTTCCAGGGTTCTTTAGTAAAGACAGTGGTTCTGCATAGAACCATGAGCACTCAAAGAACTGTTTGCATGCTTAAATGGTTCTTTGCATGGTGAAATGTTTCTTCAGATTGTTCTGATGGAGAAGAGTTCTGCTGCTGTTACAATGTCAAGCTTGTAACAATAGAAGAACCCTTTTTGGTGCTATATAGAACCATTTTCAAAATGGAACCATGTACATGGTCTCTTTACATGGGGAAATTCTTCTTAGATTGATGGAGAATGATGGTGTTGTATATGGTTTTTTACAGAACCCTTCACAAAATGGTTCTTAATTGCACCAAAAGGGTTCTGCCATCATCATGATGGCAAGCTTGTAACAATAGAAGAGCCCTTTTTTGGTACTATAAGGAACCATATGCAACACATTCTCCATAAATCTCCATAAAGAACCATTTTACCATACAAAGAACTATTTAGGCATGCAAATGGTCCTTTTAGTGTTCATGGTTCTGTGTAGAACCACTGTCTTTATTAAAGAACCATTGAAGAACCAACAATTTCTCAAGAGTGTAGATTTTAATGATTTAACTGTACTTATTTACACTAACAACTACTTTATTCTAAGTACACTCTTAAAAAAGGGTTCTTCAAGAGTTCTTTAGCAAAGAAAATGAGTCTAAATAGAATAATGAACACTCGAATAACCTTTTGAATGATTAAAGGGTTCTTTGCATCATGAATGCATGGTTCTTCAGACTAATGGAGAATATGCTGTATATGGTTCAGTATAGAACCTTTTTGTAAACGATTCTATATAGTACCAAAAAGGGTTCTTTTATTGTTATGATGTCAAGCTTGTAATGATAGAAGAACCCTTTTTGGGTGTTCTTTAGAACGCTTTTCAAAAAGGGTCCATATAGAAGCATCTGTAGCTCATTCTTGCACATTTTCCATCAATCTGAAGAACACTTTAATGATGCAAAGAACCCTTTTACTGTTCAAAAGGTTCTTTGAGTGTTCACGGTTCTATATAGAACCATTTTCTTTGCTAAAGAACTCCAACTTGGGCGGTTGTTCTCTGTGTGCTTCATGCTGGGTGAGTCAGTGTGGTTAGCTTGAGCGGCTAGCCACCAGGCTCCAGTGACCATGACCCCGGAAGAGTGTGTTCAGTGTTGTAGCCATGTGGAGACGACGCGGACCGGACTTCCAGGATCTACTCTGGATCAAACTGATCCGGCAGAACCGACACCGCTGCAGAAACAGCCACAGCAGAGTTACAGCTGCTCAGAAGAGAAGGGTCTGTCTGCAGACTGCAGGACAGGGGCGGAACGTGGATGGGTGAAACCGCTCTGGAGGCTGACCAATCAGAACAGAGTGGACGAACTGACCAATCAGAGCACACTGGGATCATCGGGAGGCGGGGCTTAAAGGCACAGGAGCTCTAACAGAGCGTTTCAGACGGAGGGTGAATAGAGATGAACAGTGTGAGGAGAATTTTGTGTTTTTGGAACATTAAAGTGTAAATTTGTTCTAGTAGAGCCCAAATATAGTTATCAACACTGAAAATGAACATAATAAGCTCCTTGATGTTCTCCTCCTCTCTCTAACATCCTTAAACTTCTCTCCGTGTTTAACTAGCCTTTGTTTAACTGATGCTGGCATGATTTGGGCCTCCTCTACATTTGAAAGGTCAAACTGGCCATATAAGGCAGCGTCTCTGACCTTTACCTCAGCTCTTCACATTCTAAAGCTTAGACCATCCATTCTAACCCTATAGTTAGAAACACTGCTGATAGCACCGACCAGCCGGCAGCTCTTCACAACAAGTGACCGTCTGTCACAGCACACACATAAACCACAGCAGAGCAGAGCTGGGGGGAGGGGGGTGGGGGGTTATTGAGCACCCCAGCACTTAAAGGCAGCATGGATGTGAAATCATAACATGTGACATGTTTGTGATTAAACAACAGTCAGTTCCAACCCACAGTCTGATTGGTTGAGAAGCGCACTGATATTTGTGATTTTGTTTTGCAATAACTGTATCACTCTGCTGAGCACCAGTTGCTAAGTAACGACTCACTTTACGCTGCAGCTAACTGTTAATAAAGTCAACTGGACTGGATCTGGACTAGTTTTAGGTCTGGTAATGTCATTTGTGCATGATTTGACTGGCCGATTCATACGAGATAAAGGATCTGTGTAATTTCCCCAGATTAGCCCAAATCGTGTGGGTGTTTACATCAGCATTTAACCCTTGTATGGTGTTGGGGTCTGTTTTCAATGTTTACCAAAAGAAAAAATCATGCAAATGATTATTATTTCAACCTCAGTTTCTTGGTCTTTGCTCATTTTCTGTGAAGAACATATAAAATAACCCATTTTCAGTGTCTTCACTCTGTTCACCCCCCACACATTTATAGTACACATGTGGTGCTGGGTGAACCCGCAGGGGAGTAAAAGTGTGGAGGTGCTGTGTCCTTCATTCTGTTCCCCTCCTACATGGCCTGCTGTTAGTGTGTGTGTCTGTGTGTGTATGTGTTTGTATATGTGTGTGTGTGAAGGTGGACAACATAGGCAGGCTGCTGACTGGCTACAGCTGCTAAAGGAGAACCCTACGCTGGACACTTGTGATATTTTAAACATCTGGTATTTTAGCTGACATAGCAGAACTGGTGGTTAGGCTACGTTCACATTACCAGGCTGAAGTGGCACAAATCTGATATCCGATTTGTGGCCATGCGACCTTAATGAGACGCTCATGTGCTGTTTTTCCACTGCGCGTGCGCCATCATTCACCGTTACCATGGCAGCAGAAGTTAAAGCCTGTAAACGGTGGAAAAGCAGCTGATCTCACCTGTTTCTCCTTCGTCTCGCTCTAATAATGAAGCTGAGAGCTGATCAGAGTTAATTATCTTCTCGGCGAAGCTCGTTCTGCTCGTTAGTTTGTGCTGATGATGAATGTGATTCATTCACGTGATGTTACTGAGTTGAATGTGCGCATGAGGGTCATTTCAGGACGCCGGTTCGTTACATTAATGACAGATTTGAGTCTCTTACCTAAACGAGCATGAACCATCCTGTCAAAGAGATCGGATTTGAGCAAAAAATCGGATTTGAGAAATGAGGCTTGTAATGTGAACGTAGCTTTAGTGTTCTCCTCCAAGCGTGTTCAGCTGTCCAATGACGTTGTGTTACCGGCAGTTTGAAAAGATGTGGTGCGCTTCCTGTGAAGCTTGTGTTTGCTGTCACCCTCCTAGCGCTGTGCTATAGTGTGATTGCAGGGAGTCCTAACTAGTAGGTGGAACTCGACACGACTAAACTGGGGAGAAGATGCAAAAAAAGCTGTGGATTTCAGTAGCTGTGTCATGAAGTTGAGGTTTAAGGAATTGGGTCAAATCAAGCTCCATTTTGCCATTACCACATTAAATTAAAGCCATATTGAAACCATGGAAAGATAGCAAATCACACGTAGCCTGAAATTTACACAGAGGAAGGCAGCCAGTCTTTTAAGTAAACATACAGATTTAAGTAAACCTCAGCTAATGTTACTAGCCTAGCCTTTTTCAGCTCAAAAACAGGCAGTTTATAAAGAGGTTATAAACTGATACTAAGCGTGATAAGTGATGCTGAAAGTTTTATTTCATTCAACTTATAGAAGCCGGCAGTCTATAACAGCGCTCTGCTGCGTGATGCTGTAGTGCTAAAAACAAACATCAGACAACAAGCACGTCTCAGCTGATCACCTACACTCGGGGCTGATTTCCATCAGACTATCGTTTTAAAGGCAGAGCCCACGTACACGGTGCACTATGAGCTCAGTGCTGCGCTTACAGGACAAAACAAACGAATGAAGTCAGAAGACGGAACAAACGGATGATGCAGAGCGCTGCTGCTCGCGCTGCGGCCCAAACACAGACACAAAAAGAGTTTCGGTAAGTGCTCTCACCACCCAAAGCCCCCCCAACAAACCAACCAATTTTCTTCTCTGACAGATGGACGGACACATTTGGTTTCCACGGTAACCACGCTTTTGTCTGTCTTGTTGCCAGGTGACAGGATGTCATCGGATCCAGACAAACGGCACATTTGAGCTTTTGATATTTATCTCTCCATTAGTCTCTCTCTCGCTCTCTCTTTCTCATTCTCTCTCGCTTTCTCACTCACCGTCTTTCTTGCTCTCTCTCTCTCCCCCCCTCACTCACTGTCTTTGTCTCTCTCTCATTCTCTCAAGTTCAAGTTCAACAGTGCCTTATTGGCATGAATGTAATAAAATACACTGTTGCCAATGTAGTTAATAAGTAATACATAAACATAAGAAAAGGATGATATTATGAATTATAATAGAACACTAGAAATTCATTTATTTACAGGGTTATTAGTAATCAAAGAAAAAGAAAAGGAAAATAAAATAGTCAAGACAAATTTCACAATATATAATAATCAGTAATAATCAATAACAGTTTGTTGGTTTTCCTCACTGGTTGTCTCTCTCTCACCTCTCTCACTCACTTTCTCTCTCTCTCTCTCTCTGTCTCTCTATTTCTCTCCCCTCACTCACTGTCTTTCTCTCTCTCTCATTTTCTCTCTCTCCTCTCACTCACTGTCTTTCTCTCTCTCTCTCATTTTCTCTCTCTCTCCTCTCACTCAGTCTTTCTCTCTCTCACTCACTGTCTTTCTCTCTCGCCTCTCAGTCACTGTCTTTCTCTCTCGCCTCTCACTCACTGTCTTTTTCTCTCTCTCATTCTCTCTCTCTCTCCTCTCACTCACTGTCTTTCTCTCTCTCTCTCATTCTCTCTCTCCTCTAACTCACTGTCTTTCTCTCTCTTCTCTCACTCACTCTCTCCCTCTAATTCGCACTCTACCTGACTCTCTCCTTTTCCCTCGCACTCTCACGCTTCCTCTCTCTCTCTCCCTCTCTCCTACTCTCTCTGTATGCCTCTCTTTCTCCCTCTCTCCTATTCATTCTCCTTCCCTCTTTTTATATTCCTTTTACTCTCTCTCTCTTTCTCCCTCTTTTGTACTTTGTCTCTCTCCCTCTGTTTCTCCCTCTCACTCTCTTTCTTTCTCTCGCTCACTCTTTCTCCCACTGTCCCTTTTATTTACTCTCCCTGTCTCTCTCTTTCTTCCTCTCTCCCTCTCTCTCACTCCCATTATCTTTCTTTTCCTCTCTCTCCTTCTATTTCTCCCTCTCTCTTACTCTCTGTCCCCCTGTCTTTCTCTCTCTCCTCTCACTCACTATCTCTCTCTTCTCGCTCTCTCTCACTCACTCACTCACTCACTCACTCTCTCTCCCTCTATCCCTCTCATGTACTCTCTCTCTCTCTCCTTTCTCATCCCTTTATCTCTGCATTTCTGCATTTCTTTCTCCTCAGTTGTTTAAGGCCTTGTGAGCCCCTTGTTCATTATTTTTTCAGGAGTTATGTTGTGCTGTGGAGCCGTCACTGCAGCACGAGTTCTTAAAAACGTGGTGTGTTTAGTGTCCCTGTGTGACCCGCCTTAAATATCCCTCCTTAGGAGACTGTTATAATAATATTATACAATTATTCCACCTGTTTCTTACATTTATATACATTTATATATTTATATACATTTTTTAAATTAACCATTTAAATGCTCAAGGTCTGTATGTGTCCCGACATCATGAACTTTCACACACATACAAAATAAAAGTCTTTTGAAATGAACTGAGCAAAGAAGTGTAAAACTGTTTTTAATGTAATTAACTACTTACAGTAAGAAGATTATCCATTATGTAAAGTGTAATAACTGAGTAATAAATGTGTAGATTGAGGGAGAACACGCTGACACTGGGCAGAGTATTATTTTTTTGCAATGGAGGGGCAACAAGTGCCGCTGCAGGACCACCAGCATCCAGCAGGGGAGTGTGAGACAGCACTAATGAGGCAGTGCAGAGTGTGTGTGTGTGTGTATGTGTCTGTGTGTGTCTGTGTGACCCTCAGTTGACAAAGGAAGAACCACACACTGTAAATTTGGCTAATTCTGCTGTGCAGAAGTAGGAGAGTGAGTGTGTGTGTGTGTGTGTGTGTGTGTGTGTGTGTGTGTGTGAGAGAGAGGGAGAGAGAGAGAGAGAGAGAGAGAGAGGGAGAGAGTGGAGGGACAGAGAGAGCTAAAGCAGGGGGAGAGAGGCAGAAAGAGAGAGAGAGAGAGACATTCCAGCTGACTGGACTGGGTTAAGACAGAATGTGGGGCAAAATCCCAAACCAACACTGACCCCCAAACCCCCCCTCCACACTCACACACTCTTTCCTAAACATTGCTGGCATCCAGCGTTTATATACACCCAGAAACAAACAGAGAGAGTATAGACAGAGAGGAGAGAGAGAGAGAGAGAGAGAGAGAGAGAGAGAGAGGGAGAGAGAGAAAGAAAGACAAAAAAGAGAGGGAGAGAGAAAGAAAGAAAAGAAAGGGAGAGAGAGAATATAGACAGAGGAGAGAGAGAAAGGAGAGAGCGAGAAAGAGAGAGAGTATAGACAGATAGGTGAGACAGAGAGGGAGAGAGAGGGGAGAGAGAGAGTGAGAGAGAGAGTAAAGGAGAGAGAAGGGAGAGAGAGATAGAGAGAGAGAGAGTATGAGAGATGAGAGAGAGAGAGAGTATGAGAGAGAGAGAGAGAGAGAGAGAAGAGAATAAGAGAACACACACTCAGACAGGCTCACCTTAAGCAGGCTGGCACTAACAGACTCGCTCTCTCTGCTGATCGTCTGGTGGGTAAATATTTATTTCAGCCACACAGGCCGCTTCATCTACAGCTCTCCGTTTATTCATCCGTTTATTCTCTCCGTTAATGTGGAAAGATCAGAGTGTACACACAAACACACAAACACACACACACTCAAACACACACACACACTCACACACACACACACACGGCTGTGTTTAGCACAACTCAAACCAACAGCAATAAACACACTCGCAGCTAACGGACAAACACCACCACCAGGGCTGAGAGAGAGAGAGAGAGAGAGAGAGAGCGTTCCCCAGACATAATGGATCAGCCAACACATGTTTGGTATTTGAACTTTGCTTCTTTAGTGTTGTGCTGGAGCTGCGAGGCTGATGTAGCTCAGAGCGGAACTTAAAGGGCCCGTATTCCTCTTTTCCCTCGTTTTTTTATTGTTATTTGTTTTTGTTTTTTTTTTCCCTCAGGTCCACATATAACATTTGTGGATTTATGTACCGAAAACAGCCAAAATTCATTCCAATCTCTCTTTATCCCTTAGATTTAAACAGACTGTTTCCATTACTGTGCCTTTAAAGGGGAATTCCACCAATCTTTCAAAATTCCTGCATAGTTCAGTGTGTGTTCAGTGAGTGATTCAAAGTGGTTTGGTGTGAAATGGTTCAGATGTCTTTACAGTGGTGGTGATAGGAACCGGGGTCGCCATGACTACAACACAAATATAGCCATTTTATTTACTGTCCAAAACCACCAGTGAACCTACACGAGTCTTCTGAGTTTATATGGAATGTTGATGATGGACAATAGTGGAAGATTTTGCCTCACAGCGTCCTGCATCTATCCCTCCACAATGAATGGATTAAAATCTTTTCAAACCTATCATAAAACAGTGTTTCAGGCAGTGAATTCAAAACCATTTCGTGTAATAACTTTTATGTGAGGGAGCTTTTAGAGGTGGACGTCTGGTTCCTATCCCCACCCCTGTGAACAATTTTGACTCAGTAAGTTTCTCTAGAACAGAGCGTTTCACACCAAACCACTCTGAATGACTCTGTTTACATTTTTGAATTGAATTTTTAAAAAATGGTGGAGTTCCCCTTTAAGACTGATATATGTAAATGAGCTGTTCTGACCACAGAGCCGCTCTGTCTGAAGGTTTGAGGGGTTTCTGAGACAGTGGACGCTCCACTGAGGTGGAAACGTATGGTTTGCACTGGATTCTGTGCACATTTACAATATACACGCTTCAAAGAGATGGTTCTTCAAGCGCTCTTTAGTGAATGGGTCTATTTAGAACCATGAGTTCTTTATAGAACCATTTCATGCTTGAAAATGGATGTATGTAGCACGATGTCAACCATGATGGGTTACGATGTCAACCTTGTAACAGAACTCTTTTGAGTGCTACATAGAACCATGGGTTGAGCAGCTGAGTGAGAGATCGAGCCACATCTGCTGTGTAAAGTGACGACTTCAGCCCCACCAGAGAGGAGAACCGCACGTCCGTGTGTGCAGTATAACTGATCTGTGTTAAACAGCAGCACATCTGTAACCAGATCTGCTCCCGGTCCCCAAATGGGCCGGTGGACGCACTGTCCTCTCTGGGGGTCACTGATCTGAGGGCCTTAAAGCCGTCGCTTGGCAAGTCAACAATAGTTTTCAGTACTGTTGCCAACATTTCCCAGACTTTACCCAGCGCTCCACTGAGAGTAAAGGATGCTGCAGCTGCTACCACACTCGTTTACAGTGACAGTGCTGGATCACTGGAGCTCATCACTTTAAAACACAACACAAGTTTTAAACCTAAACCAGGGGTCACAACCCAAATGTTAAAACAGCCATTTTGTCCTTTCAACAAAAATGGGAGCCACAACCTTTTATATCCATGTTACCGTCTTGGCTGTAAATGTGTCTCAGTATGTGCTGATGTGCTAGAATAGGCAAAAAATATAATATAAACGAAAACACAGACTTACTTTGCTCTGCTTTAAGCTTTAGCTCAGCTGTAGCTGCTTTTCTCACATCTCTGGCAGGAAACTTTTCCTCAAAAGTAGAACAGTTCCTTCTAAAATGTCTCTCAATGTTCGACTTTTTACGAGGCTGAAGTCGCTTCTCATTCGCCAGCTTCTTGTTTGAATTTTCCTGTTCCACCTTAAATGACAGCAGAATGTAACTGCTGTACCATTTAAGGTGGAACGGGACAATTTGAACAAGAATCTGACTTCAGCTTCCTGGGTTTAAATGTATCAGGAAACCAGCTGGAGTGATTATAAATGCAAAGTTCATTCGTCTCCAAATTATCGATGTTCGTCTTAAATCTCTCTCTTTGCTGTTTCGTTAGCTACTAGCTAGGCGAGACTGTTGTCTGTGTTGCTATGGTGACCAGCAGTCTGCGCTGATCTTCAGGGTTAAAGGGTGAATCAGCAGTTCTACATTAACTCCAGAGTTTAAGACCATTTATTGTTAAACTGTGTTGAACGATCAGCAGAGCTTTATTTTACTGTACAGGAGGATTATTTTATTTTTACCTAACAATTTTATTTACAATTAGAATTTTTTTTCTAATTCTGCTATAGAGCCATAACAGGGCAGTAAATGAGCCACATGTTGCTGACCACTGGACTAGACTCTCAGTCAAGGTTTAGTTACAGCTCTGGACTAGTGCAGAATGGAAAGCAATGGATTGACGTTGACTATTGATTACATTTTGAATTTAAAATGTTGATTAGATGGGCACACTGGGCAATATGGATACACATTTCTCAGTAATTAAGAACAGTTTCTCAGTGCCTAAGAACACCCTTTGCTGTGATAAAATCATAGTAACGCATGGCCAAAAGTGGCTTATTGCTTTTATAAAACAGCGGCCAACATAAAATATGATGAAATACACAATATATTATCATTGTCATGCAAACGTGGACCTCTGAATGAGAAGAATGTTCGGGTCGCCTATCGCTGTACACTGCGGTCATTTCTTGTTTTTTTTTTAAGACTTTATCATATATGTATATGTATGCATCCACACTGGATACACGATGCACTGTTTGGCTGTAGAGGCTGGAATTTCTACACTTTCATAGTTAGAAAACTATTTAGGGAATACAGAGCTGTTTGGGATTCAGTCTGGGTTTGACACGACTTCTGACTGAAACACGGACATTTGAAGTGTGTGAGACATTCAGGTGACATTTTTAGTCTTTTATATTGCAGTTTTTCAGTGAATCATACCGTAAGTGCTTTAATTCAAGCCTGTGATATTAATGATGGAGCTGTTTAGGCTGTTGGCTCTTTTAGCCTGTTAGCTAGCTGACCAGCCTGGTTCTAGTTAACATAAGTTGTCAGCCCCTCAGTTTAAACAAAAAACGGGTTCTTACTTCATCAGTCCACTCGGTGCGCCATGTAGCAGCATGAGAGTCAAAGATTATTACATTAACAGCACAAAGGTTTTTTCATGCCACGGCGCAGTGATACAGAGTTCAGATGTTGTTATACGATCATAGCTGTGCGTATATCGTGGATTGTAACACAGTCAGTCTTTTGTTGCCCCATCCAGACTTTTTTGAAATATTTTGTTGGCATCAAATTCAAAATGAGCATATATTTCTAAAAAACAATAAAATTTCCAGTTTCAACACTTGTTATGGTGAACTTTGTATTTTCAATGAAATATAGGGTTTAAATGATCTGCATTCTGTATTTATTTACATTCTGCACAGCGCCCCAACTTCATTGGAAATGAAGTATCATTTTAAAATTTGTTTGCTTAAACCTTCTGTTCTGTACAGGTCAGCTTATTTGTAGAGTGACAGATAGAGCAAACTGTTTTTAAGGGGGGGGGGTGCAGTGGGAGCACTGGGGTGTCAGGTGTGACTATGTGGCACTTGCAAATGGTTTGCATGGCTCACAGGTCAGACCCCCAGAGAGGTCAGGATGTCATACATTCTGAGACCTCCCCCTGACTGTGATTGGTCCTAATCACTGTGTCATTCATTCTGAGACCTCCCCCTGACTGTGATTGGCCAGACTGTGCTTTCATACTATCTCTAAAACCCTTTTTTCATTGTTTTCTGCACAGCACACTTTGTGGCTTTAAACTGCATTTTTAAGTTGGTGAAAACCTGTCAACTTTACCACTTGTTCACAGACATGTACTCACATTTGGAGATCACATCACGACTACAGTCATATTACAGAGTTATACCTTCATATAATCTCTCTCTCTCTGACTGTATTATCACACATTCCTCAAACCCCTTTACCCTCCTCCAAAACCAAACACAGAAATATATCACTGTAAATCCCCTCACACACACACACACACACACACACACACACACACACACACACACTGTCCCTGTGGTCAGCGCTCTCTGCTTTTTGTTCTGCAGCCAAAAGATTATGTTCTGCAGAGACGTTAACAAAGAGGACCACCCCAGACCCCCCCGAATGCACACCCCCCAGGCACATTCCTATAGTTCCAGAGTCGAGCATGACACCACAAAACAGAATGACAACGGGTGAAGTTCATTCACATCTATAGTACACTTAGAGAGAGAGAGAGAGAGAGAGAGAGAGAGAGAGAGAATTAGAAAGAGAGAGAACGTGAGTGAAAAAGAGAACCAGACAGAGTGAGGCAGAAAAAGTGGATGAAAATAGAGGGATGAGAGCAAAACACAAGAGAGAGAGAAAGTGAGAAAAGAAAAAATGAAAGAAAGGGAGAGAAAGAGAAAAAGAGAGAGAGAGAGACAGAAGGAGTTAGACATAGAGACATTGAAAGAGAGACGCACAGACAGACACACAAACAGAGAGAGAGGCAGAGAGAGAGAAAGAGAGAGGGAGCCATAGACAGACAGATAGATAGAGTGAGAGAGAGAGAGAGAGAGAGAGAGAGAGAGAGAGAGAGGAGAGAGAGAACAGAGAGAGAGAGAGAGAGAGAGAGAGAGAGAGAGAGAGAGAGAGAGGGAGAGAGAGAGAGGGGGAGACAGAGAGACAGAGAGAGAAAGGGAGAGAGAGAGAGAGAGAGGAGAGGGAGAACAGAGAGAGAGACAGAGAGAGAGAGAGAGAGAGAGGGAAAGGGAGAGAGGGAGAGACAGAGCCACAGACAGAGAGAGGGAGACTGTATGTTTTGTGAAGCTGTTCATTGTGTGATGAAGGATAATAAGAGTGATGAGATGTGAGTGAGGAGATTATTGTGGACCTGTGTGGAGCCACATTAACTAAAGCTGATTATGAGGCTCAGCGCTGTGTGGGTGAGTGTGTGTGTGTGTGTGTGTGTGTGTGTGTGTGTGTGTGTGTGTGTGAGTGTGTGAGTGTGTGTGTGTGTGTGTGTGTGAGAGTGTGAGTGTGTGTGAGTGTGAGTGTGTGTGAGTGTGTGTGTGCTTTTGGAAATGAGACTGTATTCGTGTGTGACGGGAAGTGAGATAATTGGAGGTTGTTGTTGTTTCTACATAGAGCATGACTTCAGAAGAGGGCGCTAATATTTATGAGCGTGTGTGACCTGTGTGTGATGCTGCACTGATGGAACGCTGACCTAGAAATCAGAGCAGGGATAATCCACACGATCCCAAATCTCACCCTGACACCGAAACAGCGCTGATGTGTGAGAGAGACAGAGAGAGAGAGAGAGAGAGAGATGAAATACATCCATAAAAGTCCCCTGGGTGAGTTTAGCGTTTGTGTGTGTGAATTATGTGAGATACAGAGGACTTTTATTGTGGCATGTTAGCTGTGAGGACCCTCAGAGCCCTCTATGCCTTTATGCCTGTCCTTTTTAGATTATTTTAATTTAATAAAATGATCATAATTGTGTTTAAACTCTGAAAGTATTGTTGTTAAGGTTTGTTTGGAAGCAAAAGGGTTTGTTTTCTCTGTATCTGGGTAGATTCAGCTGAGTGAGCTCTTCTATTGGTTAGGCCTTCAGGAGCTGGACTGATGGCCTTACACGTCAGATTAACTTCCAAAGTAATTAGAAACTGACAGAGGAACCAACCAATCGATGCATTATGTCGGATACAGAGGACTTTTATTGTGATATGCCAGGGATGGCAAACCCTCAGGGCCTTCTATGCCTTCAGAGAAGGCCTAAAGATTTCTGTAAGATCAAGAAATACATGTCTGTCATTTTAAATTCATTTTTATTGAATATATCAGGCTTGTTGTATTTAACCTCTGTAGTAGCACTCTTACTTGACCTTTAACTTTTAGTTGGAAACAAAAGGGCTCAATTTGTGAAACACCTGAATGAAAATGATCCAGTTGCTCCATTTGTCACTCTAATCCAGGGGTCAGCAGCATGCGGCTCTTTTACTGCCCTGTTGTGGCTCCACAGCTGAATCTGATTTGTAGGTAAAAATAAAATAATCCTCCTTTACAGTAAAATAAAGCTCTGCTGATCGTTCAACACAGTTTAACAATAAATAGTCTTAAACTCTGGAGTTAATGTAGAACTGCTGATTCACCCTTTAACCCTGAAGATCAGCGCAGACTGCTGGTCACCGTAGCAACACAGACAACAGTCTCGCCTAGCTAGTAGCTAACGAAACGGCAAAGAGAGAGATTTAAGACGAACATTGATAACTTGGAGGTGGACGTCTGGTTGCTATCACCACCACTGTGAGCAATTCTGATTCTACAAAACTGAAAGACCACCCTACAATAGTCCAACATTGGGAATAAAGCCAAAGACCACTCATTTGATCCCCTGTGTGATGTCAGCGCTCATCAGCACTCAAACCTGTCAGATGTTTAAACAACCTTTGGGCCAAAAGAGTTTCAGTATGTGCTTTTAACGATAGACTAATAGACTATAAATGATAGGATTCCTCCAGTTCTCCAAATTTCCTGCATAGTTCAGTGTGTGAGATGTAAACAGAGTGATTCAGAGTGGTTTGGTGTGAAATGGTTCAGATGTCTTTACAGTGGTGGTGATAGGAACCAGGGGTCGCCATGACTACAACACAGATATAGACATTTTATTTACTATCCAGAACCACCAGTGAACCTACACGAGTCTTCTGAGTTTATATGGAATGTTGATGATGGAAAATAGTGGAAAGTCTAAAATATTATGTTTTCTTTTGGGACTATTTTGCCTTAGCACACCTTGCATATATCCCTCCACCATGAATAAATAATAAATAATAAAAGGACAAAAGCAACTATCGTAAAACAGTGTCTGTCATCAGGCAGTGAATTCACAACCATTTTATGTAGTAACTTTCTGTGAGGGAGCTTTTAGAGGTGGACGTCTGGTTCCTATCACCACCACTGTGAACAGTTCTGACTCTGTAAGTTTCTCTAGAACAGAGCGTTTCACACCAAACCACTCTGAACGACTCAACCAGAAATATTGGAAAATTTGAATTCTCCTTTAAATAAACACTAATCTTCTCTCCGTATCTCTGAGGACCAGATGGGCCCCAGGCGACGTTACCTGAGTGGGGGTCATTGTCCCATTAACGGAGCAGAGCAGATCCGCATTTAGACTCGGAAATTGCTTTGATAACGAATACAATTTTAGCAGCCTTCAGTTCAGGCCGGAACGCTTTAAGGATAAACATTTATTTTGATGATATTCGTGAGCGGAGAGCAAACAGAGAATGAGTGATCCTCTAACTGATACGTCAAATTAGTTTTTCCCGTCTGCGAGTATGAAAGCAGAATAAAATGTTGGTAAAGAGGAAGTGTTTGACGTGTCTGTCTGTCAGTTCCTGCTGAGCTGGCTATTAATAGACTGTAGACTTAGAAAAAAACGTCTCTATCTCCAGCTGCCAGAGGATGCATCTCTCACTCGTCCCTGTTCCTTTAAAGAGTTCGGGCGTGCACTTATGCCCAAGCGAGCCCCTGGACGCTGCCCTGGCACTGCGGAGGGTCATCTGAGTTTCTGTCAGAAAGTTGTTTTGATTTAGAATTCTGACTTAACACACACACCAGCTAACACAGAGAGCCAAGGGCGAGTGACACTGAGTGTCTGTGAGAGAGGGAGAATAAAGAGTGACAGGAGAAAGACAGTACAACACATCTTTATAGACTGGGCAATATCTAATAATTAGCAGGAGATATTCTTGTTTAAGGACTGTGATTATTGATTAAATAGGCCGTCGCCCAAACAACCTGTTTTCTATTATATTTTTACCTTATGTGCTTCAACAGTAAGTGATCTAATAAAAATCTTTAAAAAAAAATCACATTATTAAATCATATAACACTAAACAACCCAACATCTTTTGACAACTATTTCACCTTTGAGGTGGGTGTTTCTAATAAAGTGGCCAGAGAGTGGGCACACGAGGTGGGTGTTTCTATTAAAGTGGCCAATGAGTGGAAGCATAAGGTAGGTGTTTCTAATAAAGTGGCCATTGAGTGGAAGCATGAGGTAGGTGTTTCCAATAAAGTGGCTAGTTAGTGGAAGTACAAGACAGGTGTTTCCAATAAAGTGGCCAGTGAGTGGAAGCACAAGGTAGGTGTTTCTAATAAAGCAGCCAGTGAGTGGAAGCACAAGGTAGGTGTTTCTAATAAAGCGGCCAGTGAGTGGAAGCACAAGGTAGGTGTTTCTAATAAAGCGGCCAGTGAGTGGAAGCACAAGGTAGGTGTTTCTAATAAAGCGGCCAGTTAGAAGAAGCACAAGGTAGGTGTTTCGAATAAAGTGGCCAGTTAGAAGAAGCACAAGGTAGGTGTTTCAAATAAAGTGGCCAGTTAGTCAATGTTCAAGGTAAGTATTTCCAATAAAGTGGCCAGCGAGTGGAAGCACAAGTTAGCTGTTTCTAAATAAAAGCGGCCAGAGACTCACAAGGAAGGTATTTCTAATAATGTGGCCAGTGGGTTCTGTATATATCTCCACATTAGTCAGAGAGAAAGAATGTGCTTGTGTGTGTGTGACATGATTTGTTTAAAGTTTTGTGATCATGTAATTAAAATGCCAATGATGTCACCCAAAACTTATTGCAAAGTAGCAGCCAACCATATCGTGCCAGTCTGTGGACAAAAACAAAAGAAACAGAACAAAGACCGACGTGTAGAGTGAGAGAGAGAGAGAGAGAGAGGAGAGAGAGAGAGAAAACGGATGAAACACATAATATTAGGTAGCGCCAGATGAGAAAAGAAGAGAGAAAGAAAGAGAAAGAGGTGAAAGAGAGAGAAATACACAGTAAAGAAAGCTAGAGAAAGGGAGAGAAATAGAAGAGAGAAAAAAGAGAAAGAGTAAAAGTGTAACAGAGATCATAAGACAACAGAAACAGATAAAAAAAGACGAGAGAGAAAGAGGAATAGGGAGGGAAGCGAAAGAACAAGGGAGAGAGAGAGAGGAGAGAGAGAGAGAGAGAGAGAGAGAGAGAGAGAGAGAAAGATGACAGACGAGAAAAAAAGACTACACACCAGAAACAGAGTATAGGAAAAAACAGTCTTTGAAACAGTGATGAAACACACTGGAGACCACAAAGATTTAGCAACACTTTTCAGTTTTATATCAACTTTGTCTTGTTTTTTTCCTCCATGGTTGGAATGTTCTGTTTATTAGCAGGAGTGTTCGGGTGGACGAGAGGAGATCTGGGATACAGGAGCAGAGAAAGGAAGAAATCTCTGAGGTCGTGCGTCATGTTGTAGTTGACGATGTTTCCAAACATGGAACCTGGGGTCTGTGCCGGTTATCGCTATGGGAAAAATGAATTCTCAAAAAACTGCCACTGTGGTAAACAAAAGTGCTCCAAAGAATTTTTATGTGAACAAGATTTTCCCCCAAATGTCTCCTCTGAACTATGAGATCATAATTCATTCAAAATGTGAATACTGCTACATACGTGCAACAAACAAGCTAACAATCCAGCACTGAGCTGACATCATTAAGGCTGGGTGAACATTACAAGCTATGTTGGACTTGAAAACGTGCATGTATGCTTAGAAAATGTTATGCGTAGCAGATTCTGATATAAAGGCATGTCATCCAGTTGGAAAATCAACTGGCGACCAAATACAGTCAGCTTAGCCCACTTATAGTTTTGCGAAGGTTTTGGCCTAAAATGCATTTTTAAAACCCATTAATGGTGGAGAAGCAAATGCTGGGTGTTGTGAGGCACAGAAAACTTATTTTTCCAGATTTTCCACTATTTTCCCATCATCACATTCCATATAAAACTCAGAAGACTCGTGTAGGTTAACTGGTGGTTTTGGACAGTAAATAAAATGTCTATATTTGTGTTGTAGTCATGGCGACCCCTGGTTCCTATCACCACCACTGTAAAGACATCTACAATGTCCCTACAATGAGCTAAACACTTTACATGACTTTGCTAACATCTCGATGTATAAATGATGCTGGTGGGAAAAAAACTTGTAGCCTACTATGTAAATGCAATTCTGCTATAACTTTACATCAACACTGTTTTATACCAACACCAGCTACTCAGACTTTAGCCTAAAACTGCAAAAAACGCTCAGCTACCACACCTAACAAAGCTTGCATGTGTTAGCGAGCTTAACTCACGTGTGTTAGCATGCTTATTTCTGCTTGCGTGTAGCAAATATGTAGCAATATTCTTACTTGGACTAAATAACGTCCTTTTCTTTCAAATGAAAGTGATATTTGGAGCAGAATTTACCCAGAAATTAATCAGCTCTGGAGTTGATTTTCTAAAAACGACACAAATTTTTAAATCGGCTTACACCCAGGGCTCGTCCTGTTGCTAATGGCGAGCTAACAAATGACCCCACATCCTCAGAGGTCTATAAGAAAGAGCATTTGTGAGGTAACAAAAGCACCACACATTACATTTCACTCCAAAAAACATCTCACTTTATAGCTCTCCCACATATATGTTCAGGAAATGCATGCCAGAGCACCGGTCAGGTCCACCCCCGCAAGCGCTGGCTCTTTGGTAAAGTGGAAAGATGACGATAATGATGAAGGACACATCGTCTGCTTTTGGCCGAACAGTTCGGCCAATAATTACACACAATTCCTCCCCCTTTTACCACCAAATAGAGTCCATCAGCCAAGATATGTTTGCTGTTGCTAACAAGTAATGGAAACTTGTACCTCACCAATTAGCGTGATGCTAACGGCTTGACATGCTCGCCTCAAACTGTGTGCAGTCGCTCAGTATCTCTAATAGACCTGATTATGTGGTTTCTGACACTGCATGACTCACTGTTATCTATAAACATGGACGAAAGTACGTCAGCACAGCTATAATGAGTAGTAGCACTTTGCACAATGCTAACTGGTGGTTTTATAGCATCTATTACTTGTTAGCTACATTAGCCTCATACCTCCAGTGTTAAAACTGCCAAAACAAACTTCAGACACTAAACACTGATCAGGTATAACATTATGACCACCTCCTTGTTGTCCATTTTATCAGCTCCACTTACTGTATAGGTGCACTTTGTAGTTCTACAGTTACAGACTGTAGTCCATCTGTTTCTCTGATACTTTGTTAGCCCCCTTTTACCCTGTTCTTCAGTGGTCAGGACCCCCATGGACCCTCACAGAGCAGGTACTATTTGTGTGGTGGGTCATTCTCAGCACTGCAGTAACACTGACATGGTGGTGGTGTGTTAGTGTGTGTTGTGCTGGTACGAGTGGATCAGACACAGCAGTGCTGCTGGAGTGGTCATAATGTCATGCCTGATCGGTGTATATGGCAGGAAAATTTTGTGAACTATCCTTTTTAGGTTAAGTGCTTTCTGAAACCGCTCTCTGGCAGTGGAGCCAACAGGGAAATGCGAGTGAAATGGAGAGAAATATTGCTGGGAGTGTCTGAACGTGACTCCGGCACACATTTCCCATCCGCAGAATCAGCGCTGTGCATTATGATCATATCAGACTAAAATATATTCAGCAGATTCAGAAGTCTATTATTACAAAAACAAAAACAAAAGAACAGTTTCTCCTCCAGTCCTGCAGGTGGCAGTGTCCACGTTATTAGTACGCCTTGTATAATGTGGGCCGAATCTCAGCAGGTGGGATAGACGAAAAAATAAGACACAGTGCTCACAATGGAGGAGGGTCTGGTGCTGTTACTGCAGACTGTATGTGCTCATGTTAATGATGACCACAGAACATGTACAGTTGTCTTATTCAGGCTCCGCCCACTAATATGCTCTTTCATAGCCATGGACAAGCTTTACAGAACGTGGGTAAAAGTTCCAACCAACTTCATGACTTTAAGTCAGAGTTTAGATTTTCTACATAACGTTGAGCTTCCAGTTTAAAATGCTACGCTACCCAGTTGGACTGTGTTGTTGTAGCTGATCAAATCAAATTAACCACCTTGTTAACGTTAGCCTGATTACATGGCAACAAAATTAAGCTACACCCAAACTACACTCAGTTAATCCCAACAGTGACCTTTCACATGCATACAAAATAAAAGTCATTTTAAATTAATAGCAGATTTTTGCGTGCTACAGTATGTTCTCCATTAAAATGCTTTGTATTGTTTAACCACTTTAAATCCCAGGCTTTTTACATGCTAAGGCTTATTATTCAGTGACTACAGGGACTTTGATGCAAACTGGCTGAGCTATTCTTAGGTTATAGAAGTGTGTAATAAAACATTGGACCTGCTGGTGGGTGCTGACCATTTAAGGGGTCAATACAAACAGACTTCATCAGACGGTGGCTGCCTTTCTTAGCTATTTATACTCTTTAGAAAGAAACCTCCACCTTTGAGTCTCACTTTGCATCTCGCTGTATTCTATTTAACCACATAAATGCTTTTAGTTGACCTGCTTAAGGTGTTTTAGCAATGCTAACTAGCTAAGCCTCTATTTGTCATCAAGTATCTACTGATGTAGCTTGAGGCTACATATTATTGTGCTCTCTGCTTTTTAAATAATGTTGGTATATATGGTAAGGATGATGGGGAAACTGTTGTGGGCAAACATCTTAAAGTAGCCGTCCTACAGTAGCTAATGATATAGGCTACAATGCTAACTTTAGGTATGCTAACTTAACAGCTAAAGGCAGTGAACTTTCTGCTGTGTTGTGCTTTCAAATCTCACCAGAAAAGTTCAGATTTAATCAATTTAATCATGTTCTACAGTTTCTCATTAGGTTGAATGAATAACCGACTCTAAATGTAGGTATTGTGATATAAACTGAGTCTGTTCTACAGTTTCTCATTAGGCTGAATGAATAACTGGCTCTAAATGTAGGTATTGTGATATAAACTGAGTCTGTTCTACAGTTTCTCATTAGGCTGAATGAATAACTGGCTCTAAATGTAGGTATTGTGATATAAACTGAGTCTGTTCTACAGTTTCTCATTAGGTTGAATGAATAACCGACTCTAAATGTAGGTATTGTGGTATAAACTGAGTCTGTTCTACAGTTTCTCATTAGGCTGAATGAATAACCGACTCTAAATGTAGGTATTGTGATATAAACCGAGTCTGTTCTACAGTTTCTCATTAGGCTGAATGAATAACCGACTCTAAATGTAGGTATTGTGATATAAACCGAGTCTGTTCTACAGTTTCTCATTAGGTTGAATGAATAACCGACTCTAAATGTAGGTATTGTGATATAAACTGAGTCTGTTCTACAGTTTATCATTAGGCTGAATGAATAACCGACTCTAAATGTAGGTATTGTGGTATAAACTGAGTCTGTTCTACAGTTTCTCATTAGGCTGAATGAATACCCGACTCTAAATGTAGGTATTGTGATATAAACCGAGTCTGTTCTACAGTTTCTCATTAGGTTGAATGAATAACCGACTCTAAATGTAGGTATTGTGATATAAATCGAGTCTGTTCTACAGTTTCTCATTAGGCTGAATGAATAACTGACTCTAAATAGGATTTTGTCGGAATTTGATCTGGCTGATCTGATGGTGTGGTGGTGTGGTCCACCCCCCCCCAGCCAAGATGGTTCACCTTGAATCACAGTCATGCTGTTCCATTCTAAATACAATTCACTGCTTGTTCACTGTAAATATAATGCATTACAACAAACATGTTTTGTTGCCCAAGTGGCCAGTGCAATTTTTTACATCTGCCTCTTGCTGAATACCAACTTTCTGTAACGCCACAATTGTGGGCGGAGCCTGGATAGATCAATTGCAGAGCTGAGAGCAGGAAAAACATTTTGCAGGCCCACATTTTGTGCTTTGTGCTCACACAAACTGAAGCATCTTGCTGGTTCTTCTGCAGTTATAAAGCTTAAAAAAACAGTCTATGAATGCATGAAACATAAAGCAATACTGACATTAGCGGAGGCCACACACATATGCGTATGTGTACTGTACGGTACAGAATGGCCCACGACTGAAAAGTGTCCAGCATAGTGCTTGGAAAGCCCAGCCTGTGAGTTATTCCAGGAAAACAACTCCCGCGCTGAACTGAGACGGCCTGTCTGCGCCCTTGATCTTCGACCTCTGACCACATTCGCATTAACCAGTCTGAAAGCCGCCCGCTTAACAGTGAAACATTCCTTCATCCTTTGTCCCCTCCTCATTCTTTCTCTTTCTCGATTGAAAAGTCTCAGTGTAAAGAATGTTAGAGAGTGGAAAAACGGGGACAGTATATGTCCAAAAGTGTCCACACAGTCCTCCTAATGGGTCAATTGAGCTACTTTAAGGTCACACTTTGCTGATGTAGCTTGTATAATCTCAATAGAAAAGCACTGACCAATAGAAAGAGACGCTCTGTGAGTCTAAGGCCACCAAGCCCAATGCCAGGTGTGGGCTAGAGGGGTATAAAGCCCCCCAGCTTTGGGCTGTGGAGCAGTGCAACTGCGTTTTCTGGAGTGATGGAGCTCCATCCAGTACATTTGGGATGAGTTTAATTTACAGAAATTACACTCATTTAAAAGGAATTAGCTGCAATGCACATTTTGGCAGAGCAAAATTCCAGGGCGCACATTTTTTTTGTGGGAAATTTTACGTTTTGATCAACTTAAGTGAAGACTGACATGTAAATTCACATCTTTGATCATTAGTGCAAATGATATGACTGCACTGAACCTTCAAAATGGAGAAAATCCTAATTTAAGCAGCGTTTAAGCACAAACCTTTAACCATTTCTTGCCTACTTGCCCAAAAGAGACACATGAAAGAGAGACTGCATGATACACAGTCAGCCAAGAGACTGTATTATTGTAGTTAAGAAGTTTTAGAAGTGTTAACCAGCTTGCTAACTGCAAGTTTTGCTCATTGGCTAAGAGCTGCTGCACACAAGATATCTTAGTGCAGCGCTAAGCTGTGGTGATAATGTAATTATCTGATTCAATAACGTTCGCTTTTGTGTTTTTACCGTTTACAGTAGACAAGTTAGCAGCTTGCTAACCACGATGCTAGCTCATTGGCTAATTGTAGCTGCCCACAAGTCATCCCAGTGGCCGACAACCATGCAAGATATGTATAGTTTTTGCTGCAGATCAGTGTGCAGCACTGTGCTGTGGCGAGTTTATAGTTATCTGAAATAACTATGTTCACTTCTGTGTTCTTACTGATTACAGTTGGTGAGTTAGCCAGCTTGCTAACCGCGATTTTAGCTCCACGGCTAACTGCAGCCGCACACAAGTCACCCAACATCGGCCAAACATGGCAGTTATCTACATATTTTTGCTACAGATGAGTGTGCAGCTCTGTTGTCTGTTGCATTTGTACTTAATTTTTATTATTTCTGTATTTTGTTTGTATTTTTAAGTTATTACAGTTTATGGTTAGCGACTTTGCTGGCATGCTATCCGCACCAACACATGGGTGAATTTTTCTTCTGGTCCAGTCTCAGTCACGCCCAATTCTTTAGGTGATACAACTGCAAATACAACTATATGCAAAAGTTTTGGCACCCCTTATCGAATGACATTTATATGTTGATTTTCTAAGTGAAAAGTAAGTTAAAACATCCTCGCATAGAACACACTGTACACATTTTAATGCACACTGACTGTTTATTTGCTGAATTTAACATACAAAAATGTGGCCTGTGCAAAAGTTACGGCACATGTTATGTTTTGCGTTTTTCCAATGGGTTATACTCAGAAAATAATAGAAATTGTGCACTAAAATGGGCAGAGAAATGCCATATTTAAGCATGTTCTCTGTGGAGGATGTGTTAACTTAAGACATCAGAACATGTCATTTGTAATTTGGGATGTTCAAACTTGTGAGACTGTGTTCTGATGCCCTTGTGGCTGAAATCCTCACAGCAATGTTCCAAGAGCAAAGGAGGACAAATTCCTTGTTAATCCCCAGAAACGCTGGAGTCAAACTTTTGGACATATAGTGTACATATGACCTTTTGACCCTCATGCACATAAACCAGTCAGCGAGCATTCCTTCATCTCCTCATCCGTTTCCTCCCCGCTCTGTAGATTCCTTTCTTCCAATGTGTTGGAAAGATTTAACATACAGAATGTAAGCGAGAGGCAAAATGTGGAATAAAAACCCAAACAAACAAAACAAAAGTAGCAACGCTTTGATACAGCGTCTGAAATAAACCCGCCTGGGGGATCCGGGCTTCTACGCTTTCAAAACAGGCAGAATGTAAACAGGACAACTATCACAAAAACTGACAACTGAAATGGGCCAAAAAGTAAAAAAAGAAAAAAGATCTAAAAACCGATTAAATATTGAAATCAGTTATACAGTTTTTTTGTGTTTTGTTTTGCTTTCTTGTGAAGCGAACCTTTCCAGACTTGCTGCTTGCTTTGTGCGGTGGGGTCTTTTAGGACGAGCAAACACATCCTTCAGTTTCAATCTTTAACACAAACAGTCACACGCGCACGCATACACATACTCGACTCTCTATCCAAACATTTCCTACAGCTGGTAAGAAACATTAAGTAAATACAGTCCGAAGGCTTCAGTGCCAGTCTCTATTGCGGGTGCGTACAGAGCTCCACAGCCTGTTTGTGAGAGGACGGCGCTGTGTGGAGGGACTGTACGAGGAGAGGAGGGAGAGCCGAGGCAGGAAAACGCTGAAGGCTGGGGTTTCATTGTCTACGATAGACACTGCAAAAACATCTTGACAAGTGAGAGCACCTTAAACGCAGATGTCGTGGGTTCTATACTGAAGGCAGTGGTTATATATCGTACTGTGAACACTTAAAGAACCATACGAATGCATAAATGTTTCTCCGCATGGTTGAATAGGTCTGAAATATGCCTCTGAGGAGCTTTCCAATATGCATGGACGTTCAAACTTATTTATATTCATATCATATCCAGAGAGTAACCGAACTTTAATCATGGTTTACAGCTTATCTGTAGCGTTAAGAGCAGGTTTCGAATCCAGGGGGTGTGTAGGGGGGTCCTGGCCTCCCGTAAGAGTAAAATGACCCCCCCATAAGAGAGATAAAATTGAATTTGTAGCCTTCTCATACTGCTTCTCTGAATAAACAGTGAATATTCTGACATACATGCATATTTTCTATATTTTCATTGCGTATATCATTAGACTCCACCCCCTAAATAAAATATATACTCATCCAGATCGACTTTGTAGCAAACCTGACCAATCTAGTGCATGAGCTGCATCGCTCTGATTTAAAACTGAAGAAGTTTACAGACTGAGCGCCTCAAGCTGCTGAGAAACTTTAGATATTTTTGACTTTATGTCGGTAACAGCCCTGAAGACGCAGACAAAATTAATGTTGTTAGCAGCCAAGCTAAGCTAAGCCAAGCCTAGCCAAGCTAAGCTGTTTTTATTAGTGAAGAGTTTTCAAGTTCGAGAACACGCAAAGGAACGTTCACACTGGCCTACATGTGCTTTTCTATGCAACAACCGAAGTATGACCAGCAAAGTGAATCATAATTTGGTTTTACCTCTTATGGGACCCACCAAACCCGCCTGCTGGTGACTAAATCAGTTAATTAACTGAGAAAAAGACCTATTAGACCTGCTTTCCATAGTCAGACTTTCCAAAAGAGGACCTCAAAGACCTCTGCCACAGTTCGAGTCTGGCCAAGGACTCAATTAGTATAGAATGGCATTCCTGCCCGAGCAGGGACTCGAACCCCTGTCTGCAGCGTGGAGGGCAGCAGTACTACCCACTATACTTTACCTACTCATCTCAGCAGACATTTTACTTAACTGGCTTCAGATACTGCATGTACAGTTTATAATGAAAAGGAAATAAGTTGTGTGTTATCTTGTGATTTTGTGCTAAATGTGCATACAAATATGTGGCAATGAACCAAAGAAATGTTAAAATATCTATAGCTGATATTGCGTCTCGTGTTGCACAATGTGTGCCCTCGTTTATTCATAACAATATAAAATATTTTGGAAGTTGTTAAATGGGAAGGCACCCAAGCACAACCCATGTGGGCAACATTGCTTTGGTTCTTTAAAGAACCTTTAAAATTGGGTCCAAAGCAATAAAAATGGCTATGCTGTTCTTACAAGTTAATCTTATACAGAACACTTTTTTTAATGAATATGATAAAAAAAATTTTCTTGTACTTCAGGAAATAATTGTGCCAAAATAATAAGATATTTTATCTCATAAGGAATAAAGGAATAGTGACATCATAATGCTTAAAGCATTAGCATTAGCGTCAGCGAACTAGAGTTATTACTATCATTGTGTGGTGTGATACACTATTTAAGTTTAATTACACAATTCATTTGTTTTATATTCCAAAAACCTTCCTGATTCTTTTTCCTTCTTAGAATTAAACAGGCTGTGCCTTTAATACTGATATATGTAAATGAGTCTGCTCTGATTGGCTGTGCCTCTTTCAACAGTCCAGGTATCAGCTTGAGTGGGCAAGGCTAAACAGCTGTAGCCTAAATGGGTGGATCTATGTAAATGAGTTGGTTTGCATTCTACATCAAATATGTTTATGTAAAATTTTTTCGTTTTATTGAAGCAAAAAAGTCTAGAAACGGACTGAACTATAAAAATCTGATATAAATGACAAATATTAGTTATATTTTAATACATTTAAGATTCCTTCACTTGCCAAGATGTATGTATTTGTCTGCAGTGTGCGCGTCTACGCGTCTCAGTCCCTCCTCATACTTTATAGTAGATGTTAGCCGGGCTCTGAGGGGGCATTTCCTGGACGATGTAGACCGGATGTCCGTAATCCCCGCTGACTTTTTCGTAGTGCGGGCAGAAGGCGGAGTCTGAAGTCCGCAGTGGGATGATGATATCACTGGGCTCAGAGCCACCAGTGTTGCCCCCCATGGAGGGGCCGCCGGCCGTGACACCAGTGCCACTGCCCCGTTTCGGGGTCAGCGAGGACAGCGACAGGGCCGGGTGATGCGTCTCAGAGTGCTTGGCCTTCCTCCGGCAGTAACACACCACCCCGATCACCACGCCGACCAGCAGCAGGAAGGCGGCTCCGCCTGCCCCGCCGGCGATAAGGGCGATGTTGGAGGCGGGAACTGTGCCCCCGTCGCTCTGCCCACCTGCCTCATCCTTGGAGGAGCTGCCTTCGTCATTCTGACCTGGATGAGAGAGACAGAGACAGAGAGAGAGAGAGAGATTTGTTGCAGGGTAGGATGAAACTTTCATGCAACTTGTTTCAAGTTGCTTGAAACCTGTATGAAACTAAATTGCAACTCACTTGAAACTCAGCATCTTGATTTCATGGAAAAAGTTTCATGAAAACAGCCAATCAAAACACCAATCAATGCATCATGTGATCATATCAAAAGATCCTCCTGTCTTTATACAAGGCTGGTCATTTTTTAATGTTAAAGTAAACAGAATAAAGTGAGAAGTGCAAACTCAAACCTGTTAATATGGAATGTGAATCAAATGTAAATGTAATCAATTACGTGACTGTGTAATAACTGTGTAATTACATTTACTTAGTCTAGTTGTATAACAGTAATAGATGTAAAAATCAAAGGGTTACACTGAAGAACACTTTCATAATGCAAAGAACCATTTATTCATGCAAAGGGTTCTTTGAGTGTTCATGGTTCTGCACAGATCCATTTTCTTTACTAAAGAACCTTTGAGGAACCATCATTGTTAAGTGTGTAAATGTGTGCAGTTAAATCATTAAAATCTACACTCCTTGTTTCTAAAAAGGAAGGTTCCCCTTTAGTAAAGACTATATATAGAATGGTTCTATATAGAATGGTTCTCTGCATGGAAAAGTAGTTCATCAAACTGATGGAGACTATTATACATGGTTCTATATAGAGCCATCAACATTCAAAGAGCCATCTGCATGCTGAAATGGTTCTCTGTATGGTAAGATGGTTCTTCAGACTGATGGAGAATGTGTTGTATATGGTTCTATATACAACCATGAACACTCAAAGAACCATTTGTATGCCTAAATGTTTCTTTGCATGGTGGAATGGTTCTTCAGACTGATGGAGAATGTGTTGTATATGGTTCTCCATCCATCTGAAAGACCATTTCACCACGCAAAGAACCCTTTAAGCATGCAAATGTTTCTTTGAGTGTTCACTGTTCTATATAGATCCACAGTCTTTATTAAAGAACCCTTGAAGAACCATCATTTGTAAGAGTGTAGTTAGTTAGTAAGTTAGATAGTTAAGGTTCTTATTTTTACATTTAAATTTAAATCATATAAATGATTTTTTGTGAACCAGGTTTTGCCAATAAAGCACCAGGAACTGAACGTCTACAGGGCCGACGCTGTGGCCTGTATTATCTATGAAAACATAAAGAATAGATCGGATCTGTTTTGGCTGATAGCCAACAGTACTCAGATCAGAGAACCAAGGAAACGCAGCAGGACGTCCTATTTGTTACAGTAAGTGTTTGCTGTTTATGGATGGGAGGACACTGAGGTTCTGCTTCACTAGTGACTGTTAACCCTCTGGGGTCCATAAACTCGCCATCATCAAATTCGATGTTTCTATATCTGTGTCTGTATCTTTGTGATGATCTAGCTCAGAAATCCAGTTCAAACCCTTCCTGAATCTGTAGAGTCGCCCTTTCCGTACGAGACTCACATCCAGAGTTATGAGCCTATGAAGAGGGGCTGCCTTGTCTGCCTTGTCTGCCTTGTATTTGTGTGTCCGTCTACATTCTGTGTGAAACTGACCGATGGACACTCAGGAAATCACTAAGGACTGACCATCACGCCGGAAACCCTTCATTCTTCATTCAGTCCACATCAGAGACTCATGTGAAATGGAGTACAGAGAGTTTACAGCTGCTGAAGCTGCTGAAGAGGTTTTGGAAAGTAGTGATGAAGATAACGGAGCATTTAGACATGAAACATATGAGGATCATGATATATGAAGAGCCTTTAAGGGGGTTAAGCTGTGCTATTATGTGCATGAAGTGTGAGTTGCTGTGTTTTGTCCCAACTCTGTCCCCCGTCTCACACCTGGAGTCCTGGTGTTGGTTCGGGCCGGATCAGGCTTGGGTTTGGGGGGAAGTCCGTAGGCAGCTGCGGGATCAAACAGCAGAGAGTGAGGAACTCATAAACCTCATTTTTTTAGAAATGTTTTTAATCTGAATAAGCTTTCTCTTTGACATTTTGCTATACATGAACTTACAAAACACAAATTGGTTTCCATTTCTTCCCAGCAACAAACACTGAAAAAGAGCTGTGGACTCGAGTCATATAACCTGGACTCGAGTCAGACTCGAGTCATGAATTTGATCAAACTCGACTCAACAAAACTGAGAAAGAGTTGCGACTCGGCTTTGACTCGAATGCCAATGACTTGGACTTGAGCCTCATGACTCGGAAAGACTCGAGACACAGAGTGGGAGAAATGCAAAGAGAGTCTGACTGCAAATGAGACAAGATATGAATGGATTCGCTTTATGCTATAAATTTGATATACAGTAACGTCGTCATGTATCTGTTACTGAAATGAAGGTTCTGTTCAGGTACATTTTTTGTTCATCAAGGTACAAAACGACGTAAATGTTCCCTCAAAGCTCCAACAGTGGTTCTAAGGTCTGATTGTGAACCTTAAATAAGTGTTTTCCAGGTGAAAAGTTCGTATTTGTACCTTTTCATAACCGAATGTTTTAAACAGAACAGTAAAATAAAAGCCTGGAGACGAGACGGGGTGTGTGGAGTCAGTACAGCTTAGAACATATCATTTCAGTGGATTATGGTTCAGTTATGTTCCCTGACTAAAGGTACTGAGATGGACCCTTGAGGGTCCTACCCCAGTGACAAGAGGGGAACCGCCCCAGTGACAGTCTTTATTTCTGAGTGTGTGTGTGTTTAAGTGTTCAAGTTCACTTCTATAAGGTAGTAACATAAGGAGCATCGTAACATCAATAATCCCTCGCTCAGCGCTTAAACTGCAGCCCTAATACACTCTCAGAAATAAAGGTAGTAAACTGTCACTTTATTTGGAAGCGTAAAAAAAAACAAACGAGCCACACACCACTAACATGCTGTCACTAAAAGACTGTATTACTGTTACCATTGTTTTTTGTGTCCAGTGCTGAAACGGCCTTAAATTAGCTGAAGAATGCAGACTGACTCGTTTAGGACTCGGAGATCAGGACTTGGGACTCGACTGTACTGACTCTGGACTCGAGTATCAAGACTTGAGTCTTACTTGTTACTTGTAACTTAGTGACTTGTTCCCACCTCTGCTGAAAGAACCCCCTATACATGTACAGCGGTGCATATACATCTACAGAGAACAGATAATTGTTGTGTTGATGGTGAGGACGATGTACTTACTCTGTCCCACTTTGAGCACCACCTTCATCCCTCGCGTCACACACACTCCTCCCCGCATGCTGTCTATCCCTTGCTTTGTGCCGTCCGAGGTAGCTGAGACACAGAGAGAGAGAGAGAGAGAGAGAGAGAGAGAGAGGGAGAGCGAGATGAAGAGCATTTCTCTAAACGTGTTGTTCTTGTTGAGTTAAAAACAGAAGTGAACTCAGTGTGTGTCTGTGTGTCTGTGTGTCTGTGTCTGGTGCTGGGGGGGGGGTGGGGGGGTGGGGGGTGGTGGTTCTCCCCTCCTGTAAAACGGTGCTCAGCCAGAATACATACTGACTGCCTTCTGACTCTCTGGGCCAGTTTCAACTGCAAATCAGACACAAATTCTGTCTGCAAAAGATGTAGAAATGGCATACTATAGACAGACAGACAGACAGACAGATAGACAGACAGACAGATAGATAGACAGACAGACAGGCAGGCAGATAGATAGATAGATAGACAGACAGACAGACAGACAGACAGACAGATAGATAGATAGATAGACAGACAGACAGACAGACAGATAGACAGACAGGCAGGCAGATAGATATGTAGATAGACAGACAGACAGACACACAGACTGACAGACAGGCAGGCAGATAGATAGATAGACAGACAGACAGGGAGATAGACAGATAGATAGACAGACAGACAGGGCAGATAGATAGACAGACAGACAGACAGACAGATAGATAGATAGACAGACAGGCAGGCAGAGAGACAGACAGATAGACAGACAGACAGGCAGATAGACAGATAGATAGACAGATAGGTAGACAGACAAACAGATAAATAGACAGACAGACAGATAGATTGACAGACAAATAGACAGACAGACAAATAGATAGACACACAGGCAGATAGATAGACAGATGGACAGACAGACTGACAGACAGACAGATAGATAGATAGATAGATAGATAGATAGATAGATAGACAGATTCATATTACATAATAAATCAGAGGACAGTATAGCTCACAGTCATACTTCACAGTCAACACTAAATATTCACACCCTCCGTCACCGTCGCCGCAGGAACACTGACCCCTCACACTGACCACCACACTCACGCACTCAGAGGGAGAACGTACAGGACAGAACGTATCAGGATTAGAACCTTTTAGTTCTCCACAGAGAGTCCCGTTCATCTCTGCCTCTGAGAAATCCAGCTCAGACCCGGAGTTCCTAATACGGACATGAGGCCGACTACGGAATATCGACACAACTCTGGTGGTCTATTGCTCACGGTGGGCTGCCTTCCAAATAGCCACTAAACAATCCTCCTCCCTGAAGACCCGCCCACCTGCAAACCTGAGTGCTTTTTAAACAGCACACAGAGCAGGGAGATAAACATGCAGAACACAGCGAGCCCAGAGTCCAGAACCTGTGAGCGGGTTCTCTATTACTCACACAGCAGAGGGAGGAGTGGAGGAGTACACTCACTCATCACCTACAGACAGACACTCTCTCTCCACCATCAACACTTACACACTCCCTCTCTCTCTCTCTTCATCATCATCATCTCTCTCTCTCCTTCACTGATCCTTCTGCCTCTCTTACTTTCTTCATCTCTCTCTCTCTCTCTTTCTCTCGCTCACTCGCTCGCTCTGTGGAGCTGCAGGGGTGTTAGTGGAGGTGTAGAAACAGAAGGTGCTGAAGAGTGACTCAGAGAGAGAGAAGAAAGAGCAAGAGAGAGAGAGAAGAAAGATAGAAAGGCGTGAGAGACAGAAAGAGAAAAGTAAAGAAAGGAAGGGAATGGGGAAAGAAGAAAGAGACAGTAAAAAGGGGTGAGTGGGAGAGAGAAGAGAGAGAAAAGGGAAAGAAAAGAGAGTAAGAAAGGGAAAGAGGTAGAGAAAGAGAAGAGAGAAGAAAGAGAAGGAGAAAGAGAAGGGAAAGAGAGAAGAGAGGGAAAGAAAAAGATACAAAGAGACAAGAGTGAGACGGTTCATATCACAGCTTTTTATATTACAACTTATATTACCGTACAAAAACTATATATTGGAATGGTGCAACACTGGTGTATACTACTGTGTATACTGTGTACACCGGTCAGGCATAACATTCTGACCACCTCCTTGTTTCTACGCTCATTGTCCATTTTATCAGCTCCACTTACTATATAGGTGCACTTTGTAGTTCTACAGTTACAGACTGTAGTCCATCTGTTTCTCTGATACTTTGTTAGCCCCCTTTTACCCTGTTCTTCAGTGGTCAGGACACCCATGGACCCTCACAGAGCAGGTACTATTTGGGTGGTGGGTCATTCTCAGCACTGCAGTAACAGTGACGTGGTGGTGGTGTGTTAGTGTGTGTTGTGCTGGTTTGAGTGGATCAGACACAGCAGTGCTGCTGGAGTTTTTAGACACCTCAGTGTCACTGCTGGACTGAGAATAGTCCACCAACCAAAAATATCCAGACAACAGCGTCCTGTGGGCAGCGTCCTGTGACCACTGATGAAGTACTAGAGGATGACCAACACAAACTGTGCAGCAGCAGATGAGCTATCGTCTCTGACTTCACATCTACAAGGTGGACTGACAAGGTAGGAGTGTCTAATAGAGTGGACAGTGAGTGGACACAGTGTTTAAAAACTCCAGCAGCACTGCTGTGTCTGATCCACTCAAACCAGCACAACACACACTAACACACCACCACCACATCAGTGTTACTGCGGTGCTGAGAATGACCCATCACCCAAATAGTACCTGCTCTGTGAGGGTCCATGGGGGTCCGTGGAGCTGATAAAATGGACAATGAGCGTAGAAACAAGGAGGTGGTCATAATGTTATGCCTGATCTGTATATATATATATGTATTTTGTTTCTTACATATTTTTGCATATTTAAGTTCTACAAGGGGGCTACACACCTAAGATTTTCACTCACCTTTACTCTGTGTAAATGTGATGTAACAATAAACGTGATTTGATTTTATTTGAATAAGGCCCAAACTGAATTAGGCCTCACTGGAACAAACTGCATAGGGCCTAATTAAGCTAATGAGTGCTTGGACCCCTGAATTGCTGTTTGCGCCTATATTTATTATTATTATTTTACTATTATTTTCTGGGGTTTTTTTGGAAAAACACTGTAACTAAAACAGAACAGAGCTCTGACCTACATGTAACACCGAGACACTCTCAGAATGACGGACAGCTCAGACGGTCAGAGGCTTTCTTTTAGGGAGAGGAGGACAGGATGAAGGGATAGACAGATAGATGGGGATAGACAGAGAGCTGGACGAGTAATTGAGATGATGATCTATGGCGATGGAGGGAGATTGCCCAAAGAGAGAGAGAGGGAGAGGGAGGAGAAGTGGGACGGCCGGCAGACCGAAAAAGTGAAAAAAACTGCTCATGTGCAAAACTCAAACTCGGCCGCTCACTGAGCCGTGCTGCTCCCGCAGGCTCTCACTCTCACTTGGGTATTATTTATTTATTTTAAACTTCCCTCTGGGATATCCTCAAATGGCCCACACACTGACCCACTTACACCCCCCCTACTGGACCCCCTAAAACCCTGCCTTTCAGGCCTGACAAAAGAATGATGAATTATTTTAAAGGTTACATATTTTCAGAACATTAAAGGGCAACTCCACTGATGTTTCAAAGTTTCTGCATAATTAAATGGTTAAGATGTAAACAGAGAGGTTCAGAGTAGTTTGGTGTGAAACGCTCTGTTCTAGATAAACTTACAGAGTCAGAATTGTTCACAGACGTCCACCTCTACAAAACGTATTATTTTCAGATTTTCCATTATTTTACCTTCATCAATTATATATTTCATATAAAAACTCAGAAGACATGTGGACCCAGATAGCAGACAGTTTTGGGCCAATTCTTTGCTACGTGAGTGCTGGTTGACTAAAGGTCGCTCGGCATACCGTCCGGAATAGGGCCAGATGCCAGACAGGTTCATAAGGTTTTGCCCTGTGTCTAAATCTGTGGTCCAATTCTGGCACGAATATTGTGGACCAATGATGTATTGGGCCAGATTTGGGCCACATCCATTAGTTCTACTCACTTTACAGTGTCTGGGCCAGATCTGGGCCAAGGACCCTGCTGTACACTGGGCCAGAACAAACCCAAATACGTAGCCCACAAGTGGGCCAGACAAATTTGCTAACTTGATACACTCTTAAAAATGTTGGTTCTTCAATGGTTCTTTAGTAAAGGGAACAATTCTTTATAGAACAATGAACACTCAAAGAAGCCTTTGCGTGATTACAGCGTTCTTTACATTGTTAAAGTGTTCCTTTTTGATAATGTAATGTTGATGGGTTTCTATAGAAACGTGTTGAAAAGAGTTCTATATAGCACCAAAAGGGTTCTTCTATTGTTGTGATGTCAAGCCTGTAACAATAGAAGAACCTTTTTAGTGCTATATAGAACCTTTTTTAAAAAGGTTCTATATAGACCCAAATAAAACACACTGTCCATCAATCTAAAGAACCTTTCACGATGCAAAGAACCCTGTAATCACACAAAGGGTTCTTTGAGTGTTCATGGTTCTTTTCTACCTTTTTGAGAAGGGTTCTATATAGCACCAAAAAGTTCTTCTACTGTTACGATGTCAAGCCTGTAACAATAGAAGAACCCTTTTTTAGTGCTATATAGAACCCTTTTCAAAAAGGTTCTATATAGAACCAAATAAAACACTCTCCATCAAGCTAAAGAACGTTTCATGATGCAAAGAACACTGTAATCACACAAAGGGGTCCTTGAGTGTTTATGGTTCTATATAGAACAGTGGACTTTAATAAAGAACACTTAAAGAACCATCTTTTTTAAGTGTGGAGGTTCACTGGTGGTTCTGGATAGTAAATAAAATGTCTATATTTGTGTTGTAGTCATGGCAACCCCTGGTTCCCATCACCACCACTGTAAAGACATCTGAACCATTTCACACCAAACCACTAAGAATCTCTCAATTATGGAGGAATTTTTAAACCACTGGTGCTTCCCTTTAAAGAATATTGCCCAGGTTCACATCACAAAATCTGAGAATACTTTCTTTCTGGTGCTAAAATAAGACATTTTAAAGCAGCTGAAAAAATGAAAAGTGTTAAGTTGTAGCATTAAATATGGCCGAAACTATCACATCTCATAAAGACTGATTTGTAAGTAAGGGCAGAGGATGCACCAATAGCTTCAGCTCCTGAGGAATTAGTGAAAATCTGCTGGCCTCACACTGGGCCAGTGTAATTTGGCTGGTCAGGCTTGAGACCCAGCAGCCAAGAAGCCCTTATTGACCCTCCTGCAGTACCAGAGGACGACTACAGGTGGCACTCTCACCAAACCAGATTGCCTGATTAAAGGGCCCATATTGTACATTTTTTTTCTGTATTTTATTTTTTAGCCCCCTGAACTCCACCTATGTGTGGTTTTATGCACTAAAAGCAATCATATTTCATTTTTGCATGACTATTTTGCATGACTAACCTTTCTTTATCCCTTATAATGAGATTGTTTTTATTTCTGCACCATTAAAGGGCCCATATTGTGGGAAACTGAATTTTCCTTGCTTTGTTTTTAAAATAAAAAAGCCTAATATTGTATGTAAACACCCTCCAGTCCATACATGGAAATTATACAGCAAAAACTGGCCATTTTTAATTCACTGTTGTTGTGACATCACAAGAGCCAATGCGTTTATCCATCCATCCACATACCCACCTATTCAGCAATCAGCACTTTAGCTCTCCCCATTCACGCTGGAGTTACAAAGAGTGTTTCAGCCCAGACTTCTTTCTCACTGAAGCAAAACCAATCAGAACAGAGCTCATTTACATATATCAGTCAAGCACAGCAACAAAAACAGCTCTAATTCTAAGAGCTAAAGGGAGATTAGGAAACTCACGTTAAAACACTTTATGATTGGTTTTAGTACATAAAATTACACAAATATGGTTTGACTTAGCTAAAATAAAGAACATGGGCCCTTCAAGACTGATGTTAATGACCCCTGTTCTGATTGGCTGCCCAGTACTATGCATGGTTTAAAAAGCAGTCCGGGCTCAAATGCACAGAATAAATAGTTAAGCTGGGGCTGAAACCCTCAGGGATGAGGATGCTGTGGTTGTGTGTTTGGATCCTTTGGAAGGCTGCAAAGATCCGACTGCTTCGTGAGAGACAGGATCAGCACCACGTTTCATCGTTTTCCCACACATTCCACTCCAACAGCTCTGCTGCAGACTGTCTGCAGGAACAACACTCCGCTTCGCATCAACAGGAACAGGCAGGGCTGAACTGCTGTAGGCTGAATGCGCGATCATGGTTGTGACATCACAACCATGCTGACTCAAAACTGGCAGTGTAGTTTCCGTTTATGGCTGAGGAGTGAACTATTTTACTTTTACCATTTTACTTTTTACTACTTTTACAGTACTTTACTTAAAAAAAGTGTGTGTGTGTGTGACTCTCACTTTATAGCGAGAACCCTTGAGGAACCATCATTTTTAAGTGTGTAGTTGTTAGTGTAAATGAGTGCAATTAAATCATTAAAATCTACACTCAACAGATGGTTCTTCAAGACCTTTTTGAGAATGGTTCTATATAGCACCAAAAATGGTTCTGCATCTACAGGCCCAAAAGGAACATATTCACTCATTTTTAAACTCATTAAAACTGGTTCTTAACCAATAAGCATTGGTACGCTCTTGAAACAGATGGTTTTTCAAGGGTTCTTTAGTCAAGAGAATGGTTCTATTTAGAGTTATGAACACTCAAAGAACCATTTGCGTGCGTAAATAGTTCTCTGCATGGTGAAACTGCTCTTAAGATTGATGGAGAATGTGTTGTATAGGGTTCTATATAGGACCTTTTTGAAAATGGTTCTATATATCACCAAAAAGGGTTCTGCATCTACAGGCCCAAAAGGAACATATTCTCAACCAATAAGTATTGGTAAACTTTTAAAACAGATGGTTCTTGAAGGGTTCTTCAGTAAAGGGAATAGTTCTATTTAGAGCCATGAAGACTCAAAGAACTATTTGTGTGTGTAAAAGGTTCTATGCATGGTAAAATGGTTCTTCAGATTGATGGAGAATGTGTTGTATAGGGTTCTATATAGAGGCTTTTTGAGAATGGTTCTATTCAGCACCAAAAAGGGTTCTGCATCTACATCTGCATCACTCATTTTTAGACTCATTAAAAATGCTTCTCAACCAATAAGTATCGGTACACTCTTAAAAAAGATGGTTCTTCAAAGGTTCTTTAGTGAAGGTAATGGTTCTATTTAGGACAATGAATACTCAAAGAACCATTTGCGTGTGTAAATGGTTCTCTGCCTGGTGAAATGGTTCTTCAGATTGATGGAGAATGTGTTGTATGGGTTTCTATATAGGACCTTTTTGAAATGACTTTTTTAAGATATGGGCCCTTTAAAGCTGTTAGAATCTGTTTGTTTCTAACTTTTGCCTTAAACAGAGCGGAATTCACACCACTTTTCACTCTGATTTTCGCTCAGTCGTACTTAGACAGCAGTGCTGAGCACACATGACCTGCTGCAGATCACCAGATGGCGGCGGCGCGCGTGCGTGTGCGTGACTCTAGCCGTATAGCGAGATAGGACTCCTGAGGTTGACCTAAATCAGGCAGACGCTCCAGCTAAACACCTTCCCTCAGGCTGCTGAGACTCTGCTTTCTGCCATCATCATCATCATCATCATCACCGTCATCAAATCAATTCCAAACCTCAAACTGCTGGAAATAACGCGCAAAGAAAATCAGGAAAACACGCAACTGTACATGCAAGACTCTCACAAGTGTTTGTTATCATTGTATTTATCTCTTTGTGGGGGCCTGATCCCCCAATCTGATGAAAACATGAGGTTTATTGTGGACTGTGGGGACCAGGGGTGGAAAATATGGTGTAAAAAGTTAAAAGTTATATTAAACATCCAGCAAATCCTGGTCCTAGATCGGATACGTATCCGATTCGTGGCTATGCGACCTTAATGTGAATGCTCAGATCAATCTGAGTCACATTAGGGCAAAAAATCGGATTTGTGCCACTTTAACCTGGTAATGTGAGCGTAGCCTGACTCATACGTCATTCCGTGCAACAGCGTTTTAATCTACGATCACTTTTCGCACTGCTAGTTAAGATGCCCCGTAAGCGTCTGTGGTACAACCGAAATTCTGTGTGTGGCTAGTTTTAAACTAACTACTCTCACCGTAACTTTTAGGATGGACTTCTCCCCCCAACTTACGAGCGAACTTACGTTCAGCTGGTGCAACTGGCTACAGGGGTGGAAAATATGGTGTAAAAATATTAAAACCGTTTCTGTGACATTAAAACGAATGTTATATGTTACACATTCAGCAAAGTCATACCTGTCTGAGAACTGACTGGGCGTGGCCTAATATTCTAATTAAGCCAAATGATGGACAGGCCTCAGTCCACACCTTCCAGCCTGCCAAAGCAGAACTAAACACAAGCGAATGAGTGAAACAAGCTTTGTATAAGGTGGTGTTGCAGCCCCCCCGACAAAACTGACTGGTGCTGAAATCAGATTTCTTGATGCTCTGAATCAGAACCCGAATGGTTGTGAGGTCACAGATTTACACCCTTGTGCTCCTGCCGCCGTGATCAGCCGAATGCCACAGCTCACCAAACGGCAGGCACAAACCGTCCCACAGCGGGACATGAGACAGGTCGCTATGGCAACATGGCCACAAACAGCCTTCACCATAAAAGTCATCAGCGGAGTCTTACAGGGTGATAATGACTCCCAGGCCGGTCTCACACGTTCCCCGTGTGCAGGACACGAGTGCCAGCACTCGTCAGCTAAAACACCACAAACCAGCATCAACCCCGCGGTTCGGTTCGGTTCTGCTCAGCGTGTAGGGCCGCAATCTGCATCTACAGGCCCGAAAGAACATACTCACTCATTTTAATACTCCCTAAAATGCTTCTCAACCAATAAGTATTCCATACAGAACCATACACAACACATCCTCCATCAGTCTGAAGAACCATTTCACCATGCAAAATACTGTTTATGCATTCAATAGGTTCTTTCAGTGTTAATGGTTCTATATAGAGTCATTTTCTTTACTAAAGAACCCTTGAAGAACCATAATTTGTAAGTGTGTAGTTGTTAGTGTAAATGAGTGCAATACATCATTAAAATCTACACTCTTAAAACAGATGGTTCTTGAAGGGTTCTTCAGTAAAGGGAATGGTTCTATTTAGAACCATGAACACTCAAAGAACCATTTGCATGTTTAAAGTGTTCTCTGTATGGTGAAATGGCTCTTCAGACTGACGGAGAACTCATTAAAAATGCTTTTCAACCATAAGTATTGGTATACTCTTGGTTCTTCAAGGGTTCTTTAGTAAAGGGAATTGTTCTACTTAGAACCGTTAATACTCAAAGAACCATTTGCAAGGTTCTTTGCATGGTGAAATCGTTCTTCAGACTGATGGAGAATGTGTTGTATAGGGTTCTATACAGACCCTTTTTGAGAATGGTTCTACATGGCACCAAAACGGGTTCTGCATCTACAGGCCCAAAAGGAACATATTCACTCATTTTTACTCATTTAAAAAATGCTTCTCAAACAATAAGTACTGATGCACTCTTAAAAAAGATGGTTCTTCAAGGGTTCTTTAGTTAAGAGAATGGTTCTATTTTGAGCCATGAAGACTCAAAGAACTATTTGCATGAGTAAAAGTTCTTTGCATGGTGAAATGGTTCTTCAGGCTGATGGAAAATGTGTTATATAGGAGTTCTATATAGAACCTTTTTAAAAATGCTTCTATAACACCAAAAAAGGTTCTGCATCTACAGGCCCATAGGAACATATTCACTTATTTTTAAACTCATTAAAAATGGTTCTTAACCAATAAGTATTGGTACACTCCTAAAAAGATGGTTCTTCAAGGGTTCTTTAGTGAAGGGAATGGTTGTATTTAGAACCATGAACACTCAAAGAACCATCTGCTTGCTTAAAGTGTTCTTTGCATGGTGAAAGCGTTCTTCAGATGGATGGAGAATGTGTTGTATAGGGTTCTATACAGGACCTTTTTCAAAATGGTTCTATATATCACCAAAAAGGGTTCTGCATCTACAGGCCCAAAAGGAACATATTCACTCATTTTTAAACTCAGTAAACTGCTTCTCCACCAATAAGCATTGGTACACTCTTAACCAATGGTTCTTCAAGGGTTCTTTAGTAAAGGGAATGGCTCTATTTAGAACCATGAACACTCAAAGAACTATTTGCTTGCTTAAAGTGTTCTTTACATGGTGAAAGGGTTCTTCAGATGGAGAACGTTTTGTATAGGGTTCAGTCTTAAAACAGATGGTTCTTTAAAGGCTCTTTTGTAAAGGGAATGGTTCTATTTACAGCCATGAACACTCAAAGAACCATTTGCGTCCTTCAAGTGTTCTCTGCATGATGAAATTCTTCGGAGTGATAGAGAATATGTTGTAAAGGGTTCCAAAAAGGGTTCTACTATTCTTACAATGTCAAATTTGTGACAATCGACAATAGAGGAACCTTTTTTGGTGTTATATCGAACCAGATACAGCACATTCTCCATCAATAGAACTCATGGATCTGTAGAGAACAATTCCCTGTACTAAAGAACCCTTGAAGAACCATCTTTTTTAAGAGTGTAAAACTGTACCAACCTAAACTGAACTGGATGATGCTTCCTGAAGATGGATGGTTGTTGTGAGGTCAGAGATTTCCACCCGAAGCGGGAAGTTCGCATGTTTTCCTCATTACGCTTTCGGTTTGGAAGTTTAATAACAGCAGGAATCTGCCGCGCGAACCCGACTCACACTGTTACTGTTCTCTCAACAGCTTTTTCCCGCATATTTTTTAAGTAGGTAATATGAATAATTGATGGATTACGAGACTGAAGTGAGAGAATGAGTTATACAGAGACAAACAGAGAGAGATAGAGAGAAAATAAGAGATGGGGGGAAAGTTTTAATATGAAAAAATAAAGCAGAGGGATAGAGATAGTGGGGGAAGGAAAGAGAGAGAGAGCGAGAGAGAGAAAGAAAGAGAACAATCTGAGAGTGAAATGCTAAAGGTTTTTCTGGGTCATGTTTCTGTCGGCTCGGCTTGACAGAGACAGAGCGATAAGATGGAGGGGCGTGCGAGAAAGAGAAAGAGAAGAGAAAGAGTGGGGAGAGAGAGAGCGAGAGAGAGAATGTCCCTGCGTTGTAATAACCATCTAAAGAGGAAAACATCAGTATCCGTGAGAGAGAGAACAGACGCCCGTGTACTCGGCCACACCTGCAGCTTACATACCAAAACAGCAGGGGTGGGCAAAATCATCAATATCATGATAAAAAAACATCACGATACTCTTTTCTGAGTATATCATGAGTACGGTCAGCACAAAAACATAAACCCTGACCAAAGACAAAATTGCCATTTATGCCATTTTAAGATGGTTCCTCAAGGGTTCGTGAGTAAAAACAATGGTTCTATGTAGAACCACAAACACTCAAAGAACCATTTGCATGCTTGCATGCTTCTTTGCATGGTGGAATCGTTCTTCAAATTGATGGAGAATGTGTTTATGGTTCTATACAGCACCAAAAAATGTTCTGCTGTTGCCATGATGTCAAGCTCGGGAACAACAGCAGAACCCTTTTTGGTGTTATATAGAACCCTTTTCCAAAAGGTTATGTATGAAGTCATATACAACACACTCTCCATCAATCTGAAGAACCATTTCACCATGCCACGAACACCTTAAGCGTGCAAATGGTTCTTTGACTGTTCGTGGTTCTACACAGATCCACTGTCTTTACTAAAGAACCATCTTTCTGAAGATAATGAAGGAAAGCACACTTTTATGATTGATAAAATCTGCTTTGAATATGACATTATGACAGTAAACAGGCTCCAATACATGCAACACAATCCAAAGTCCTTAACAGTGGACAACCGTTGGTCATCCAAGGCAACGAATTCTATTATTTGCTGGTTAAACTTTACACTCTGTGGTTTGTGAATGTTTAAACTGAGTGTCCAGATGGCCTCAGTGTGCTCACAGGGACATTCCGCTCTGCTCCTGTTGTTGTGTTCTGCATATCGAGTTGTGTTTTCAGGTGCTGTTAAACCTGTAGTGGGTGATGTATCTCCTCTTGACGCTCCGCATGAACAGAGGCAATAACTTCAGGTCCCGTGTTCCTCGTCGAGGCTGTGTAGTAGTTATGCATGGCTGATATTTTCACTGTTGATCTGCTGCTGCTCTAACTGTTTGAACACGTCTGCACTGACCGAAGGAATCATTCAAATGATTTGTGCAGTGTTAGATTTTGTACTTTTGGTCTTTTCTCAACTACAATTTTCAGCCTTTTTTTCCTTTCATCGGAAAACCAAAAGGGCCACTTTTGGGACAATTTTGTTGTCAATTAGTTCATCACAAACGCAAACTAAGTCTGAAATATCATTTACGAGTAAAACTCAGCGCTGATGTGGGTAGTAATGGTCACATCAGTACTGTCAGAGGACGCTTTCAGCAGATTACGCTGGACGGTGCTCGGGGAGAACTATGGATAAATCAATGAGCAGCAAACTAACAAAAGCAGCAGCGAAGTGGAAAACTCCAGTTCCCCTCGAAAACAAGACGGAATATGCACCCAAGACGCATTTAAAACAGATACAAATTTGATCACTCAAACCATTTTAGGAGGTACTGAGACACATTTGATGTTACAGTAGTGTAAACACTTCCATCTCTCCACGACATATTCAACAACCAAAACTCCTCCCAGTACAAGCAAAACCCTTCCCAGTACAACCAAAACTCCTCCCAGTACAACCCAAAACCCCTCCCAGTACAACCAAAACTCCTCCCAGTATAACCAAAACCCCTCCCAGTACAAACAAAACCCCTCCCAGTACAACTGAAACCCCTACTAGTACAATCAAAACTCCTCCCAGTACAACCAAAACCCCTCCCAGTACAATCAAAACTCCTTCCAGTACAACCAAAACTCCTTCCAGTACAACCAAAACCCCTCCCAGTGTCTGTCCATATTGCTATTAAGGGTTTTGGTTGTACTGGGAGGAGTTTTGGTTGTACTGGAAGGAGTTTTGATTGTACCGGAAGGAGTTTCATTTGAACTGGGAGGTACAACCAAAACTCCTCCCGGTACAATCAAAACTCCTTCCAGTACAACCAAAACCCCTCCCAGTACAACCAAAACTCCTCCCGGTACAATCAAAACTCCTTCCAGTACAACCAAAACCCCTCCCAGTACAACCAAAACCCTCCCAGTACAATCAAAACTCCTTCCAGTACAACCAAAACTCCTTCTAGTACAACCAAAACCCCTCCCAGTACAACCAAAACCCTCCCAGTACAATCAAAACTCCTCCCAGTACAACCAAAACCCTTAATAACAATATGGACAGACACTACTCTGTAAAACAAACTGTAGATGAAGAGGCCGAACGGATAAATTGGTAATTGGCTGCCGCAAACCAAGCGGATTTGCATATTCTGTCCCACACCGCAATCAGATTTCAGTCCGACTAAACGGAGGCGCATTTGACTACAAAGTGTAAATGCATGTGGCTAAAATCTTATCAGGATACAATCCACATACCAGATACTAGATCAGGTATAAATGGGGTCTATGTTTCTTCTCGCCATTAAGCTGCATTATGGACTGTAGTCTTGAGACGGGTTTCTAATAAGAACCCTGAACGGTACAGTATTTTGCAGTTCGCCTTTATTGATAGCCTACACCTAGCCAGAAACAAAACAAAAACAAAATATCTATATCTCACAATTAAAAACCCAACGAACGAATATCCAAATATTCGGGTCCCTAATTTTACTTGTTCCAGCAAATAAACAGTAATTGTGCCTCCTCTGTGGAGGATGCGTCGACTTACTTTCACTTACAAAACCAACAAACCAAGGAAAGTGACCAGGGATGCCCAAACCTTTGCATGACTGTAAGCACTATGATAAAATGTGGCTCCAGTGACGCAAAGCCTCCTGCGTTAGTGGTGCAGTGACACACAGACACTGAGGGTGGTAGGACTGTAATTCGGTGTTAAAGCTTGTCCTCCTCTTGTCCAAAATCCACCCAGCCCCCAACGCACGAGGGCCTCACAAAGGGACCAAAATAAAGACGCATTATGGGGGGGCACTGAGCCGAAATAACACACACTGACATCTGAGTCAGCCCGAAGCTAACAGCATCGCAGAGAGAGAGGGAGAGACAGAAAAAAACGAGTGTTACGGACTGCCCATCAAAAGTTTGAGGACACAGCTTTTTAAAACGTTTCTAACACAAATTAGCATCTTTTATTTGTCAGTTTTCAAAAAATTTCACCTATTAATGGAGTAGTTTGGTGAAAAACGTAATGTATACAGTTTCCAATCAATGAGACAAAGACATATTTGCTGTCTGCTTCTTTAGTTTTGCACTGGAGCTACGAGGCTAAACAGCTGCTAGGTTAGCATTGTGCCTAAATCACCACACGTTCGCCTCAAACCGTGTCGAGTTGTTCGGTGATCTCTACAAGACTTGCCTATGTGGTTCAGCACACTTTACCTGCAGAGAACAAACTCAAATTTGGCATTTTTATGCAAATTTTAGTGCATAATTTCTACTTATTTGCTGAGTTTAACATAAAGCACTCTAGAACCTGAAAGTCCATGAATGAACAAAGTCGGCTTAAAAAGCTTGAAAAGTTAAGTGTTGATTGTTAGCTGTCAATTTCTTTTTAAAATCTTAACCCTCTGCTACACAACGTTGCCTCAAGGCAACAAACCCCACTTTCCTCACTTTACACTAAAATTATACATATTTAATGACAATGACAGGGTTAATAATACAGGGAAGAGTTCGAGTAAGTCAATAAAAAGCATGTATCTGGCCACACTACCTCTTATTGGACACTTCAAACCTCTTCTTTAACATTTCAGTATCTTTTTTTTATGAGAATTTGCAGAAGTATGTTTGTTGCCTAGAAGCAACGTTGTAGAGCAGTGGAATGGATTCAGCCAGTCACAAGCCAGATCTCTCTATTTCAGGGAACACAGATCTATATAATTTCTTCCCATTGTTGCACAATGTTGCCTCAGGGCAACATACCCCAAAAGGACCCCTGTACACATTATTATTTAAAAATGATTTAGTAATCAGGTCGATTTTATGCAAGAAAAGTGAATTGAATATATTTTTTAATTGCTGTCATAATGTTGCAGTAGAGGATTATTTAGATTTACATAATAATTCCAGGTGGTTGCTAGAGTGTTGCTAGGCTGTTGCCATGTTTTCCCAGGTGGTTGCTAAGGTGTTGCTGGGCTGGTGCCATGTTTTCCCAGGTGGTTGCTAAGGTGTTGCTGAGCTGTTGCCATGTTTTCCCAGGTGGTTGCTAAGGTGTTGCTAGGCTGTTGCCATGTTTCCCCAGGTGGTTGCTAAGGTGTTGCTAGGCTGTTGCCATGTTTCCCCAGGTGGTTGCTAAGGTGTTGCTTGGCTGTTGCCATGTTTCCCCAGGTGGTTGCTAAGGTGTTGCTAGGCTGTTGCTACATTATCCTATATAGGTGGTAAAGTATTGATAAGCAGTTGCTGTTGTATCCCAGGTGGCTGCTAATATGTGTGTATATGTGTGTGCTAGTAAGTGAATTTGTATGTAAGGCTGAACGATTTGGGGAAAATATTTAATTGCGATTTTTTTTAGAAATATTGTGACCACAATTTAAATTATTGTTATTATATATATAAATATATTTTTCTTTGGCCAAGAAATTCAGAATATCCACTTTTTCTGGCTTGAGGCTTGACCTCTGAACACAATGTGCCAGTGATTTGTGGTTGTGATGTGACAACACATGAAGGTTTGGTTGCCTCTGATTGGTCTGACTCATCTACAGGCTGTTCACAAGCTCTTTGATATTAGGTTAAATTTCCCCAATTGAAACTTAAAACAACTTTTTGATAAAGCAGTCTATAATTTAAAAAATGTTTTTCCCCACAATCCAGTAAATTCAGCTAAATAAACAAAACGCATTAAAATATGCAGAAGTGTGTTCCCTGTTGTAAGAATAACTGAGGACAAATGAACAGCACTTTTTATCCCTCCCTTCACGTCCCTGTTTGAATATGTAGAATAAAAGTCCCCTCTCAATCAGCAGCTGTGTTTAATTTTTGAAGTTCATGCATCATTTATGAACAACAGATCGTGAAACTCTTAATGAACGGATGCAGCAAACGTTTTGCACTCAGGCCGAATCCGTTGCCTTGCCATTCCGAACGCTGCTCTACCTGTCCTCCATGTGCGATTCTGCAGAAGAAAGCTCTCTCTCTCTCTCTCTCCCTCTCTCTCTCTGGCTGAGGTAATTATTTTAATTAACTGGGTAATGGCACCTATCAGAGGTATGTGAGCGGATGAGAGAAGCTAAGAGGATTGGTGTGGAAATGGATCCAGAGCGTTCCGCCAAAGCTCCGAACGGAAGTAGAAACACACGCTGCCTCTTCACACACAGGTACACACCATTAACACACACGGTTGGTCCAAAAGCTGCATGGAGACCACCAGCGAAACGGAATACACTGCTACATTTCAGGTAATAGATTAGTCAATTATTCTAGAAAATAAAAAACTCAACAATAACATCTATATATATATATATCGCTGTTGTCGGAAGAAAAACTCCATTTTTGGAACAAATTTCCATTTTTGACGTTTTTCAGTTTTTGACATAATTTGCAAATACATCTTACCCTTTACATTGTCTGTAAATTTCATGATGAATGGACTAAAAGAAATGACCCTAAATTACTTGGAAAAAAATCTGGTTCCATTGACTTACATTAAAAGTAAAACAGGTTTTTTCCTTCTCCTGTAAAGTTACCATTTTGGAGCAGCAATATATATATATATATATACAGTTGTTTGAAGTTGGGGTTGCTGAATAGCATATACGTGACATTACTGTGCAACCAATAACCAAGACTGAACTTTGGATGTAGATTACCTTAAAAAAAATTGAAAGCAAGTCAGTAAAGTTTTTAAATCATTCTGATATTTTTGGAATTCGTTTGTGCCTGTGATGTCATAAAAACCAATATATTTACATGGTATGCATGGTCTGTGGTAGTTTAGCCCCGCCCACTCATACTGAAGTCATAAGGAGTATTTCAGAACGGAGCACTTTCTGAATGAGGTGTAGCAAATCAGAACAGATGTCATTTACATATGTCAGTCTTAAAGGCACAGTTATAAAAACAGCCTGTTTAATTCTAAGGTATGAAGAGACATCCTGTGGCGTAACGATGACTGTTTTTGGAGTGTAAACCCACACAAATGCTATAAGTAGAAAAATTATAATAAAATTAAAAATTCAAATTAAAATACATGAGAAATCTACCATATAGGCCCTGTAATGTTTACATGCTAATGGGCTACAGAATGGCCAGCACAAAATATAAGAGTCTCTCAGCAGGAATGTGGGAACTGGGGTCTGAGGGGGGCGCAGCAGCCCCCCGATCAGGAGGTGCTGCAGCTCAAATTTCAGGACTGCAACTGCTAAAAACAATAATAATAATAATAATAATAATAATACAGAAAGTTGCCTTTTTTATTTTTATTTATATATTTTAAAAATCTGCAGCAGCTGCAATGTTTAAATTAATGCTGTACATTCACTGCAGCGAGTCGAATCGCTTCCCTCGACGGCAGCTGGCATCTAACATGATAATAACATTTTATCAACTGTTATATCTCCCGCTCTGTGTGTGTTCCAGTGTTTAATCTCACCATGTGCCTGTGGGCCTGACGTAATCAATTACTGCGCCACATATCAACAATCTGATTGGTTAATTTACATAAAGTTGGTCCAGAGTGAGAGCAGAGAGAGGATCTGCGTCAGCGATCTGATGTGTCAGTTATGTGTGTATATTGTTGTCTCTCGCTTCATTATAGCGCAATATGACACATTCTGTTTGACGCAAAGCATCAATAATTTCAAACGGAAAAAAGGCGAATAATTAAGCATTACGCCATCGTTCACGTCACATGAATGCTGCTTAGAGTTTCAGCACCTGCAACTTAAAACACCTTCCCGCGTCCCTGTCTCTCAGTGTACGCCAGAAAGTTGGAGCTAAAAGGGAGGGGGTTCTGATAAAGTGTCCAGGAATAAGGGGTTGTGCAGACTAGTCGACTTCACTGCTCGGCAATGACGCGTTAAGCTTGATGTTGACTAGTCACTGATCACATGACTCTGACACTAATAACGTGGACGCCTCAGAGAAGATGATAGATCTCCGGTTTCATGAAGGCTAGAAATGCAAACCAGGGCTCGTTGGAAAGGACACGTCACTCTCTACTGACCTGTGGAGTTTGGCTTCGTTCTAACATTTTCCCGCCAATCTACAGCACTTCAAAGATCAGATATTGAATGTCGTTATCTCTGGTTTCCCAAAGACTTCAAGAAAAAGTCATGAGCGGTTGGAGAGGGGGGCGTAACGCCCTATAATCCTGTAAAGGTTGAAATTGGTTACTCTTGTTGTTGCCGAGTTATGGTGCTCTAAATTTCTATGGATCTCTGGACCTCCGCCGCAGGCAAGCATCTCGGCAAGGCCGCCTAGGTTGCACCTAAGTCAGATATAAATTCTGGAGTCTGTACCTCCGGTTCCCTGAAGGCTAGCAATCTGATCCACAGTGCTTCAAAGATCAGATACTGAACATCGTTTTCTCTGGTTTCCTGAAGACTACGATAAAAAGTCATGTGTCTTTGGTCGGTTAGTCTTAGTTTAGCTGAATTATGGTGCTCTAAATTTCTCTGACTCTCCAGACCTCCACAGTGTGGGAGCATCTCGGCACGGCCGCCTAGGTTTCGCCTAAGTAGGATAAAAAGGTCCGGTCCCCTGTAGGCTAACAGTGTGTTCCAGGGCTCGTTGGAAAGGTCACGTAAGCCTCTACTGACCTGTGGAGTTTGGATTTTTAACATTGCTTGTTCCAAAGCATCCCCTGTGGTTTTACTCATGATGACATGTGATTCTGACGCTAACAACATGGATGCCTTGGAGAAGATAAAATGTGAGCAGCCTGGTGATTTCAGGGTCTGTGTCTGTGGTTTCATGAATGCTAGAAATGCGAACCAGGGCTTGTTGGAAAGGACACGTCACTCTCTACTGACCTGTGGAGTTTGGCTTTGTTCTAACATTTTTCCGCCAATCTACAGCACTTCAAAGATCAGATATTGAATGTCGTTATCTCTGGTTTCCCAAAGACTACAGGACAAAGTCATGTGTTGCTGGAGAGGGGGGCGTAACGCCCTATAATCCTGTAAAGGTTGAAGTTGGTTACTCTTATTGTTGCTGAGTGCCCTAAATGTCTCTGGCTCTCCAGATCTTCACTTTGATCTTCGTCTCGGTGAGGCCGCCTAGGGTGCGCCTAAGTCGGATACAAATTTGCAAGATTCTGGAGTCCGTATCTCCGGCCCCCTGAAGGCTAGCAATGCGAAACCAAGGCTTGTGGCAAAGGGTACGTCTTTCTTCTGGAGTTTGTCATCGTTCTAACATTGCTCTGCTGATCTACAGTTCTTCAAAGATCAATTGTTGAATGTCATTTTTTCCGGTTTCCTACAGACTATGATGAAAAGTCATGTGTGGTTGGAGAGGGGGCTTAACACCCCCTATAATCCTGTAACGTTTAAAGTCAGTTACTCTTATTATCACTGAGTTATGGCACTTTAACTTTCTCTGACTCTTCGGACCCCTACCGTGGACGAGTGTCTTGGCAAGGCCACCTAAGGTGCGCCTAAGTCGGATACACATTTCTGTATCTCCAGTTCCCTGAAGACTAGCAATGTGTTTCAGGGCTCATTGGAAAGGCCTCGTCATGCTCTACTGTGGAGTTTGGCTTCGTGTCAGATTTTTAATGTCGCTTGCAGCAAAGCATCCCTGTGGATCAAACAATCTGAAATTGTGCAGCTCCAACCAGGAATGTGTAGTTAACGTAAAGAATGCTAAATGCTACTAACACTGCTTCAGTGATACAGCAGCAGTGGAGACGTTTCACTACCATCCCAAACACAAACACACCTGGACTGGACTGGACAGAACAGCACTCAGTATAAGTGTTGTGATGAATTCCATTACAGTGATTAGCCAGATTTAATCTGTCCTGCATTGGCCAAAACTTTCCCTCCAAAAACTCTGATCTGACCACGGCATCGTAGCAAATGACTCCCCTCCGGCACGCGACACCCTGACACGATTAGTTCCGCCTTGGCAGATTGTTTTGCATTTTTAAGGACTATTAAAAATTTGGCTGCCGTGAGACGCGAAGCTAAGCCTGATCTACAAATCCCACCGAGCTACACTGCCAGCGCCGCAGGGGGACCGAGCTGAGTGTCTCTGTGAGGAGCGCAGTGTGCATGCAGGGGAAAAGAGGTAGAGAGAGAGAGAGAGAGAGAGAGAGAGAGAGAGAGAGACTGGCAGTGTAAACTAAGAATCGTAATAATAATAATTAGGTATTATATAATACATTACATAAATCATAATTTTATTTATTATAAATAACATTATTACAAAATTTATTTTTTAAGACCTCTACATGGAATGAATAAAATAATTATGGCTATTTTCAGCCAATTTTAATGCACGGTTTCTATGTATTTGCTGAGTTGAAGACATTGGAAAAAATCCTAATAAAAAAAAATAAACATGTGCCACAACTTTTGCAAAGCTGATCAAACACTGTGCAGTAAAATGTGCAGTAAAGGAACCTCTTTTTTAACTTAGGACATCAATCGAAACATGGAATTTGACCGGGACGCCCAAACATGCATATCGCTGCTGTCGGAAGAAAACCTCGTATCTCCAAAGCGGTAACTTCACAGGAGAAGGAAAACATACTTTAATTTTAACGTAAGTCAATGGAACCAGAGGTTTTTCCAAGTCATTTTGGGTCGTTTCTTTCAGTCCATTCATCGTGAAATTTACGCAGAATGTAAAGGGCAACAGGCATTTTCAAATTTTGTCAAAAACTGAAAAACGTCAAAAATGGAGACACGAGGTTTTCTTCCGACAGCAGCGATAAACCTGTGGTATCGTTATCATTATTTTGGCAAATGAACACTAAGCAACCACATAGATCATGAATAACATTTGATTTAAGTGTAACAGTAACTATATACAAACAAAGAAGCTGATTGGATGGCAGCCCGTCATGACATCATGTTCTATTCATTTTTGTTTAACAGTTTGATTTTTCCTCCTGTTTGTTTTTGCAAACATTTGATTAAACAAATCACTATTACAGTTTTCCTGGTGCATTCTGTCCATTCCGTGTTCACAAACGCTACATAATGGAAATATCATGATTCATATCATCTATGGTGAAAATATCTTTAAATATCGTGATGTTATTTCTGCCATATCGCCCAGCCTTAGTGTAAACTCAGCCTTGCTAACACTCTCTTTCTACTCCTTCAGTCCATCTCCTGCCTTTCAACACCATCCCTCTCTCTTTCTCTTGCTCTCCTTCCTCTCTCACTCTCTCTCTCCATCCCTCGCTCCATCTCTAAAGAACAGCTGGTGAGGAGAATTCCCCCACTCTACCCCCCGTCACACACACACTAATCTCTCTCTCAGCTCACACGTCTGTCTGTCAAAAGACTCTTTATTCACTGTGTGGAATGTGTCTGCGCATGAGTGTGTGTGTGTCTCTGGAATCACTATGAGCGACCAAAGAGTGTCCAAATCTGCATTACAATCCCATTACAAAAAGAAATACACTGCAATATGTTAACAATATAATAAAATATCACAATATAAACAGATCACATTTTATGTTTTATTTTGATCCAATATGCTAAATTCAGCAAATAAACTTCTAAAATGCACAGGGCTGCACAAACTTCTGCATACAACTGTATATCTATACTACACTACATGGCCAAAAGTATGTGGACACCCCACCTAATTATTGAGTTCTAAGGTTTCAGCCACACCCATTACAAACAGGTGTATAAAATCAAGCACACAGCCACGCAATCTCCATAGACAAACACTGGCAGTAGAATGGGTCGTACTGAACAGCTCAGTGACTTTAAAGGTAGCACTGTCACAGGATGCCATAGGAAGTCTGTGAAATTTCTGCGCTACTAGATCTGCCCCAGTCAACTGTAAGTGCTATTGTTGTGAAATGGAAGCAACAACAGTTCAGCTATGAAGCAGTAGATCATGCAAACTCACAGAATGTGGCTACATAGTGCATAAAAATCACCTATCCTCTGTTGCATCGTTCACTACAAAGTCTCTAGAAGCAACATTAGCACAAGAACTGTGCGTCAGGAGCTTCATGAAATGGGTTTCCATGGCTGAGCAGCTGCATGCAAACCCAAGATCACTATGCGCAATGCCAAGTGTCGGCTGGAGTGGTGTAAAGCGCCGCCACTGGACTCTGGAGCAGTGGAAATGTTCTCCGGAGTGATGAATCAGCTTCACTATCTGGCATTCTGATGATGAATCTGGGTTTGGTGGATGAAGAACGCTACCTCCTGGAATGCAGAGTGCCAACAGTAAAGTGTAGTGGATATCTGAAAGTTAGCCGAATAATGAATAGACCACCCTTTTTCAAAATTAAAAGCTCAATAAGTTTATATGAATCACATGAATGGTACGGTTATCATTCCAAATGATTTTTATTTGTGGTTTTGGTTCATTTATTAGTAAGATTTAAATATTAAAAGTACACTGAGGTTGTCATTTTGGGTGGGCAAGTAACAACTGTTGGTGGGCTTAGGCCCTCAGGGCCCTATCATACTGCCGCCACTTCTCTATAGACCACTGCAGCATCGCTGTAAGAGGAGAACAGGCATGTTTACAAAAGACGGCATGGTTAAATTTTTCATTTTGGCTGGAGTGCCCCTTTAAGTCAATGCGTGAATGTAAGTCTAGCGTAGGTTATTGAGCCTATGAAATTTAACCTTTAAGACAATTTATCAGCTTTGAGAGGGGTGTGCGCGCGAGTGTGTGTGTGTGTGTGTGCGCCTGTGTGTGTGTGGCTGTATGAGCAGCTGTCGGAGCCAGAAGGTTAATGAATCACTGTGTAAAACCTTCTCTATCCAATTAGTCTGAGTCTAACAGCATGACCTTTATAAGAGAGAGAGATGTAGAGCGCACACACGCTGCTGAGATCAGACCAGCCGACAGACACATGCAGCACGAGAACACGAGAACACAGCTGAACACTCAGACAGACACACACACAAACACAGACTCACACACACACACACACTCACACACACACACACACATACACCGACTGTACTGCACGGCTCCGATTGTTGACCCAGTTTGGGAGGCGACGTGTCACTTTGTGTTACTCACAGCCATCACACAACCGACTCACTATACAAAGCGCACAACATCACACGGACTCGCACTGTGCGCTGGGCTACGGAGTGCAGCGTTCTATACAGTCGTATGCCAATGTCTGAACACCCCCGGTCAAATAACGTTATGTTTTTAGTGCACGATTTCTATTTTATGCTTTTGAGTTTAACACATTGGAAATGTTAAATTCAATATGATAAATTCAGCAAATAAACAGTAATCATGCATTAAAACGTGTCAAAGTGTGTTCTCTGCAGAGGATGTGTGAAACTATTTACACTTAGAAAATCAACAACATGGAATTATGTACTGTATATTATTACTGTATACACTGTCAGAACTAAACCTCATGTATGCACAACAGTAACTGTACAAGAGAAGCAAAAATTACTGTTATGTTTCAATGTAAGTTAATGTAACAAGATTTTCTAAGGCATTTTGAACTGCTTCTATTGGTTTTCTATAGGTCAGTAACCAGGAGCAGGTATGAAATAATGAAAATGGAGGATTGCAACAATATACTGTACTGTAAATACTGCATATGTAAATATATGTTATATACATACACACACACACACACACACACACACACACACACATATATATATATATATATATATATATATATATATATATATATGTTATATACATACACAGACATATATACATATATAGGTTTATCCTTCTGGGTTGCGGGGGGAGGGGGGGGTGCTTGAGCCTATCCCAGTGGTCATTGGGCAGAAGGCAGGAAACGTATATATGTATACATAGGTTGATGTTAGGTTTATGCTTAAATGCTTCAAATATAAGACAAACACAGTTCATATTTATTTGTATTAGGACTATTTGAAAAATAGGACATTTGTGTCAAACTTAAAAACGCATTACGTTTGTTGTGTTGGAAACAACATGTTTTAATCAGACTAAGACATTTGTTTTTGCTCATCTATCTAAACGGGGCTAGTGAGTTTCTGATCATTAGTTCTTTGCAGTTCTTCCGTAGGTAGGTTAGAAAAGGGTTCTTCTATTGTTACAAGCTTGAGATCGTAACAGTAGCAGAATCCTTTTTGGTGCTATATCACAACACTACGCCAACGATGGGACCTGCGCCATACCTAGGATCTGAATTTCATTTGAAAATGAGAATTTAACCTACGTGCTTAAAAAAATGGGGTTCCTTAGGAAATGCAATGGTTATGTTTAGAACAGTGAGTTCTATTAAGAACGATTTTCATGCTTAATTGCTTATTTGCAGGTGAAATCGTTCTTCGTATCGATGGAAAATGTGCTGTATATGGCTCTACATAGAACCTTTTTTTGAAAACGGTTCTGTGTAAAACCAAAAAGCGTTCTTCTATTGCTACAGGCCTGAGATCATAACAGTTGCAGAACCCTTTTTGGTGCTATCTAGAACTATACACAACACATTTTCCCTCAATCTGAAGAAACATTTCACCATGCAAAGAACCGTTTTGAGCATGAAATGGTTCTATACAGAACTTAGTTTGCCTTTATTAAAGAACCCTTGAAGAAGCACCTTTTTTTAGTGTGTAGGCCAAAAAATGAGCACATACAATATTAAAAATGAGCAATATGAAGCAAATGTTAGCCTGCCTGCCAATTGTGTCCTAATGTCCATATACAATTCAACACAGGTGGGATGTAAGTTCGGCTGGGTGGGCTGCCCAGCTTATTTTATGTTAGGGCAAACTGATTTGAAATTAATAAAACACTCCAAATGTAGGTGTTCTGACAAAAAACGAGCACACTAAAGTTCTCATGAGGCCGAATGGGTTTTTTGCTGGTGTTCTGTAGTTCGTTCAACCTCACAACAGTAGCTAAAACCAACAGAGTGCATTTGCGGTTGTGCTTGATTTTGCTGCTTGGTTTGCTTGGAGAAAAATGACTGTGTTTCTCCAGAAACTGGCTGATCCTCAGCTCTGAGGAGCGAGATATGCTAATGCCACACATACATGCTCACGGTTCATGTCTTCTGTTATTTCAGCTTAACCTTGATAAATAAACCAACAAGTGCTCTTCAATAATTAACAACCCTCTACAACAAGCACTTATACACACCGACGCGCAGCCCCGCATGAACACGCACAAAGAGGAAACATCTGAAACGCACATCACAACACGAGCCGAGTCAACAGACTCGCTCGCAGAACCATGTTGGACGTTCGGGGCGCTGCACCAGCGCGAACGAGCGCTTCTCTCTGGTGGTGAGTGATTGAATGGTGTATGTGTGGTGTGGTTGTTTTTAGCCTGGGTTTGAATGCTAGGCTAAAATGCTCCACTGGGAACTCTCTCAGTGCTCAGAGATCAAAGTTTCATCCAAAAAGCTCCGAGCGCTTCTGCGCTCCCAGACGGATCAGTCTGGAGCAGAGCCGACTGAACGAGCTCCACACACAACCACACACCTAAAAACAACAGCCAAACACGCTTAAAAAGAGAGTTCGGCTAAAATTTAATTGTACAAAATTCCCAGAGGCTAATGTAGCTAACAAGTAATCTTAGCTTACAGCTAATCAAATAACAATAGACTGCACGCCTAAAGCCTCATTCACACTAGATATTTGCAGTTTGCATCACCTCACATTGACTGGACCAGAAGAAAAGAACCCTCTGTGCTATATATATATATATATGTGTATATATATATATATATATATATATATATATATATATATATATATATATATATATATATACAACAGTTAGTTCCGGCCACGCAAGCTGATTGGTTAAGAAACGTTAAAAATTTTGTTTTTCACAAACACTGTATCACTCCGCTGAGGTGACTTCGACAGCTGTAGGAGACGCTCAAGCCATTTGAACGTTTTTACTTCTTACTTTGCCACAAACAGAAAATGGACACTTTTAAGATCACATTTGACCGACAGCCGATTTGGTCAGACTCTGAAGATGAGACGACACTAAATTCCCAAACTGTCATCACCACTGAGCAGCTTTTCAGTCGGCAGCTGTGACAGAAGAACAGCTAAACAACCTGGAATCAACCAGAAATGAACCCAACACCATTCGCCAAACTAAATGGGCTGTAAGATGCTTTACAGACTGGCTGGAACAAAACAACATTAATACTGATCTGGCAAAAAATGACAAAACTGAGCTAAACTTGATATTGTAGCAGTTTTATGGCTCAGTCTGATTTGGTCAGACTCTGAAGATCAGACTACACGTTTGGCGAATGGTATTGGGTTCATTTCTGGCTGATTCCAGGTTGTTTAGCTGTTCTTCTGTCACAGCTGGTGACTGAAAAGCTGCTCAGTGGTGATGACAGTTTGGGAATTTAGTGTGAGGAGCTGGAGAACGAACTGCCGGCTGTGCAGCGAGTGGGCGGAGCTCGTTACTCTGACGTAGCAACAAGCTGCTCGTTAAGGAACTATAATTTGGTGAAGGAACTGCGAACATTAAAACATATTAAACGCCGCGTTCACGGCCCAGTTTATTAATTTATTACTGTATTTATTTAACTGTTGTATTAAAGCAGTAGAACACTCGAGGAGTGTGTTATCGCTTTTTTTCTGCATTAACTTTTAACATACCTCGGCCGCCACCCTACTGCAAGTGTTCTCAACAAGTGAGAGATTTGTACAGGGCCCACAAGAGCACCTGTATAGAAAGAAATGGTCCCTAATGGCCTAATAGAAGTATGTTTTTCATAGCGTGATGTCAAACTGAATGAAACTTAGACAGAGTTAAAAGAAATCTACTTTATTCACACAGAATTCAGTACATCTAAGAAATCAGGACTCAGGTTTAATCAAATATGGACCTGATGACCAGATAATTAGAAGCTGGCTGTCGTGGTTTTGGGGAATGTTCTACCGTTCGGACGCTTCTGACGCTCATTTTCTGGCACTACGTTAACTCTTCGGTGGCTTGAGTGGCTCATATTGGTAGGGCTCAAGACACTCCGTCTAATCAGAAACACCTTCCCTCATCGAAGTCGGTAGCTAGTGTTAACTATAAAAACACAGCAGCCCAGCCCGTCCGGTTTCCCTCGCAACCCCACCTCCAAAGTATTTTTCAAAGGTGAAACTGGGAAGTTCTGTAAAATGCGGTAGTTAAGATGCCTTGGCCTAGCATGTCGGTGTGAACTGTACTATAGTACTACACTACAGTCTTACAAGCGACACGAACATCTCTATTTTAAACTGTGAATGGTTGTGTTTGTGTTGCTGAGTAACTCACAAATGCAAATGGTCACACACAGATACTCAGCCCCCTGCAGGCGGTGCCTCCTGTGCAGCGCCCTTCAGCCTCTACCAGCCCATTACAGCCAATTAGGAGCCTCCAGCTTCTGCTGAAACACAACACACCCTCCACCTTTCCCTCCCTCTCTCCTTTCTTTCTTTCTGTCTCTCTTTCTCTGCTCTAGCTCATTACTGGCATATTGTATAAATTACCAAATGCCACAATAGGTTAATTAAAAATGATTTCCCCAAGGAAGAAACACACACACACACACACACACACACACACACATACACACACACACACACACACACATACAAGCTCTTTCTCTCTATTATACACACACAATCCTGCACGCACACCCTCACACAACCTATCCAATTCAATCCATCTCTTCCGTGTACCAAAGGCATAAATACAATTCTGAAGCGTTTAGCCGCAGAGTGAGTATTAGCCGCAGAGCTACGTTCCACTAAACCGGGAATTTCCAATGTCCGACTAAAGAACACAAAGAAACCCCCTCAACTGGGAATTACTTTACAGGAATGTGTTCTTAACCTAGAGTTTAACATTATATGTCATATTATCAGTAATAATATACCATTTTTCTATTTTTTTTGTTTGTTTTTTGTAATTTGTACTCGCCCCAGTTTAGTTGCTAGCCGCTAGCTAGCACTTCCTCAGTCACACTGTTACGGACTGGTTTTCAACCAGTTCATAATAAACAATTAGAACTGGACAATGAAGCAAAACCGTGTTTTTATTTTCACATTAAGTTTTTTAAAAATGGTTAACAAACCACAAAGATAGCACTACTGAAGTGAGCCAACCACTAGTGGTTAAAGCCACTCCAGCAAAGCCAGCTCTCCAGCTGAAAGCCTTTTAAGCGAGACCAAACACTTACGGCAAAGAAAACAGACGGAACAGAGGGTCTTCACACCGCCTCCCTCAAAAAGTATTAGCGTACCACACACAAATGAAGCAACCTCTGCAAACGTGCAAAAGAAATGTACTGTTCCTACCAAACTAGCAAAGAGATTAGAGTTCTCTATTTGAGTTTCAGATCGGTGAACTTACACACAGTATTAGTTAAATCCATAACACTGACCATACAACTTTGCTGTTTTGGAAAAGTAAATAGATCATAAATGTTGAATATCACTAATATTGGAAGGCTAGCTTGTTGCTAACTACATTTGATTTCTTGAGGTGTCCATGTTCTTTTCACAGCTCGAATGTGTGGAGGTCAAAAATTATGCAATACTGAGTTCTGCTTTCCAACTGACTTTCCAGCGTAGCTGCAGTGTGTGATTATTAGCTGTTGTTTGAGTATTAGCTGTAGTTTGTGAGTATTAGCCGCAGTGAGTATTAGCTGTTGTGTGAGTATTAACCACAGTGTGTGAGTATTAGCTGCAGTTTGTGAGTATTAGCCGCAGTGAGTATTAGCTGTTGTGTGAGTATTAACCACAGTGTGTGAGTATTAGCTGCAGTGTGCGATTATTAGCTGTTGTGTATTAGCTGCAGTTTGTGAGTGTTAGCTGCAGTTTGTGAATTAGCTGCAGTGTGTGAGTATTAGCTGCAGTGAGTGAGTATTAGCTGCAGTGCGTAAGTATTAGCTGCAGTGTGTGAGTATTAGCTGCAGTGTGTGAGTATTAACTGTTGTTTGAGTATTAGCTGCAGTGCGTGAGTATTAGCTGCAGTGAGTGAGTATTAAGTGTTGTTTGGGTATTAGCTGCAGTGTGTGAGTATTAGCAGCAGTGTGTGAGTATTAGCTGCAGTTCATGAGTATTAGCTGCAGTGTGTGAGTATTAGCTGCAGTTGGTATTAGTTGCAGTGAGTGAGTATTAGTTGCAGTGAGTATTAGCTGCAGTGTGAGTATTAGTTGTTGCTTGAGTATTAGCTGCAGTGTGTGAGTATGAGCTAGTGTGTGAGTATTAGCTGCAGTGTGTGAGTATTAGCTGTTTGAATATTAGCTGCAGTGTGTGAGTATTAGCTGTTGCTTGAGTATTAGCTGCAGTGTGTGAGTATTAGCTGTTGCTTGAGTATTAGCTGCAGTGTGTGAGTGTTAGCTGCAGTGTGTATTAGCTGCTGTTTGAGTATTAACTGCAGTATGTGAGTATTAGCTGTTGCTTGAGTATTAGCTGCAGTGTGTGAGTGTTAGCTGCAGTGTGTATTAGCTGCTGTTTGAGTATTAACTGCAGTATGTGAGTATTAGCTGCAGTGAGTGAGTTTTAGCTGTTGTTTGAATATTAGCTGCAATGTGCGAGTATTAGCTGCAGTGCGTGAGTATTAGCTGCTGTTTGAGTATTAGCTGCAGTGTGTGAGTATTAGTTGCAGTGTGTGAGTATTAGCTGTTGTTTGAATATTAGCTGCAGTCTGTGAGTATTAGCTGCAGTGAGCGAGTTTTAGCTGTTGTTTGAGTATTAGCTGCAGTGTGTGAGTATTAGCTGCTGTTTGAGTATTAGCTGCAGTGTGTGAGTATTAGCTGCAGTGTGTGAGTATTAGCTGCTGTTTGAGTATTAGCTGCAGTGTGTGAGTATTAGCTGCAGTGTGTGAGTATTAGTTGCAGTGAGTATTAGCTGCAGTGTGAGTATTAGTTGTTGCTTGAGTATTAGCTGCAGTGAGCGAGTTTTAGCTGTTGTTTGAGTATTAGCTGCAGTGTGTGAGTATTAGCTGCAGTGTGTGAGTATTAGCTGTTGTTTGAATATTAGCTGCAGTCTGTATTAGTTGCAGTGAGTGAGTATTAGCTGTTGTTTGAGTATTAGCTGCAGTGTGTGAATATTAGTTGCAGTGAGTGAGTATTAGCTGCAGTGAGTGAGTATTAGCTGTTGTTTGAGTATTAGCTGCAGTGTGTGAGTATTAGCTGCAGTGTGTGAGTATTAACTGCGGGACTAGTATTAGCCACAGGGTATGAGAATTAGCTGTTATGTGAGTATTGGCCCCAGTTTGGTTTTCAGTGGTAGCAGAGTTAGTATTAATGTGTTCAGGAAATACCATCATCCAGCAACTGCTTGAGGTTTCAAATTCCTGTCATCAATATAAAGATACGTAATTATCAGCTACATTAAAAATACATTAAAAACACATCAGCCCGGAGACGGTGGCGTAATGACAAACTGTTGGTGCATCTGCGGCTCACATAAACCCCAGACTGCTTAATTACAGGTGAGACGGGATTTCCTGTTTACTGTCAGCCTGCGGGGCACTAACACACCCATACACACACACAGACCCGCCTTTACACCATCATATATCTGTATATGAGTCACACAAAGAAATACAGTGTCCACAGTGGAGTCTAAAAGTCTGAGAGCACTAGTGAAAATGCCTTTATTTTGCTAATGCTTTGACTTTTCTAATTTAATACAACATTTTTCATTACAAATTACATCATCAGTATAACATTTAAAGAGTGAAGAGCTGAATCTTTGAAAATCTTAACATGAATTCAGAGAGTTTCTTAGTATTTGGTCGTGCTTAATGACGCTCGAGCTGCTGTGAACTCCATAAAATTGTACAGAAGCCTCTGAAGAGCAGATCAAATCCTCCAGAGAGTCGTCTGAACACAGACTTCAATGGAAGAGAACTATCTGACCTTTTAGTACAAAGGCCTTAACATGGTCAATGTCACGAATCTGATTAAATTTGAATAGAGATCTAGAAATAGAGCAAAATCATAATTTCTTCTCCCATCATTTCTTCTCCTGCTCCAGAGGGTGGTGAAAACTGCCCAACGCATCACAGGTACCCATCACCCACCACTGCCTGGGCAGAGCGAGGAACATCATCAAGGACGTTTCCCATTCTAACCGTGGACTTTTTACCCTCCTCCCATCTGGCATTACAGGAGCCTCTGCTCCCGATCCAGCAGGCTCAGGAAGAGCTTCTTCCCTGAGGCTGTGACCCTGCTGACCTCCACACTGTCACTTTAACTGCATCTTACTATACTGACTACACTGTTATTGTACTTTATGTCCTAGTATTAGTGCACTATTCATACCTGCACGTTTTTACTCTGCATACGTCTCATTTTACATATGCTGCTCTCACAGTACATACTACCTACATAGATAGATAGATAGATAGATAGATAGATCGTTATTTTCATTGTTAAAAACAATGAACAACCATTTAGCAGCTCTAGAATTGACAGCAAAGACATAAACAAAAGAAATCAGGATCATAAGGCCAAAGACATAAATATAAACACAATAAGATAGTATATTCAACATACTAGTGAAAATGAAATGATATATAGCGCACAATGAAAGATATTGCAGTCTTAGTCTAGTCTGAGTCTCAGTCTTAGCCTTAGGGAGGAGCGGGAGGGGAGGAGGGACTTATACATCTGACTGCCTGTGGAAAGAAGCTGTATTTGGCTGCTCTCCACTCACTCTGTATACGTGTATATTATATTTATACTTGCACATGTACTTTTTACCACTCTACTTCTGCACTTTATATGTAAATAAAACCGTATTTTGCACATGTATGCTAACTGCATTTCATTGGCTCTGTACCTGCACTCTGCTCAATGACAATAAAACTGAATCTAATCTAATCTAATCTAATCTAATCTTACTTCTAATAACTTTTCTTTGTTTTAAATTTTTCAAAATTCTGTTTTTTTTTTCCAGGATTAAATATATCTAATAACGATATGTGTCATATGTAACATATCGTCGTTGTCCAAAGAAAAACAAAAAATCTCAATTTTTGCTGATTTTTTTAAAATTTAAATTTCATGATGAATAGAAATGCTCCAAAATGTCTTGGAACAAAACCTCTTCAAACTGACTTTCATTAAAAGTAGAGAATGTTTTTTGTCCCTCTACTGTAAAGCTACCATTTTAGAGCAAATATATATAATATATATCGTCGCTGTCCAAAGAAAAACAAGTGTATGTAAAAAATAATAATATATGCTGCATGTTTCCACTTTGCTTGTGCAGGTTAGTCCTGTTTTTCTCTGGTTTTACTACAAAGTCAGAACTTTTTCTGCAGAATATTTACGCTATGAACACAGACAGACACCATGCTCACCTATGATGTAGTAATCGTGGAGGTTTTTGAACTCGTGGCCCCACAGGTTCGGCGAAAACTCCTGGAACTTGATGGTGAAGCGCATGTCTGCGTTCGGCCGGTCGCAGGTCAGCAACAGGTTAGGAGGGCCGATCACTTCACACCTGTAAGAAAGGCAGTCCTGAAATTCACTCTATTCTGTGTAATATATAGGCCAACAAGAGTGATTATTATGTTTACAATAAAGAGTGAAATTATGTTTCTTCACTTCCTTATCATTTATAAACGGATGAATGGGCGACAGGCAGCTACAGACAGGTGGGCAAGCTTGCTAGCTTTTGGTTATGCTGGGTTAACTTTAGCTTGGTGCTAACTGCATGTCTCAGTCATCACTGCCTCGCCTCAAACTGTGAAGCCTGGTTCTGTAATCTTAATAGACTTGATAATGTGGCTTCTGACACATAAGTAAGTCTATTAAGGTGGACAAAATATGGACTCAAGATAAATGCTTCTTTAGTCCATGTTTATAGGTAACAGGACGTTATACAGTGGCAGAAACCACAGAATCAAGACTATTAGAGATACTGAACATCAGTGTTTGAGGCGAGTCTGTGATGATGCAGACATGCAGTCAGCACCATGCTAATAAGTGTTGTGTAGGGTTCCGTTACTTGCTAGTTATATTAACCATCTTCACTCTCATTTAATCTAATTTTGTGTAATTTATGAAAGTTTTTTCTTCCTTTCATCATCATAAATATGTTATTGTTGGATGAAGTCTTAAAAAAAATGAATATTTGGTTTATATTCTGATAATTTAGTAATTCCTACAAACCTGTCGGCCTGTTCGCGCGTGGACACCAGGTACAGTTTGTAGTACTCGTAATCCGAGGTGGAGCGCGGGCCGGCTGGAGCGGACGCCGGACACACCAGGTCCAACCGGTCACCGATCTGAGGGTAAAGCACGTAGCCCCTCTCATCCCCAAACCTGCACACAAACACAGAGAATTTACATGAATACATTAATTACTGTTATTAATACAGCAGTGGATAAGATGTACACAGCGCCGTCACTCACAGAGCAACTTCATCAGACCTTCAGCTCACTGTGATCAAGATATATAATCAATAAATCTATACTGTAGGAACATCATCATTCAAATGTCTACAATATTGTAAACTACACAATTTTGGGGAATAACAAAAACTTCTTAGATGATAAATAATATACTGTAAAGACCGATTTATCTCTTTGACTTAAAATTTGATCATGACTTTTGAAATAAAAAAAAGGGTTCTGGATATTTTTATTTGTACTTTATTCTGGATATTATTTTTATTTGTACAATTATTAAAATACAACCCGTTATTATAGTAAAAAGGCAATTTCATTATTAATATTAATTACAAAATATTAAATAGTACAATTATTAGAAACAATTTCTTAATAATAATAATAATAATAATAATAAAAATAATGTGTTATTATAATAGAAGTATTTTTATAATTATATTGTTTGCAAAATTATATTTTTATTAGAACATGCTGATATTAATTTGCTTACATCTTTATTATTATTCATTTTTGGTACTGTTTAAGAAATATTAAACCTTTTTATATTTTATGTTTTTTAATATAAAAAAACACTTAAACAAAAGTTCTTACTTTTATTACAACTTCATTCTGTTTTTATTGAAACTTATTTGTGGGTGGTTTTGTGAAACCTGTGAATTTGTGTAGTAGTACCACCATATCAGAGTCACTTTATACACTTATAAAGTGCAATAAGATAGATAAGATTATGTATATATTATATGATATTAAGATTTATATTTATACATTATTGAGGACTTCTTGAAACTTTTGAATGTTAGTATGCTTAAATCAGTACATACGAACAATTTTGCTCAATGTGTACATACTCTCATTCTGTATTTAGTGTATTTTGTACACATACAGCAATAATCAGTGGACATATTCACTACATGCGCTACTTTTATTTTTTATTATATTGCACAGTTTCATACTCTAAACAGTGATAAACTGTGACTTTTACTTCTAGGCCTTTATTTTGGCCCCTATATTCAAAACTTGGTGAAAAACACCTCTATGATAAGTTCCTCCATGGGTTTTCTAATACTATGTTAGCCCAAAACTAAAACTAATGCAATGAGAATCTTCTGTTCTGTCTGTTCTAGATTAAACACAGACATTTGAAGCTTGTAAAAGACATGTTATATGTTTTATGTGGATCTTATAACAGACATTATCATATTATTTCAGTACAGAGTCCTGACATAGAGCTGCCGCCGCTGTTTTACATTCCAAACAACTAACTGGAACAGCCAGTGACACATTTAGGACTTCTAGAAGATGTTTATTTCTCATAAAATGGGCCTAACTGGCTTCAGTCCAGCTCCTGACGCCCTAACCAAGGTGCAAAAAAGGGGATCCTGGGGGGACCTTCTAATTAACCTCTTGGACCCCCTGAATGTCTCAAAATTCTTGGGGTCCTTGAAAACAAACTTATTATAACGTTATGCTTTCATTGTTTAGCTGCTTCACCCACAATCAGCTTCTGTCTCTGGTGTTCTTAACTAACTAGATCAGCACTGCTCTGCCTCAGGGTGGCGCTGTAGCAGACTGGTTCACCCAGTTGGTCCTTCATAGTCTAGAAACTGTAACTCTGCCCGGATTCCTCTGAAAAACTTTACAATGAGCTGCAGCAGATCTGTAAATCTGAAAACTCGCCCAGTTTCCCAAGAGTTTGGAGTGAAGAGTGACTGTTCCTCATTTCTCACACTGAAGACAGAAGAGGAGACGAGGAAGATCTCAGTTCATGTGAGGAAGAGCGCAGAACCACACTAGAACAGAGACTTTACAGAAGAACAACTGACAAAACAACATTTTGTTGCAATTGAAGCTGGTTAGCATCAGCAGCCAGCCAATGCTGGGTTAGCAACCCAAATACCAGGGAGTACTTCACACTGGTTCTAACCAATAGGAGAGCTCACTTCAATAATATCTGTCTGCAGAGCTGCAGAGCCACAGTTTCATGCCAGCAGGTTCAGGCCAGTGGCATTCAGCTCATGCACCAACACTAGTTTTGTTTTTTCTTAGCGAGTTTTGGGCTAATCAACATTTAATGTGTGTTTCCAATAAATTTGTGATGAATTTGCTTTGGGCTAACATTATATTTTGAGTCTTAGGCTAAAGCAAATTTTGGTTTGAACGCATATAGAGATTCACAGGGTAAATATTACACAAACTACAGCTGATGTGGCTGTGGGTAAACTAATGGGTTAAGTTGACTCATATATAAAACTTTACCTTAAACAGGCTTAAACTGGGCACCATATTAAGCTTTAGGCTAAAACAAACTTTAGTTTTTGAACGTATCCCTGCTGAAAAAAATGGATTATATAATGGAGGGATCCACACTCATGTCTGTGTGATGCGTATTGTATGTGTGATGTTTATGTGTAGATATGGTCGTGTGGTTGGTGAAGCACAGAGAAGCTGTTGATGTGATTGTTTTTCCACTGGTTTTATATTAAGCTTATTTCATTTAATAGTCTATTCAGGATCTTAACTTTATGTAGTAGTTATTTATTTACAGTGATGGTTAAAGCTTTGTAGCTGGGTAAGTTACAGCATTCCTTAATCCGTGTAGATATTCATAACAGATTAACGTTAGCATCTTCTTACATGAACCTGATGTTAGCTTCTTATTTGCCAGCTTCTTGTTTAAATTTTCCTGTTCCACCTTAAATGGTGCAGCTTCAGGCACCAGAAAGTGACTGCTGCACCATTTAAGGTGGAACGGGAAAGCTCAAACAAGAAGCTGGTGAATAGGAAGCCAACTTCAGCTTTGACCTTCTTACTGTGTTTGGGGGGTTTATTTTATGTTTATGTGGATTAAGAGTAGAAGTGATTCACTCATTGATGGATTTGCTGATGTGTCTGTGTTTCTTGTGCTAAACTCGGTTTTTAACGTCAGGTGCAGACTGAACACTTTCCTGCTGGTCTGGACGGCTAATTATCACGATCAGTTATTAAAGTAATAAAAGCTACTGAGAACAGATCCGTGCAGCCTGGATTAATCTGTGTCTGAGGATTATAACTAAACAGATTTGGTGAAAATCGCTTGAGTAATAAGGAAGTTGTGGCCAATTTAATTCTGAAACTCTTCGTCTCTCAATACAAGTGAATCTGTTCACAAGCGGATCTCGACCTCTCCAACATGGCGGACGCACAGACGTATCGCCTCAGATAGAGAACAACAGACAACGAGCATCTAGGTATGGATATCTATGTTTGTAATGCTCAACTTTACTATAAGGACTTTGTTTACACGGTACAATCACGCTGTCCTACTGCGCATGTGCTCCACTGGCCTGAAGCCGCCACTGCGGGTGTAAATCTGCGGTTCTGCAGCTCTGCAATCAGACCCTGCTCTGTCGCTTGGCTGCATCTACCTAGAATCCACAAAAGAAAACAATCCTGATTGGATCATTTTGGGCGTGATGACTCTATTAAATAAAAAAGATTACAGACATGTCTCCAGAAGTCATTAGGCCTTCCCTGTTAAGGCCCTTATTCTGGAAGGCCCTGGAGTTTCTCCACTGCCTGAGCGGAAATGATCACTTTTCACTCCGTCTCTCTTAATTACGGCACATTTGAAGACCAACTGATCTCGCTTAGT